>NC_067137.1:14715082-15022582 GCF_903995435.1 Acomys russatus | reverse complement strand
ACGTCTCTCTCCCTCCTCTCCCTCCTCTCTCTCTCTCTCTCTCTCTCTCTCTCTCTCTCTCTCTCTCTCTCTCTCTCTCACACACACACACACACACACACACACACACACACACACACACGCTGTGGAAATGAAACAGGTTTAAAAGCAACTATTAAAAAATAAATAAAACAGCCAGGCATAGTGGTGCATGCCTGTAATCCAAGACCAGCCTGGTCTACAAAGCAAGTCCAGGATAACCAAAGCTGCACAGAGTCGAGAGGTGGGGTGGGGAAGAAAACAAAACAAAAACAAACAAAACAAACCAATAAATAAATAAACAAATCTGGTTACGAAGGTAGTGAGTCTCCTAAATAATTAAATGAAAGAATCTTAGCATAAAATATTTTTTATTATTTATATTTTTATGTTTTTCATTGCTAATTTCTCTATAATAAATAACCCTTCCTCAATACAAAGAATTTTTGTTTCGTGTTTTCAGAGAAGGTTTTGCTTTGTAGCTTTATAGCTTTAATTGGCTTAGAACTTGCTATGAAGCCCAAGAGTAGCCCTGACATAGCAAATCTCCTGCCTCAGCCTCCCTAGTGTTGGGATTACAGGTGTATGCTACCATATGAAGTAAGGTTTACAAAAGACTGAACAGTTTGAAAAGGCTTTCCATGCAAAGGCCAGTTTTCATGCACACGAGATTCCCCAGTGGCCACCAGGGATGGCAGAACGGTGAGAAACAAGAAGCCATGTTTACCTCTGCCCATGCCTTAAGAACAGCCAGCTTCTCCATGGTGGTGGCACTTTCTCGGTACAGTTGGCTAGAAGATCCCTTTCCAGCCTGAACTTTATCCAGAGAGGAAACAAGCAGATTATGTACCCGACGAAGATCATTGAGATCGCTGACGACACCACTTCCAATCCACGTGCTGCACACCTAGCCAAGAAGCATTAAAAGTTAGTGTGCACAGAGAGTTAAGTGGGTTCATCATGCCCCTCCATAGAGGGGAATAAAAGCTCCATGCTACCCTCTGTAGGAAATAAAGCACTGCCAATCTCCACCCAGTGTCTGTCTGTCTGAGGCAGGGCTTTGCCAGGCACTACAGGGTGGCTTTGAACTCATCTTCCAGGTGCAAGAACTACAAGTTTTTGCAAGTTTGGTGCTACCATGTCCAGATTTTATGTTTTCACTATTTAACAAAAAATTTAAAAGTAGTGGTTTTCTACCTAAAGTACTTCAGTCTTGAAAAATTCTTCAATAAACTATCTGTTTACCATCAGGAAACTATCAAAATAATTATTGTAAAAGGCTTTTTTTAAGGAAAAAGAAAAGCATAGAGTTTTAAGGATAGAAGATGCTTAGCTATCAGGATAGTCTGTGTGTGAAAACACAGGGATGTTACATGAGGAGGAAATGAAGATGAGAAAAGCTGCTTTCAGACAGGACAGAGGTTGGACATCCTATGCACTAAACTCAGATGATGGCCATGAATTTCCAAGGATCTGTGCATTAGATTGATGCTTTAGGAGAGCTGCACAGGACAATAAACAGCACATTCAGTTATGTGTCTATTACAGCACAACATAAGACAGACATGACATGGTGAGAAGGCAGCTAAGAGGAACTTGGAGACAAAGATCGCAGGGGACACCATTTATTTAGGGCACAAGAAAGTGAGACATAAAAAAAGAGTGAGGAATCAAACACCTAAGTTTTGTCAAAGCTGCTATCTTGGAAGAACAGAAGCATCGCAGGATATTGGGTCACACCATGAACCTAGAGTTTGTATACTGCAAAAACCTGCTTCTAGTTGTGGTGTGGCTCAGTCCTAGCACATATCTTTAATCCAAGTACTTTCTGTTTATTGTAAACAACTAGTTGTGGTGTGGCTCAGGCCTAGCACACACTTTTTATCCAAGAGCTTTCTGTGAACAGGATTAAATAAAGTTAGCCCTAGGTCAAGAAGCAGAGCAAGGTAATCAGCTGACAGGAAGTGAAAATGGAAAAAAAAAACCAAAACATAGAGAGTGAGAGGAAGTCCAGAGGATAGAGAGAGAGACACACACACACAAGAAGCAGAAAGGAGGGACATTTCACTTTGAGACAGTGTGGAGAAGGAGGTGGGGCTTTTTCCTCCTGTGATGTGGACTGAGAAGAATGGTCAGCTGGCTGCTTTCTCTGCTTCTCTGACCTAGTGGGATTTCACCTCAGCATCTGGCTCCTGAGTCTTTATTGGTAAAATAAAAATATGTCTGGGATTTTTGTTTTAAAACAACACAGAAGGAAGGTGACACCATTGTTAGAAGGTCTAATATAAAAACTAGGAAAGTTCAGTAGAGAGAAGTTAGCTAATTTTGATTCCAAAAATTTTCACAAATGAGTTCTAAGTATTACTCAAAGACTTGAGGACAGATATTCAGCAGGCAGCTGGAGACTGCTCTATATTCTGAGAGCAAGTGGAGGGTAACTATGCCAGACTGAAAACCTCCACACAAAGACAGGAAGCAAAGGTTAGGAGGCAGTTTTGTTTAGGGAGAGAACATCTTAAAAGCCTTATATCCAAACAACAGGGGAAGTAGGTATACTGAAAGGGCAAGTGGGACAACAGAAATAAACCTAAATCAAGGAAAATAAAGAAAAACCACATGACAGACACTAGAGTCAACAGAAAGATATCATCCAGGAAGAAGCCTGGTCAGGGCCAGCCTTGGCGCCTGTGCTTACAACCCACGACTTCTGGTTAAAGGGTTTGAAGGTGCAGGAGCCTCTTTAGGGAACACAGGCAGGAAGCACTGGGGCTGAAGCATACTGTGGACATGTGGGCATAATGGCTATTAAAACTTCATCCAGCAAATGAGTGTAGTGAGCTCAGGCTTTGCTGCCAAAGAGATTATAAAAACACTCTGGGTTTCTGGAGAATTTGGGTTTCAAATCATGGCTTGTGTTCCTTCATTTAAAACCTTAAAACTGTGGCTAAATACTTACATCAATACTTTCATTCACTTAAAATCTTATTTTCAAAAACTGAAAACTATAATAATAAATTAATAAATAAGAGCACTTAAAAACAGATAGTTATTAAGGACACACTTCTGGCAAAATAAATTGGCCATCAAAATAATTCTGCAAATAGAAAGTTCAAAGTGATATGCAATATAATAGGAGTGTTAAAAGGAAAAAGGAAGTTGATTCCTAAAGAAACCAAACATACTGGAGAGATATAATATTTATGTGCAATTTGGTTGAAATGTAACTAAAAGTCAGGGAAACTTGTGAATACCAGAAATTTGGCCCTGAGTTTTCTTGCAAAAACCCTAAGCACTTCTACTACTCTAAAGAGTCTCGGACAGCTGCTCTCCACTCGTGGATCAAGGCCCTTTGGCAAACATCTATCTCTAGAAATATTTACATTATGATTCATAAAAGCAAAGTTATAGTTATGAAGTAGCACCAAAAATAATTTTATGGTTTGAGGTCACCAAACACGAGTGACTGTATTAAAGGGTCATGGCTTTAGGAAAGTTGAGAGCCACTGGTCTAGGGGCTGGAGGGATGCTCAGTGGTTGAGAGCTCTTGCTGCTCTTATAGAGGACCAGAGCTTGGTTCCCAGCACTCAGGTCAGGCAGTTCACATGCCCATAGCTATAGCTCCAGGTGATCTTATACCCGCTTTTAGAATCTGTGCTCACCCATCCATGTGTGAGCATATGCACATACATAACAGATACACATGCAGAAATAAAAATATAAATAAAAATTTAAAGGGATCTTACATCTGGAAATTGCAAGTAACACTTTATGGATTTGTCTATAAAGAAAGAAAATGCAGTGATGGCTCGACAAAACCATATTTAGAAAAGGCCTTGACCCCACATCAAACAAGCAAGTAACATTTATACATTTTAGATATTTAAGTTGCACTGTGTCTGTGACTCTGCCCATGCTTTAGCTGACTGCTTTGCTGGCTCATGGAAACATCCAGGTATCCTACATGTAAGGGTTTCTCCCATACGTCTAAGGAATACCCTGACTTGAAGCTCTTTTTTTTTTTTTCCTTTTATTTATTTTTTTATTAATTCATTCATATTACATCTCAACAGTTATCCCATCCCTTGTATCCTCCCATTCCTCCCTCCCTCCCGCTTTCCCCCTACTCCCCTGCCCTATGACTGTAACTGAGGAGGACCTCCTCCCCCTGTATATGCTCATAGGGTATCAAGTCTCTTCTTGGTAGCCTGCTATCCTTCCTCTGAGTGCCATCGAGTCTCCCCATCCAGGGGACATGGCCAAATATGGAGCAACAGAGTCCATGTGAAAGTCAGACCCCACTCTCCACTCAACTATGGAGAAAGTCCTGTCCATTGGCTAGATCTGGGTAGCAGTTCAAAGTTTACTGCACGTATTGTCTTTGGCTGGTGCCATAGTTTAAGCAGGACACCTGGGCCCAGATCTGCCCATCATAATGTTCTTGTAAGTTTCTAGGACCCTCCGGATCCTTCTATTTCCCCATTCTCTCATACTTCTCTCACCTAGAATCCCAATAGGATGTTCTCACTTCTGTCCCACTTTCCTGATAAGTAAAGCTTTTCATGGGACATGCCCCTTGGGCTAGTGTCCAGCTATAAGTGAGTATATACCATTTGAGTCTTTCTGCTTCTAGGTTAACTCACTCATTATGATCGTTTCTAGTTCAATCCATTTGTCCACAAATTTCGGGAATTCCTTGTTTTTAATAGCTGAGTAGTATTCCATAGTGTAAATGCACCACAGTTTCTTTATCCAATCTTCTACTGAGGGACACTTAGGCTGTTTCCATGTTCTGGATATTATGAATAAGGCCGCTATGAACATGGTTGAGCATATGTCTCTGTTGTGTGCTGGAGCTTCTTCTGGGTATATTCCAAAGAGTGGCGTAGCTGGGTCTTGAGGAAGTCCTATTCCCAGTTTTCTGAGATGAAGCCTCTTAAGGTGAAGTTTTTCTCACCAACAAATCAGACCTTCTAAGGAGCGCCTTCCTTTATAAAGTAAAAGAATATGCAGCTCACTGTCCCACCAGTTTCAACTAAATTTCCTTGTGCAAGAGGAAAGGAGGCCAGACATTTGAACCTGCCACTAGGAGACACGAAAACCATTACAGGAAAAGCAACTTGTGCCACCAAGAAGTAAGTTTAAGGGAGATTCAACAAGAGGAATTTTCACACTGCTCACTTAGGAGATGAAATTCTAGCAGTTCTCACTTTTCCAGCAATCAGTGGCTGTGTAGGAGAGCCTGCCTGCCTGCACTGTGCCCGGAACATCAACATCATGCAGGCATTTGCACATGACTACTTCCTATACTTGTCTGTCAGTAGGATCCTAGAGTATTTACTTCTGACCTACCCCACAGCAATGGCCCTGTGGTCTCTGTGGCATGCTGGCTGTGGAAGGAGGTAATTCCCCTAAAGACCACCATTAAGGCAACAAGCCACGGAGAAACCTACAAAATGAAGAGAAGTACAACCATGCAACCACAAGAACAAAGAAGTTCCACCCCATCACTGCAGAGAGCAGCTTGGACATGGATTCTAAGCAGAGATGATGGCCACAGGGCTGCTCTTCCACAAACTGCAGAGAGATAGCTGATGTTCTTCTGCCCAGTGGGAAGCAAACAAAGAAGATTGTTTTGAAAAAGATTAGAATTCAGTGCAGGAATCTTTCAGGGAGACGGGGGCTGGGAGAAGGAGGAACCGAGCACAGGGTTAGGCCATCAGTGTTTGGGTGCAGCAATGTGAGACCAGCACTCATGGGCTGATGGCGCAATGTCACTTCCATAATGTGAGGCTCTTTTTAGGATTATTCAGTGTCCAGAAATCCAAGAATTCTCATAACCTGTGGTCTAAACTATTTATTACCTAATGGCTGCTACACTCGTCCGGTATTACAGATTTTGGTATCCTATGTTTATTTTAACTCCTCATGTTATGCTCATAGGTCTGTGCACTTGGAGATAATGTATGTGCTAAGTATCCAAAGCTGGATCCTGAGCTATAACAAAACAGGAATGTGATTAACCCTACTTTACATTGCCTATAGAAGAAAAGGGGAAAAGCTGAGGGTAGTGAGATGGCTTAGCTGGTAGGTTCCCTCTGTCAAGACAACAATCTGAGTGGGAATCCACACACTGGAGGATAAAATGACACTAGTTGTGCTCCACAGGGGCACTGTGCCTGATATACATCAAATAAATGAATGAATGAGTGAGTGAATGAATGATTTGATTTTTAAATGTATAAAAAAGGAATGAACAATATTGTATTTCCAAGATAAAAATAATTTGATTTTCTCTCTTTAAGTGAAATCTATGACCTCTAGGAATTCACAGAAGGTGGCTATAGCCTGCTTCTTTCTTACCTGGCAAGCTTTTGCTATTATATCTGATGGTGTGTCTTGGGAAAAGGCTGGTCTTAGGGCAGCTCCCACCTAGAAGAACAAGCAAATCATTTATTTCAGAGACAAGTAGAAAACATAAAATCTTTGTGTCGCTGGAGATGAAGACAGCAAATACACATCTCCGTTCCTTTCTTCTTTATCACCTCCTCCTTATCCCTTTCATTCTTCTCATAACATTCTTCTCTGCTCCTCAGGAGGTTATCACTATCAAATCTGTATGGAAAGAATGCCCAAAGGACAGTTCGGTTTCTTTTGCTGTTGTTTCTGTTTAATAGCAAATGAGATCTTCTGATAGAGTCACATGTTATCAAAGATAAGCATAGACTGTTATATTGTTTGTGTTTCTTCCCCACCCCCATATACAGTTTCTAAACACATTTCTAATATCATTTATGTATCTCTTGGGTAAGTCTCAAGGAATTGGATCAATTTTTTAAAATAACTGAGGAATAATAAAAATTCAGAGGCACTAAGGTACGTCAAAGACCATCTGACCCCACAAAGAGATGCTTTAAAAGGCTGCTCAAAAAATATTGGCTTATAAGGGGCAGCTCAGTGGGTAAAAGCAACTGCTAAGCAAGCTAGACAATTGAGTTTGACCCCTAGGAACCATGGAGAAAGGAGATAAATGACCCTTGAAGACTGTATGCTGACCACCATTCATGTATTTGCATGTGAGAGTACACACGCCCTCTTTCTGTCTCTGTCTATCTGTCTCTCTCTCTTTCTCACTAACACATGTACCCACCATACGCACAATAATAAGTAATAATATGTTGTTAATTAGCTTTTATAGTATAATCAAATCAGTAAGTAAAGGACTACAAACTTTAGTTTTAAGGAAGCCAATACCAGCCACAGATTCTTAGATAGATGAGATGTAATGTGTATGAACTGAATAAAAGTATTACATGCAGTCTATTACTAAGTTGAGATTTCTACCAACAGTCACTAAGTTGGTTACACAGCAGTCTGGAGACAGTTAAAAGTTCCTTTCTATGACACGCATGACAGACGTAATAAAAGCAAAGAGTCCAAACTGAATTTCTAGCGATTGACAACTGTTCTGTTGTTACCCATGTTCTTATCCTTTGGAAATTCAATTCAAAGGACCCAAGGGTGACAATACATGACTGAAATAACTGGAAATGATTAGAAAAACTGTATGTACATATGAATGTTTGTGGAAAGAGAAAGCGACAGTAGGACAAAGAGGAAGAGGTAGAGTCAACTTTAAAACAAATAAAAATTAGCCAATAGACCAATATGGAGAAAGGATACAAAATTGTTTTAGAATATTTAAAATTATTTCTAAATAAAAGGATTTCAGGGGCTGAAAAGATGGCTCAGTGGTTAAGAGAACTGGTTACTCTTCCAGAGTTCCTGACTTCAATCCTCAGCAACTACATAGTGGCTCACAATCATCTATAATGGGATCTGATGCCCTCTTCGGTCATGCAGACATACAGGAAGACCGAACACTTATATACATAAACATATAAATCTGTTCTTTTAAAACATCTCAGTATTGTTTTGGTTTGGATTTTTTGAGAGGGTCATGTAGCCCAAGATGGTCTTGAGCATCCATGCTCTCACCTCTACCTCTTGAGATTATAGGCCTTCACCAATACACTGGGTTTAAATAAAAAAAATTTTAAACCCTCATTCTGTCTGGGAGGCAGCAATTGTACACAGCCACTTGGATTAAAGATGTAACTTCCCAACTGTACTTAAATAGGTTACATATTATTCACCGGTATAATTTTGGGTATATTTGAACATAACATACATTTATGTATTTATGTATGTATGTATATATATATATATATATATTTATTTATTTATTTATTTATTTATTTATGTTTTTGAAGACAGGATCTTTCTATGTAGTAGTCCTGGCTATCCTGGAACTCATTATGTAGACCAGGCTGGCCTCAAACTTGCAGAGATCTTCCTGTCTCTGCCTCTGGAGTGCTGAGATGAAGGGTGTACACCACCACCTAGCTTCAATGCAGCTTTTAGACAAGGTATTGTGCATCTGAAACCAAATTTTGGCATGATTTCAGTTTTTAAAAAAAAGACTTCCACTGGGTGCAGTGGTACATGCCTTTAATCCCAGCACTTGGGGAGGCAGAGGCAGGTGGATCACTGTGAGTTCGAGGCCAGCCTGGTCTACAAAGTGAATCCAGGATAATCAAGGCTACACAGAGAAACCCTGTCTCAAAAAACTTAAAAAAAAAAAAAAAAAAGACTTCCATTTGCTTGCTGATGTAACTTCTCCCAACTTTCACATAGCCTTACCCCATTACTAGTATTAGCTTATTGTGTGTCTGAAATCTTTGAGTACATATCTCAGGAAAACCAAGGTTACCTACTTAGGGTGTAGTAAACACAACCTCTTGACACTCTGTTCCTGCCAGTAACCCCTTGACAGCTATCATCAGTTTACAAAGGAAGCTGCTTTCATTTCTAGACCCATTCATTAAGCCTCAGCATACACACACAATGGCAGCACGTCTGCGTGCAACACTGCTGTCAATGTTCTCTTCATCCTTTAAATGGCACGGCACGGCACGGCTAAACATCTAAGCATAAGACTGGAAAGCAAGGCTGGAATTTCTATTCTAGTTTTATCATTAATATGCTATCGAGATTAAAAACAGTTACAACAGTTTGACCCTTCTCCAGCTGTAGCTTGGCTGAAACTATGAAATAGATCATAAAAGTTTGAGTTCCATAAGAAAAGACACTACAAATCCTTCCTTTAGTGCCCCTCAAACTTCATTTAGTCTGTAAATAAGCAAGAAAACTTACATTAGCTTGATACTGCTCCAGGATCACATGACCTGGAAATTCTGGCTCAGGCACAGATGCAAATTTCTTGATAATGTCTTCAAGTGCCTGGAGCCCAGCCATTCGCAGTTGGTTGCTATGATCAGTTGCAGCCATGAATGCCATGCGAATCAGGTCAGAGAGATGCAATACTAAGAGGTCATCTGCAAAGAAAGACAATGCAGAAGGGAAAGTTCACCCAGACTAGTGTAAAACATAAAAATATGGAGAAATGTGATAAAGCACTTATGATCCACGATGTCTAGGAAATAAGATTCCCCATCAAGTGTCCCCAAGCAGCAGCAGGCCTTTAATGCCATGCTAACACAGACAACTGCAGCATATACATTGACAGCTGAAGCACAATACATGAGTGACATGGCTTTCCCATGCCTTGTGATTCTTCCAGAACAGAGGCTGGCAGAACTTTTCCGTAAAGGGTGAGATACTGGCTAGTTTTGGTTTTGTAGACCATATTCTCTCTAAGGCAATTGCTCAGCTCTGCTGCTACACTGTGAAAGCAGCCGGACGGTCCTGATAGACTACAGTAGACAATGCTACAAAAATGAGTGTGATGAACTCCAGTAAAATATTTATGAAACACAGCTGTGGGTTGTATTTCAATCATAGACTATAGCCTGGAGGTCTCTAGTATAGAAAAACACAGTGTATAGTCAAGAAATTTAGTTACAAAAAATTTTTAAAAGACTTTTTATAAGAACAGAGTAGGAAGGGAATCTTGTTCTTTTAGCACTAGGGCAAAGGTAGCTCTAGATCTTGCTTAAAAGCAAGTCTCAAAGGAATTCAAATGACACAATACAATAATTTTACTCCATCCCAGAAAAAAGTTCGGCACAATTTAAAGGAACAGCAAAATCCAGCACTAACCTCACAGCATTTACCATGCCCAGCATCTAACGACAAAGTACCAAGAACACAAAGATGTAGAGAAACACAGCTCCCAATAGAAAGGATTGAGGACCAGAAATTGGTTCAGATATGAAAGATATAACAGCATTGGCAGGCAGCATTTACCAGCAGCCCACTGTACACTGTCACTGCTGCACAGCAAAATGGGGGCATGAAGGTGATGGACCAGGAGTGAGCGTGGGAGCATGAATGTGACTGCGAGGAGTGAATGTGAGTGGAGGAGTAAATATGGCGGCATGAAGATAATGAAGGAGTGAATGTGGGCTATAAGGCATACAATATAACAACAAAGATGCTGGGTGACATTAGGACAGGCGAGGGACAAAGGGCAGTGAACTTAAAATACACAGCAACAGACCACATCCAAGTGCTCTCCAGTCCAGAAGGCTTGAAGGCAGTCTTTCTGTCTATTCACTGACTCAACCCTACCTCCCAAAGTTATTTAAATTTGATTTTGTGTTTCTATTGAAAAGGTGACAAGACACATTTCCACAAGTTCCTATCTTTAATAAAAACAAATTTAACATTTAAAGTTTAAAGAGCATATATGGGAGTGGTCACTGAAAGTAAAGAGAGAAAGAAGAGAGTTTGGCTGGAAGTCTCCAAAGCTCCCTCATGTAGAGGAGGCTAAAACAAGCAAGCAGTCCTGTGAGGCATAATAAACCGCTGCCAGAGTTTGGGAGAAGACATCCCAGGCAGAGGGATTTGGATTAAAATGGGTCTGCAATGATATGCAAATGTAAACAAACAAAGCATAAATAAAAAGACAATAATCCCCCTGTACTCTCTGGCACCTAAGTTCCAAAGTCTAGGAATCTATCAAATTCCAAATTAAGCAATTGTCCCTAAAATGAGGCCTGCTTTCCCCAACAGTCGCCACCCATAAACTCTTCTTTTTTCTAAAATGTAAAACGAGTATGTAGAGGGTGGAAGTAGAAAGAAGAACTAAGGGGCGGGAGGGTGTACTGTGTCTAGGAGTCCTCTCACTAAAGCACAGCACACAGGAAAACCAAGAGATGTGGATGCTACCCAGAGGGCCTAGAAAGCACAGGTACCAGGTTTACATTTTTTTCAGAGAGTGAGAGTTGGCCGATGTTTCATTCTAGAGTCTAAGCTGGTCCCATAAGACCATCTTACAACCCAATCACAGCTGCGAAGTACCTAAGCAAAGAATACATGCAGAGTACATGGGAGAATCACAGCACGCAGTGCCATGCTGTGAGCAGGTTCTACATATGAAGAACATTATCCTTTCAGATGAGGTAGATAATGCATACCCATGAAGGCCCACGGAGGCTACAAGAGGCCATCAGACTCCCTGGCACTAGATTTACAAGCAGAAGTGAGTCACCTGATGGTGCTGAGAGCTGAACCTGAATCCTCTGCAAAAGCAGCAAGTGCTTTTAACTACCGAGCCATCACTCTAGTCCATGAGCAACCTTTTTAAAAATGTTCCTCAAATCTTGAATTACACCTCTGTCAAGACACACCATCCTTACTTGGATTCATAAGTCCACCTCTCCATCATCCGGACTATTAGTGTTTTGTTTGGTTGGTTGGTTTTTTACAAGGTTTGACTATGGTTTTGATTCTTTATGTTCCCAATGTATAGTAAATAGAACTCAGTTAATATGGTCTAAATAATGACATGAATACAGACTCCATATTCACTGTGTTTCCCCTGTGCTCTGTGTTCTGATTCACATTTCATATACTGTGTACTGCTATTTATCTTCTGTGTCCTAAAGCCTGCTTATGAGTTCTGCAGCTTACTATATACAATAACATGAAAGGCATTTTAATATGCCATATTTTCCAGCAAATAAGACTCCCAACTTTTCCAGTAAAAATGTCGAGTTTGGAATATGCTCGTGGTGTAAGACCACCCCTCTTCTAACACACACCCTGTGCAGCAGACTCAGGCATGTGTCTGTTTGCAAGTAGGGCACAGACAGTCAGGCGCTTTACTAAATGCTGGCAGACAGCCAGTGCCAGCCTGCACTGCCCCTTTAAGGCGCGCTCCACTCTCAACCCTCATATAAGATGCACAGCCCTCTGAGTCTAATGGGCAGGTTCTGGTGGAGAGCCAATCCACGCACACGCCCTGCTCCTCCAGGTACAGGAAGATGTGTGCAGCTTGCTCCTCCCTGCGTCATGCTTCCCGCACACTGTGTGCACTGACATACGAGGCAAGGGGAAGAAGCAGCAGGCAAGTACCTGGTGTGTAAGGCAACCCTAACTTTAAGACAGATTTTTCGGGAGAGGGGGTTGTAAAAAGTCATCTTATATGCCGGAATATACAGTGTGTGTGTATATACCTCTAGGCTGTCAACTCATACAAGTTAGAAAACCAACAGGGTCAAGGAGAGACAAGCAAATACAGGGTAGGGGGTCTCTTACTAGATTAATTATCTCAGCTTCTCTACGTCTCTTTAACTGTAAAATGAAGGTATTTATTACTTGGTTTAATGCTCACTTATAATATCTGATCCAAAAGAGATATAGCACAAGGGCTTATAAAAGGTAAAAAACAAAAACAAAAACCAGTGACATTTTCAATAATCAATGTTCTTTCCTTTCAAAAATGCCCAATAGTAATTTTTATATATTTCCATATGTAAAATATGGCAGTTTGAAATGTGCCATGGATTCATGAATTCTGGCTGTTTCTTTGGCAGGGAATGGCAAAGTTCACTTGACTTTGAACCTCAAAGTTCTACCACCTCTTTTACAAGGAAGTGTAAACAACTGTGTCCTGAGAAAACATAAGTTGTAAATGTTGTTATTCTAATATGGGTGAAAAATAAAATTAATTCACAGATATCTACATCTACATGCATTAACCTATTTACACCCATCTTAAGCTTATCTTCTAAATACAAACAAGCAGTACACAGGGACACACACTTATGGTCAAGGTGAGGCAACAGGCAATAAATAAATAAAGAGGTGAAATATGTCAAAGCCATCAAAACTACTTCAGAGAAAAGGAAACCTGATTTTACACTTACTCTTAGGGTTTCGTAGTTTTGCAGCACGTGCCATGGCAAGATCAAAGTGAGCCTGGTCTGCATTCTCACACAGGTTGATAACTCGGCACAGACAATCTGCAGCAAAAACCCGAGTGGCCCAGCGGGGAGCCACAAAAGGCTTTGATTTATCTTCCTCGCCTAGTGTAGTAAACATGGTATCATCATCCATCTCATCTTTCTTTTCAGATTCTTCATCTTTTCCGCTGCTTAAGAGTGTTGCCGCACTCATATCTACAACAAAAATGAAGGTACCATGACTCGTCCCTAAGGATGCTTCTGAACACGGAAATGCAGAAGATTCTTCTGTACCAAAAACCAGGGAAGACACACACCAGTTAATCTTAAGTACATTTCACTTGAGTATTTAACTGGAAACATATTATGTTGTATGACAGAGTAACCTGGAGTTTTAAAGATGTAGACATTTAAATTGAACTTTCAGAGAGTTTAAAATTGATTTCAAAAGCACATTAATTTATACTATGATATAAACTTCAATATTTTATAGAAATTTGTTAATGAAAGTTACCAGTACTTTTAAAAGTAGGCTCGAATTGATAGAGAAGTACATCTGTGGTTACATACCAGAAGCAAACGATGTCACTGTTTTAAGAGCGTCATTTAAATACGTACCACTGGAAGCTGCCAAGACATCTTTACAAAGCATTAGCCAGTGGGAAAGCTTCTCAACTGCCAGCGAAGAAAGCATATGCCCCAACGTGTCATGAATATCAGAACACAGTTTCCGATCTGTCTCTCGATCTAGCATTCCAAAAAGAAGTCCCTCAAGGCCCGTGTCTGTTATGTTAACGCCCTGGTGCCGGCAATGGATATCGCTGCGACAACTAACTCCAGGTGCAAAAGGATTGGCATCTGAAAGGGAATGTATATGAGATGTCATATGCTATATGTAGCAACGACATTAAATACCACGCCTTACACATGACTCAAAACAGTAAGAAAATCATCTATGAATGCCCTTTAACTATGATCTCCGCTTACATATGATAGTATTACTTTTTAATCTGACAATAAAAGTAAAGCCCTGGTTTCTTAAACTGATTATTCTGATCTCTTAAAATATGCAAGTTTTAAAAGAAAGACTACTGGCCAATCCAAGAACTCACTGCCGCCGCTGCTCTCTTTGTCCCCCGCACTCTTCGCCAGGCTCATGGCATATTCACATACTTCTGCTGCTTCTCTTTGTGCGAGTTGCCGGAGACAGGCCACAGCTGCTCGCCGGAGTAGCAGATGGGAGCTGCACAGGTGAACCTGTCAGCACAACAGTTTCAGAACAGTATTTACAGCTGCCACTCTCTACGTTCTTTACCTGGTGAACTCACCTTTGGGAAGCCTCGTCCTTAAGCAGAGGTTCCTTAATGAGATCTTGGTTATTTAAAATACAATCAGAGGCTGGGGAGATGACTTAGCAATTAAGAGCACTTGCTGCTCTTCCAGAAGACCTGGGTTTAAATCCCCCACCGTATCAGGCAGCTTACAAACACCTATAACTCCATCTCCAGAAGGGACCTACATCTCTGGCCTCCTTGAACACTCACCATGTGCACATACCCACACTCAGACATACAAACACACATAATTGAAAAGAATGAAATTTAATCTTTAAATAAATAAATACAATTATGAGGGCATTTTAGCAAGATAGCCATATCAGTAAGACATATAAAAAATACGTCAGTACCAAAATCCCCATGCTGAGATCTGCTCTCTAAGGCCCATGATACAGTACATGGAAATTCAGAAGGACCTTCTCCACATCTTACATTCATGCATGGTCACACTGAAACACTGTCATGTACATAGGAATCCAGTGTAGTGAATGAGAAAATAAGGGGTAGGAACATACAGTAAGAACTAAAAGTGAAGAAGAATATTTAATAAATAAACAAAATCAAGCAAACATGAACCCAACCAAAAAGAACTAAAAATGGAGGCTTATTATATCCAGAAAGTCCCTACAAAATAAATATAGTACACTCCAGTAGCCAAAGTAAAATGTCAGAAATACAACTCTCAGTCTTGGGTGCCAGTGAGGGTTTGAATCCCACATCTGTTGATTAGTTACATTTGCCTGTTTTAGAATAGGAGTGTAGAATCCACAGTACTACAATAGAAACAAGACGTAACCCAAGTAAAATGCTTACAGCACTACAGACACCCGTGAGCTGCTTACTAAGCGCTGAGCTCATCGTGCTATTACCCGTCTACACTCGTGCACTTCATTTGAGCACTATGCTCATGCTCAAAAGTAAGCATTTGAGAAAGAATCCCAGGGACAAATGATGGAGCAGGGAGGGGTTTTATGTAGAACACAAAAACCCTTCGCAATGCAGCTTATCTCACTGCCATCAGAACAGCAGCTGCGGGGTTGGTGACGGCCCAGCAGCTAACAACGTTTGCTACTCTTTCAGAGGTCCAAAGTTTGTTTCCCAGGCTCACATCTGCCTGTAACTCCAGCTCCAAGGAATCAGACAGCTTCTTCTGGCTCCTGCAAGCACCTTTCTTACATGCACTTACACATAAAGCAGTGTGCGCGGGCACACACACACACACAATTTTCTAAAACTTAAAAAGAGAACTTGTTTTGTTTTGTTTTTCAAGACAGGGTTTCTCTCTCCTAGACTCACTTTGTAGACCAGGCTGGCCTTGAACTCACAGTGATCCGCCTGCCTCTGCCTCCCAAGTGCTGGGATTAAAGGCATGTGCCCAGCCAGAACATTTTTTTTTTTCCTTTTAAAAAACATCTTCTTACTTAAGATATATTTGCATAACCCTGACATGCCATGTTTGGCTGCTATCCCGGGAGGCCCGCTGTTTTCTGAAGGGAACACTGAGGAGGAGTGGATGGGAGGGGGTGGAGGTGGAGAAGAGGGACTAGAAGGAGAGGAGGGAAGGGAACTTGCAAGTGGGATGTAATATATGAGAGAAAAAGAAAGAAAGAAAGAAATGTAAAAAATAAATAAGTATTGCAACTCTAGGTTCAAGCATGAGGGGGTATACTTTCATAAAACCAGTCTGTGGCATCTATACCCAATAGTAAGACAAATAAAATGTAACTGAGGGGAGAAAATCGTGATAAATAAATATCTACCTTTCTTCCTAAGATACAGAGTTTCTTAAACTTTCACATACCCTAAACTAAAAGGTGTAAGTGCAACCATATCAATAGGAAGAACACATCACTTGGTCGTATAGCTTTGGAGTTTTTATCTGTATAATAGCCACTCTGAGTTACCTAGCTGTCTTTAAGAATCACTTTAAGTAGAATACTATAAGACTTTAATTATGTGGTAATTATAGAGGAAGAAAGACACTCAGCAAATACATTAACTGGCTAGCCAAAGTGAAGTTGAAATGAAACTTCCTGTTTTGGCAAGTGCTTCCCTTGTCTGTTTTGAGACAGGGCCTCATGTAGAGCACACTGGACTCCATCTCACAGTGCAGCTGGATCTGGCCTTGAACAATGAGCTGAATCCTCCGTGTCTCCCCACCAAATACTGGGATTACAGACATGGCTACCACACTCAGTTACAAATGTTTTTTAAAACCCCATCTCAGCATCTCTGATGTGTAATTTCCCCTTCTTTCTTTACATCTGTGACATTAGAGATTTAGTACACAATCAGTGTTATTTTTCAGCTCCAGTGTCTTTCCACATTGAACTGTAATGATACCATGGCTGTAAATCTTAACACCACAAAAACTCAGCATTTAAACTGACTATTCTTACAGAGGACATTGGTTCAGGTCCCAGCACCTACGTCAAACAGCTACCAACTGTCTGTAACTCCAGTTCCAGGTTATCTGAAGCCCTCTTCTGGCTTCTATAGGAATCTGTAGCATGTAGCATACTCTCATGTAAGCATTTGCATGTGCCCATGCACATCAACTAAAAAATTAAAATAGATTAATATAATTCTAGATACTATTATGTCACTTGTCTATTGAGCTTTGTAGATGGTCTCTGACTTAACAATTTGGCTTAAAGCTTTTTGAATTACAATAGTAGAAAGTGCTACACATGAAGCAGAAACTATCTTTGGAAATCTGACTTTTTCCCAGTTCAGCAATGTGTGGTTGGCCCCTCTAATGATGCTCAGCTCCAGCACCATGACTCTTCTCACAGTCAGCCATGAAGTCATCTGCATGAGCACAATTCACAGCGTTACTCAGGTATGCTGTCCAGCAGGTTACATGTCATACATGTATTTTCAACTTCTGATATTTTTAACTTATGAAGGATTTATCCAGACCTAATCCTTTCATAAGCCAAGGAGAATCTGTATTTACAGAAAACATCAATTATGAAGAAAAATAAAATTCAAGAATCAAGAAAATGATTGCTATTTGGTCAATACTGGTACATCAGTGTACACATATCTCCAGTTAAGTCTGTCTTTTCAATTAGCAAAGCTGAAGGGGACATTCAGATAGAATCTTAGCAGCAAATAGCATTATAACAACCATGTATTGTTTTGCCAAGACATTCTAATGCAATAAAGTCATCTTTGGCAAGGTTTCTAGAAAGAGAAAGAAACAATTGGGAATTCATGTATGGATCTACAATTGGGAATAATTTGATGATATGAGAATATATGATGAAACTCAAGAGGGACTGTACTATCAATTTTATACAGCTGTGTGTTGATAAGAAGTGACACAGCTGTCTAATTCCTCCAGGACGTAATTCTGTTGTTAACAGAAATGTTCACTTTTGGGATTAATTTGCAGAGTTGCTGCTTTAACAGTTTTCTGAGCTTCTACACTACAAACAGGTCCACCATCTATGGCTTCAGCAAGGTATATCCAACTGTGATTGGATTCTTTTGTCAACGACACATAAAATCCTGTTTTTTTTGTTTTGTTTTCTTTTGTTTAACCAGGCCTCACTGTATAGCTCTGGCTGGCCTGGCAGTCACTATATAGACCAAATAGGCCTCAGACTTATAAAGAACTGCCTGCCTCTGCCTCCAGAATACTGAGAGTAGAGGTCTGCACCACCATGCTTGGCTAAGGACCATTTATTTAGTCATAAAAGTAAGTTTCAAAGTTAAAATCATTCACTGACAATTTCTAAAATTATTCTAGATGACATAAATACAATGGTTCAGTCTGGACAAGAGGAACTGTGATCACATGATAGACAAAGTAGGTGTTTCCAAGAACAGAAATAACAATTCAGAATTGCTCTTGTACTTTTAAAGATACATTTTAATAGTCCTCAAACATATTTATATAACCTATTAAGTACTACTATGATAAAATGTACCTCTCGGGCCTGGAGGGATGGCTCAGCAGTTATAGAGCACTGGCTGTTCCTCCAGAGGTCTTGAGTTCCATTCCCAGCAACCACGTGGTGGCTTACAACCATCTATAATGAGATCTGATGCCCTCTATGTACACAGGCAGAACACAGTATACATCGTAATAAATAAATAATCTTTTTTAAAAATGTATCTCTCAATACATCTTCTGAAAAAAATCATTTTCCTTTTGTTTTAGATACTGCATATAGCATCACATAATATGGCCATTTCTGGTGGCACGGAGAGTAGGACTGATGTGAATTTACAAAAGTCTGAATTCATTTCACTACTCTGAATGAATGCAGATAGAGACTATTTTTCAGTAAGTGTCATAGCATCTGGTAAATGCAACTCATGAGCGTTTTCAGGCAATGCTTCAACAAGGCAGCCACTTGAATGGCCCTTTTCTCGTGCCTCTTCGGCTATGCCATCTCCTCTCCATCTGGCAATCACCTCACTTACCTAGTCATTTGGAGGAGGCTCAGGAAAGTATCCAGCATGCCTGGTAACAAAATCCTAGATGTTCCACCAGGGCCTCCAGCTTGGAAACATTATCTTGTCATTAGCATAGGAAACTCATCGTGTTCCCTGTGGCCTAGTGATGGAGTCCTCAGTTAAGAGACAGTTTTTACTTTACTGGGTTCTTTTTACTATGTTCGATCACCTCTATAGTATAATAAAATTTAAGGAGGAAAAAAATGGGGACTGGAGCAATGCTAACTCTATGGGGGTAAAATACTTGCCACTCACGCATGAGGACTAAGTTTATATCCCCAGAATCATGCAAGAGTGGGACACAGCAGTGCATGTATCTGGCATCCTAGAGCACCCACTGAGAAACTGCAGGTGGACCCTGAAGGTCACCTAGCCCGCTGTACACAAAAATCAACAAGAGATGTAGTTTCAAACAAGATAGAAGGTTGACAACCTAAGGTTGTCATTTATATGCACATAGTAGTGTATACACACACACACATACACACACACACACACACACACACTTACACACTTTTTAAAAATGCTCTCTTTAATCCCAGCACTCGGGAGGCAGAGGCAGGCGGATCGCCGTGAGTTCGAGGCCAGCCTGGTCTACAAAGTGAGTCCAGGATGGCTAAGGCTACACAGAGAAACCCTGTCTCGAAAAACCAAAAAAAAAAAAAAAAGCTCTCAAAGAAGCAAAATATGGAGAGAGAACCCAGAGAACCCAGAAAGGTAAGTCTGTGTCTTCATGGCCTTGATCAGTTGCCTGTCTGAGCCCTACTGGGCATGTAATAGATCCTATCTATGCCCTCAGAGCTCACACTGGGTCACAGCTTGTGGTAGAGAGCAATGTAATGCACACTAATATTCTTTGTTTTGGGTTTTGATTATTTGTTTGTTTGTTTGTTTGTTTGTTTGAAGACAGGGTTTCTCTGTGTAGCCTTGGCTGCTCTGGACTTGCTTTGTAAACCAGAATGGCCTTGAACTCACAGAGCTCTGCCTGCCACTGCCTTCCCAAGTGCTGGGATTACAGGCATATGTCACCGCACCCAGCTGCACACTAATATTCTATTGGTTTTTTTCCTATACACATTTTGTAAACATGTCAAGGGCATTTGGTTCTGCCCTGTGACTTATTCAAACTCCTTGATGGTCTGTGACTCATTAAGTTCTCCCTAAAGTAAAATAGGGGCATATTTATTGAGTAAAATGAAATATGCCACACCAGACCTAGAATTTCCTATGTTGCCTTTCACAGTATCCTACATGGGTTCTCCTTTCTCCTCAACAACATCCTCCAGTGGTGACATCTGCTGTAGCTTTCTCCAGCCTCCTCTGATTTACTCTTCTCCCTATCCAGATGACACTTCACCATCTATCATTTAAGCACTGTCTCATTAGCATCCTTCTTCCCTTGGGCTGATGCCTTTTCGTCTATTCGGAACGGTCAAAGTCTACCTATACAGGCATAGAAGTCCTCACCTAAGTCATTTACAGATGCTGAAGAAAAAAATAATAACTAGGCCAAATTGATCCCATCACAGATCACATACTAGAATCATAAAGTGCCATCTATACTGAACCCCCTGTTCTACCAGAGAACGTTATAATTCTCCAGATAGTTCCCTTTCCTATATTCCATTCTTCTCAACTTCAAATCCCTCATTCACAGAAGTTAATTTTCCCTTTCATTAAGAATATAAAGTCAGCAGTCAACATCCTTAACTTCCAGACTTCAAATCTCTAAGCCCACTTTTAGCTACATCCATCTCCTTTTTGTCAGGTTGCACTGAAAGAGCTATCCCATTACTTATGCTGTGGAAATTCTATCCCGCTAAAATTCACCTAGATTATTTATTATTTCCTCTCTTTCCTGGCTGCTTAATACTCCTGTCAACTGGCTCCCTCAAATCAGCAAAGGCTCACATACTGCTGCTACAGGAGGAAAAGTCTCTCCTAACCCCTCACCTCTAGGACACTGCCTTCTTTTTTGAACTTTTAAAAATATTTATTTTTATTTTATGTGTAGGTGTGTTTTGCCTGAATGTGTACCATGTGCATGAGCCTCTGAGGAGGCCAGAAGAGGCTATGAGATCCCTTGGGACTGGAGTTACAGTTGTTAGCAATCTTGTGGGTGCTGGGAATTGAACCTGGATCCTCTGAAAAAGCAGGCAGTGATCTTAACAACTGAGCCATCGCCCCAGTACCCACATCCCATCCTCTTCTTGACAATCAAATGTCTAGAAGAAGTTTCTACTTATGCTCCATTTCCATCATTCTTCCAATGAGTTCTTGCTACGAACAATCAAGTGACAGAAGTCCAAGGATATATTACAGTGCTCATACCCCTTGTCAGTATTTGATACAGCTAATTATACAGCTGTATAGTTCCAGTGTCTTTCCACATTGAACTGTGGCTTGTGTGAATGCACACCCTCTACTTTTCCTTCAATCCTTATGTCACTGTCACCCTCCTTTCCCCATTCCCACCCTTTCTTAATTCTCTGATTGTCTTTTTTTTCTTTTATGAATCTACAATGGTGGTTTCTCCCTCCGCACTCTTGCTGGCGGTCTCATCTACTTCCCTAGGTCACCTAAAATACTTACACTCCCAAACTCACTTCTCTAATCCACTCTTCTTTTGTTGTTGTTGATGATGATGCTTTCTCCCGAGAGCAAATTAATCAACTTATTCTGTCAAGTCTCCCCACCAACGTTTTCTCTTATTCTAATTGCAGTCAACCTAAAACAAAGCATTGTCTTCTTGATCCTACAATACCAAGATTTGTACCCTCCTATAGATCAGAGGCCAGTCTCCATATGCAGCAGGGATAGAATGGGGAAGTGCAGACCTGACCATGGTACTTCCCTGTAGAGTATAATGGTTCCTTGTAGCTTACAGAATAAAGTCCAAGGTCTTAATACCTATGTGAATCTGCATGATCGGCAGGCTGCCCTGCTCACTACTCAGCCCCACTGTGCTTTCTACTGTCCATGCTCTGCTCTCCTCCAGGTTTAATCACATAACAACTGGTTCTTTAAGCATACCGTACTCCTCATTGGGGCCTTCTGTACTTTCCCCTCTGTATACTCTGATACTGAGCTATAACTAAATCCCATTCTGCATATCACTCCTCAAGTACTAATCTTCAGGAAACTAATTTCTCAATGTCTGGCTTGTTATAGGTCCTTATTACATATTCCATATGTTAACCTTATGCCTTTTCTGTTTGTTGTTTTCTGAGAAGCAAACCCAGGGCCCTTTAAATACTACACAGTGCTTTATCACTGAGCAATAGTCTCAACCTTCTGCAGCCATTCTAGCTTATATCTTGCTTGTAAATAGCTATTATTTACTGTCCCTTCTTAGCTATAAGCCTCAGAATGACCAAGGCCTGATCTTGTTTATTCATATAGGTGCCTGCAGTTGTCTGCTTGGTCGCTTACACATAACAGCCTATCCATAAATATTTGTTGAATGGATACACTAAAGATTCCAAAGACAGCAGCAGATCTCAGAAGCCAACACTCAAGCACTAAGAAATACAGTTCTGGGAGAACAAGATGACATGTAGCAAGTCCTTACCTAAAAAATAAGTAGCTTGTCAAAATATTTCTTAAAATGCAAAAATAAAAACCTAAATTAAATAAAAGATGACAAGTATTAAAACTTAAACAGTAACTAAAACTTATGATCCACCAAACATATTTATGGTTTGGTACAGTTTGATCTTTTGGTAAAGATACTTTAAAGCTCTCAAAATAAAATGGTACATGACATGGCCAAATACTTACACAGAGGCTAGGAACAAGGCTAGACAGATTGACATGTCGTGGGGCAAACATGTGAAGCTGTTGAAGGCAAGAGATGGCAGCTGCCTGAACAAGAGAGTCAGAATGGTCCTGTGTGATGGCACAACCCACCAGACAAGAGGAGCGGATAGTGGAAATGGTCGCTGCATTTCCTAACAGGAAAACAAAAGATAATGTAAAATACAACTACGTTGTAGCATATGCCACACGAATACCTAGAATGTAATCATCTTCTAGAAAAACCCTTCTGCCAACTGTTATTCAGAGTTTAAAAAAAAAAAAAAAAAAAACCCCACCTAAATAGTCTACAAATAAGATTTGAAACACGACTGTATTTGCAAGGCAATACTATCCTTTATAACCGCCAATCTTCTGCTAAAGAACTACAAGATTTTTCATTCTGTGGTTCTCTGCTCAACAAATGCTACTACTTTCATCATGATAATTTTTTTTTTTTTTTTTTTTTTTGGTTTTTCGAGACAGGGTTTCTCTGTGTAGCCTTGGTCATCCTGGACTCACTTTGTAGACCAGGCTGGCCTCGAACTCACAGCGATCCACCTGCCTCTGCCTCCCGAGTGCTGGGATTAAAGGCGTGCGCCACCACGCCCGGCTTATTAAGATAATTTTTAATACTGTTTACCTAATAATAAAAATCTTATAGAGGTAATTAAGGAAAATATGTTACATGCTTCCTACAGAGTAGTTTAATTGACAAATATCAGTACCTGAGATTTTCTTCTAATATGAAGTAAAATAATGTTACATACATATATATCAGCCAAAGAAATATATACATATAGTCATGTATAAAAATACAACCCTGGAGAAGTTCATAGCCTCTCTCTACTTTCATATTCTGTCTACAAGAGGCAAGCAATGCATATTGCTGAACTGTGTAATTATTAAATGATATAAATGTATATGTAAGTGTATATATATATGTGTGTACATATACATATACATATAAGCACAAAGTCAACATCCTCAAAAAATAAAATAAATGGAGAGGGGAAAGCAGGATTCTGAGTATATGCATCAGGATCCTGTCGCAACTCCCTGAATTCAGTGTTTAATTCACCATCAGGAAGATTGGCCTTGGGTGTTACAAACGCTCCAATTCTAAGCACAGCGGCACTGGACCAGGGTTCTTCTCTGAACCAGCTCCTCAGAGATAGGTTACACACCACATTAGGGGTCTTAAAAGTCAAAAAGAGTAAAGCCCATGGAGACAGGAGTCGGCATCCCAGGCTGAAAGAACTTCATCTTCATCTTTGTTTTTGTTTGTTTGTTTGTTTGCAGGGCACATAGGGTTTCATTTAAAATGCTTTCTCTGCTCAATACTTTTAAAAATGATGTTGTGAACCAGGAGTGGTCCTATACACCTTTAATCTCAGTACTCCAGAGGCTGTGAGTTCAAGGCCAGCCTGCTCTATATGAGGGTTCTAGGGCAGCTAGAACTGCATAGTGAAAACCTGACACAAAGAAAGAAACACTGCTGTCATTTGTTGGGGTATTTTAAAAATGGAACATATAAAACATTGAGTGCCAGGTTTTGGATAACACAAATACACAGTAGATGATAATTACTAAAAAGCTTTTGCAAGCAATATGATGGTGACATTTAGGGAACTGAGGGACAGTAACTGCCCAGGTACTTTCTTTAGTTTAAGATGAATTTACTTACCTTGCAGTTCTGGTCCAACAGTAGTTATAATAGCCCCCAAGCATCTTCCCAAGCACTGGTGAACTTCTGTGTGTGAAGGTGGGACTGTCAACAGCAAGGTGAGAACCAGGGACAACGTGGGTTCCACATATCCACGGTACATTGGACCACTGGAATCTACTATCAAGGCAAGTGAATGAAGAGACCATGTCTACGATAAAGCATAATTTTGTTTTAGTGGGAAGAAATACAGTATACTGAATCGAGTATAATAAATTATTACAATTCATGCAAATATGTTTCAATATGTTTTGAGACAGAGTCTTACTGTATCCTGGGCTGGCCTTGAACTTGTGTTCCTCATGCCTTAGCCTTCTAATTGCTATCATGTGCCACCATGAATGGTTTGCATGTGCATACTCTTAAAGTTTCACTGCAGCTATATTTGCTTAAACATAAGATGTTTGAAAAACAACAAAGGTTAAAAAATACTCAAGGAGTAAATGTGATTCAACGCCTCTAGAACTTGTGTGGAGGTAAAAGAGGAAAAAAGAGGGGAAATGAGGCTATTTAGGTATTAACCAACCTAATAATGAAAAATAGAAAAAATAAAAAATAATAAACAATACAATATGCTGGGAGGTATATATGCAAATTATAAAAACTGGAAGATATGGATGGTGATGGAAACAATTATTCTAAGTACCACTGCAGACCTAGAAAGACGAATGTCATGATTTCTCTCAATTATACAAGTTGGCTTTGAATCCTCAGATACATGTGCTTTTGGAATAGTCATAGAGGTTTGTAAATTACTAAGGGGTCAAAGAGATGAATTTTCAATGGAGGTGAGATAGAATTCACTAGTATATTGGATTAAAAGAAAATCAGAAACAGGAAGGTTAAACTGGGTCGGAGGAGTAGAAGGTAGGGTAGAAGAGGGAGTATGGGGTGAAATAAAAAACACTAAAGACCTTTTAAAAAAGACACATGGAAACCTATTAGTGTACAAGTGTGTGTGTGTGTGTGTGTGTGTGTATGCACATGCCCCCACACAGAGCATTAAAAGGGAGTTAGCTTATAACAGGGCAACAAACAATGCCCCTACTAGACAAGAGGCTAAAAAGTAAGTGCCAGGTATGAGTTACTTCTTTTGGAGTCATCAGCCATTGAGGTCCTATATATGCCCCACTCCAAACATTTAGGCTTTTGCCATTGTTCCTGGGTACCCTCCAGAATTTGAAAGTTAGATCCTATTGCTGAAGATAAATGTTTGGATGATGGACAGGGTGAAATCGCACACACCTAGAAGCTTCATCACTCCTGGCTAGCTTTCATAGTCCTTGAAGGTTCTACCAGAGGAGAAAAATAATCCTCAGCTAATTAAAGTTATGAATGCTGCAAGCTATTAAGAATGATTGGTCCAGAAGACATGCCCATTAGTGGAATAGTGGCATAAACATCATGGGAGGAGCCAGGCGTGGTGGTGCAGGCCTTTAATCCCACCACTCAGGAGGCAGAGGCAGGCAGATAGATCATTGTGAGTTTAAGGTCAGCCTGGTCTACAAAGTGAGTCCAGGACAGCCAAGGCTACGCAGAGAGACCCTGTCTCGGAAAAAAAAAAAATCATGGGAGTAACCAACTATTTGTGGATTTAAATTTGGCTCTATAAGATGAAATCTATGACTGCCACCATTTTCAGGCTAAGAACCTAGGCTAGATGCGTCATAGGCTGTAGGGGATATCTAGTGTTATTGAAGGGCTAAAAGAGCACAGCATTAAGCTGACTCTTAATGATTTATCGTTCTATCTATAAATCAATGCATATCTCAACCTGCATCTGAGAAACTTCTATTTGCTGTGGATGGTGACTAACACAGTAACTGTGTTACTGTGCAGAGAAAAAAACCCTGCAGAATTCTCATCCCTAATGGAACATACAAGCTGAATTCCAACCCCTAAAGCTCAGGAATCACTGTGGAAGACGGGACAGAAAGAAAGAAAGAACTTAATGGGACCATTTTCTTCTAGACACAGAAGAGAAGCTGCAGATATGAACTCACAGCAGTTACGACAGCATGTGCAAAACCTAGACAAGCCTAAGTCAGACCGACAACCAAGGGAGGGAGGAATTAGGCACCATCCCTCCACAGGCAATGGAGCTAATGGCAACTGTCAGCTGCAGGGAAAGGGAGACAGTTTCTCTAAGATGTAGCCCCTGATGAGCTGGCCACTCTCCAGGAGAAGACCACACTTCAAGACTACATGGGAAGTACAAATTGGTCCTGAAGGATTAGAAAATAAAAGAACACCAGGCTGGGTGGGTAGAGTAGGTGGGCAGAGTTGGGGAAGAGTTAGGAGAAGGTGAATATAATAAAAATATACTGTATGAATTTCTCAAAGAAATAATAAAGCGCTTGTTCCCTCCCTCCCTCCCTCCCCCCTCCCCCCCTCCCCGCTTCCCATACACACACAACTATGTATAACTGCCAGAAAAGGGCAGATTTGAAGATTATGCTGAAAAGCAAAACTCTTGCTGATGATAAACTCCTACAATAGCAAGGAAAGAACATGATACATATTTCTAACAACTTATCAGCCATAGATACTGCTTCCATTTTTTTGCCAGCCATGGTGGCACATGCCTGTGATCCTAGCCCTCAGGAGGCTGAAGCAAGTGAACAGAGGCTTGAGGTAAATCTGAGCAAAACAGGGAGAGCTTGTCGCAAAGGCAATTGTAGAGAAACGCTTCCACACTGTCTACCTGTACTTCAGGGGACGTCCCGTCTTGAGCTAGGGCCAGTAAAATGCTGACACTGGTCTTTAGGTGTTGACCTGACCCTATGCCACCGACATAACGATGTAAGCAACCAAGGGCCAGCGAATGACCAGTCCTGGACACAACATCTCGAGCCGACTTCAACCTGAGAAAAGACGACACAATGGGAACTGTTCCCTCCATTTTCCTCTAGTAACAGTCTTATAAACACACGGAAAGGGGAAATACTCCAGAAACTAATAAAATGACATTCCTTGTAGTTTACTGTGAACATACAATGTTAAAGTGTCTGTAGGACTGAGGGAGTGTGCTCACTGTGCCAAGTCCTAGGCTCATTCCCCAGGCCCAGGAAGAAAAAGAATCTTCATCTCGAGAATACATACATCTTTTATTTTATTTAAGAAATTTCCTATATTTTTGTTTTGTTTTGAAGTGCTGGGGACTAAATCCAGAACCTTACATAGACTAAGCAAGCACTCTATCACTGAGCTATAGCCCAGCTACTTATAATCAAAGTCTATAAAATGGGCAAATTTCTACATATATTTTATATATGTATGTAAAAATTTATTTTTATTGACATGTAAGTGAATTTAGTTTGGGTACCCAGAGGCCACAGGATCCCCAAAAGTGGAGTTACAGGCAGCTATAAGCTGCCTCATATGGGTACTGAGAATTGAACTTGGGTCTTCTCAAAAAACAGCAAGTGTTCTTAATTACTGAGCCATTTCTCCAGCCCCTATGATATATTTTTAATAAATTTTAAAAGTAAAGTAAATATAGCATACAAATTTTACAATATTTCATATTGAGATGTATTTATTATGTGAAACTCATCATTTGCCCAGGCTCGCCCCAAACTCATGGAGATACTGGCCTTAGCTTTCCAATTGCTGGCATAATAGGCATAAGCCATCACACCTGGCTTTAAAACTCATCAATTTAAAGTGTCAAGTACACAATGATCATTGGACACTGTATGTAACCACCACATAAATACAACATTGAACAGAAATGTTCAATTGAAATATACCGCACACATAACTTCTAATATATTTGTGTCATTACAGAAGAGAAAAATAAAAGAAATTAATTTTAACAAGGCACTAGCAAAATATTAAAATATCATGATACAAATAACAAATTATTGAGATATTTTTCATTGTTTTTCAAACTAAGTCTTAAAATCTGGTATAAAATTTATACTTAACAGTATTCTTTTTCCTGATCATGGATACAGTAGAACCAGCCATCTCACGCTCCTGCCACCTTGCCCCTTCCTGGAGGAGAGACTACAGTCCTCAAACTGTGAGCCAAAATAAATCCTTTTTGCCTTAAGTAGCTTTTCCATGGATTTTTTTTTTCCCCAGCATTTTTCTTATAACCAACCAGTCTGCCACTAGATAAAGGAAAGCTATTCTCAAAATGTAAGAGTTTACTTCATAATCCTCACTTTCAATTCTTTTGATCTTGTTAATGATAATGACATGAATTGATATGTTTATTGTTCAAAATATATGAGCTAAGAATGATCATTTATATGACTTGTGTTATTTCTTGGCCTTTTGAATTTTTAACCTCTCTATCTGAGCATCTGGTTAACAACACTTGAAGGCACATTTCTGACCTTAGTTATACTTGTTTGAATCTCTTCATGACTGACATGTGCAATAACCCTCAAACCCCGTAAAGTGAAACTCTATCCCTTTTCTCCTCTAAAGTGAGGTATATTCCAAGAAGTGAGTACGTAAAATTAAGAACAAACTGGAGTAAAGGGAGGCAAAAAGAAGAAAATACAGCAGCAGGTGCCTGTGGGTGACATGACAGGCAAGTCTTGACTAACGTTTCTCGATTTCAAAAGCTTGAGAAGAAACCATGTCTTCCTTAAAAGTTCTTAACGTATTACACCTCTCCTAGAATCTAGTGGTCAATAAATTGCTGAATTAAGAATTGTGAGTGTGAAAAACAACAGCAACAAAAAACTATCACATGCTGCAGGCCATGTAGAAAATACTCAGTCTAGGTAACAATGAGTGCTTAAAAGACATCTTAGACTGGTGGAGGAACTTGCTAAGAGCGGCACTTACTTGTCAAAGCTATATTGGGCCATTCGGGCAATAAAAGATGCTTCTCCCACCACCTGCGCCATTCTTCCGAGGGCTTCCCCTGCGGCACACCGTAAGATGGGGTTTGGGTTGTCAAGAGCTCCCATGACCAGTGTCAGGGCAGATTTACGAACCTCCTCGGGTCCTAATGTACTCTTGTTCTCAGCTAAGCCCTATATTTATTAGGAAAAAAAAAAGAATAATGATATCAACTCATCATTCATGTTGAATAAAGAAAAAGATCTGCTGAATGTTAGGAAATTCAGATGTTTTCATAGCTTATTTTTCTTAAATACATATGTTAGGCCTGGGGCTGGTACCTGTCAAATGGACTGTGATCACTTCCTAAGTGTGACTTCAGAACATAATAACTACTGATCAATAGTCTCACTGGTGCTAGACACAATCCATAGTGGAAATTCTATCCAAGGTCTAGTACTAATATTCTTTTGGGCATGTATGACACTGTATGATTAAAATGAGTATTTTTCATCTGACTAAATGTCAGCACTGTAATGAGTATGAAGCTGACTCATTTGTATAAAAATGCAATAAGAACAATATGTGGCTCCAAGCCATGGCCCCAGCTACTTGGGAGGATGAGGCAGGAGAATTGCAAGCTAGAGGTCTGCTCATCTACACAGCAACATCAAGACCAGCCTGGGCTGGGGATCGCTCAGTGATAGGTGCCTAGCACATATATGGCCCTGGATTCAATAAGCAAAACAAAGAACCTCACAATCATAAATAGAGCATACAATCAATATATATGCAAAGACAGACAGGCAGGGCAGTAACTGAATGCCAACATAAGTTTGTTTTCTGTTCTAACTATAGCTGCTGCTGAGACTGAAAATGTAAATCACAATGGCAGCAGAAAGTGTTAAGTATAGCGGAGGCATCTGCCATGTCTGTGTAGAGAAGTGTGATCTGTACAGCGATATTAAACCACACTGTCCTCCCACCCACTAGAGACCACCCCACAACCCCACGGCTTTTTAAAAAATGCTCAAACTCCAGTGTCAGTCTCTAAATAGGGGTATATCAGTGGCTACATAGGTATCCATGGCATCTCTGTAACCACTACCTGTCTCCCTCCCCAGCCCCATGATTGCAAACATGACTGAAGGAATGCTTGCTTAATCCCTTGTATTTCCTGTTGTACTGAATGCTATGATTAGAGCACCGTTCTATAATAACCCTAGCACTAGGCAGCAGGCCAAAGTCCTTAAGTAACTCGTGAGAGGCTTGATGCTATCATCCATGCGGTCGGCTGAGCCAGGCAGACACTTGTTATTGTACTTCGTGGTGTAGAAACTGCCGTTCAGAAGGTCGAGAGAACTGCATCACACATAAAGCCAGGCAGCAGCTAACCCAGAAAACACTCCATGCGGACTGCACTCTTTCATTTATGAAGCACATCCTATGCTGATTCAGCTTAAACCCCAAATGGAAATTAAGACTTGTTTTATAAATATTCATTAGAAAATCCAATCTCAATAAAAAGACATCTTGGAAAAATCACAAAAAAGAAATTAGTGGCATTTGTAAAATTTGAAGCTTAAATTAAAATCAGAGCTTTTAAGTTCCTAAAATATAAAATACCAATTTAGCTATAATAAACCCAATATAAAGTTTCTAGTGAAGCTAACATAAAATCACTAAGCTAACATAAAATCACCATTATCAAGAGCATAAATATAGAAACATAAGTGTTATAATAATCTTGATATGGCTTTTAAAGATACATTAGCATGTTCCAGAGTATTTATAATGTTCTGAGAGTTCATACCTTCAGTGCACTGAGAACAGCAGTAAATATATTGAGCTGCACAGCCTGCTGGCGGACACCTTTGGCTTGCTTAACACACTCAGCAAAGTGATCCAGCATTTGTAACCTATAGTAATAGGATAAAATCACATTAGTGGTATTTATTTAAATACGGCATAAAAACAGAAATAATATAAACCAAATATCAATTATGCCCTCAGACTGTGTCTATTTCATTCCCATAGCTGATTGAAAACCATGTAGTTATTTAAACAGAATAAGAAAGGAGGTTAAATTTCAATTAGCAAAACAGTTCATAATTTCAGAGGACTTAAACATTTACCCCAGTATGTCCAACAAAACTTCTGACTTATAGTACATAATACACTTGCACTGAGAATGTCCACCCAAAGGCCTGTGTGGAAAAGACTGGATCCCCAGGGTACTGCTGTTAGGCAGTGACGGAGCTGGTGGGGGGTCATCAGTGCGCAGAGGCATGCCCTTGGGGAACAGTGGGACCCGGGCTCCCTTTGCTCGCTAGACATGAGGTGCGCAGTATGGCTCTGCGGTGTACTTCTGCCACATGCGCCCTGAGAGCAGAAACACATCTAATGGCAATTAGATGGCAGAGCGGAGGCTCTAAGCCCTCAGTCAAAATAAAAGGACTCTTCATCTGTTCACTGTTTCCGTTAGTTTAAAATGGCTCCTGTACGGCCGTGAGTCCCTCTCTTTCTTTCCCCTTCCTTTTTAACAGGCTTTTCTACGCTGCTTGGGCCAGCTGTGGACTCCTTCTCCTGCTGTGTCAGCCTCCCTGGTACTTGAGCCGCAGAGGCATCACAGACATATGTCACTTCACCTTTTCTCCTCAAAACATTTTTAATACATCAGAATAATAATCATTATCTATTTCCGTGGAGAGTTTTTAATTTGAAAGAAAACAATGGCATAATTTGTAAAACTTTTATTATATATTATGTACTTATTTTGTGTGCAGTGTGTGGATACACATGTGCAAGATGTGCATGTGGGTCAGAGGTCAATCTGTGGGAGAGAGTTCTCTCCTGCAGTGTGAGGCATAGGCTCAGACTCAGGTTGTCAGGTGTGGCAGCAAGTCTCTTTACCTGCAGGGCCACCTCATCAGCCCTTGTAGAATTTTTTTGTCTTTATTATTTTGATATGGTGATCTCTATATATAACATAAGCTAACCTTAAACTCTGTGTAGGCTAGGGTCTGGGGTTGTTTGATCTAATCTTAAAAATCTTACACAGGAGCTGCAGAGATGCCCTAGCAGTTAAGAGCACTTGTTGCTCATGCAGAGGACCCCGATCCCAGGACTCATGTGGTGGCTCACAACCATCTAAACCTCTAGCCCAGAGTACGCAGTGCCTTCCTCACATACTGTGGCACCAGAGACGCAGATGGTGTACATTCACACATGCAGGAAAAGCATAAAATGAAATAAATAAACCTAGAACACTTTAAAATACTCTTACCTAGAAGAAAATTGCACCCATATCCTACGTTACCAGAAGCTTTTGAGACGAAAAGAAAGGTTTAGCTTTTGCCAATTTTGTAAATATATAAAATAAAATTTAAAAAGCAACTAAAAGTTATTTCACAACTAGCTGTATAATTTTGGTAAAACCACAAAGCCTAGTATTTGAATGTCCTTAGATTTAAAGCAAGGATGTTAGGTATATATAATTTATAAGATTTTTTTTCAGCTTTAATGTTGCTCAACATTTATGTGGTAATCAATCAAACCTAAAGATATAAAGCTTAAATATGAAAAGCAAATAATTAAAAGAAATATCATCTTTTGCATATAAAATTTTTTTTCGGTGTTTTGAGACAGGATTTCTCTGTGTAGCCTCAGCTGTTCTGGACTTGCTTTGTAGTCCAAGATGGCCTCGAACTCACAGAGATCCACCTGGCTCTGCCTCCCTGAGTGCTGGGATTACCGGCATGTACCATCATGGCCAGCTAAACAATAATATTTTAAGGCATATTTTATAAAAGTTAAGTAATTAGAAAAGGTCTTACATTAATTCATTTTTTTCCATTTTGAGAAATCACAAACATACATACTCCTGCTCGAGTTAGGGATGGTGGCTGTGGATATAAAATACAGCAGACCAAAATCCTTCTGCTACAAGAAAAAGCAGCTGCGTTGGCTTCTTGTGTTCCAGACCTGCACCATCTCACAGACCAATCAAATAGACTAGACCGCGCACACGTGTACTTGTTCAGAAACAGTCATCAAGGAGATTGCTCAATTAGAAGTACAGTTAAATTAGGAGCTGCTAAACTGTTAAAATGAAAACTTTGTTGGGTAAGACATGATCCACAAAACAGTGGTTACTAGATCCTAGTACACAGGGCCAAATCTTTTTGTTGTTGTTGTTTTTGTTTTCGGAGACAGGGTTTCTCTGTATAGCCTTGGCTGTCCTTGACTCACTCTGTAGACCAGGCTGGCCTCAAATGCACATTGATCCACCTGCCTCTGCCTCCCGAGTGCTGGGATTAAAGGTGTGCTCCATCATACCCAGCTAGGCCAAATCTTAAAAGAGTTTCAAGTTACATGGAACTTGCAGCCAATTTATTTTATCATATACATATAAATTATGACGTTAAATTTATGAGAGCATTGCTTAAGTAATACCCTCCATTATTGTGGAATTAGCTGGGACAAAAAAAACCCTATTATCATATATAACTTGTATTTGACTAAAATTACACAGCTAACTTTACACTAACCTGTGTTTATAAGAAACATGTGGAAACACAACACCAAAAAGGGCCACAGACGCATCAATCACTGAGACTCCAAGGGGAAGAGGCCCTGGTACAGCTTCACCAGCGGGTATCCGCAAGTAAATGGAAGAAGGGTCGTGCTCCAGAGCCCCACTTCCAGATGCACTGTTCGGCTGCAGCTGTGAAAGAAAAAATGGAGGTCACTCACAATCTACTTTAGGAAATACACTCACTAAGTATTGGATATTGAGACAGTGGTGGACTAAAACATGATTAGGCCTGACAGCTTTTAAGAAAATAAAAATACAGTTTTGCCATTAAAAATGTCATTATCAGAATCATCTTACAGAGTCATAAGACATACATTTTCTTTTTAAACATTTTCATTCTGCTCACCTTATCGTGTGAGCAAAACTGTGTCTACTGTAACAAAATCCCACAAAAATAGTATTTACTTTTTTGTTTTGTTGTCTTGTTGTTTTAAGATAGGTTCTCCTTATATAGCCCTGGCTCAGCCTCTCCATGTAAACCAGACTGGCCAGGGACTCACAAGAGACCCGCCTGCCTCTGCCTCCACCTCTGAGGCATTGCAACTAAAGGCATGTGTTACCAGGTCTGGTTAAATCTGGGTTGTTTTTTTTTTTTTTAAGGGGGGGTTGTTTTTTTTTTTTTTTAATTAAACAAAATAAATTTATTTGGTTCTAAATCTCCAATTTATTAACTCTCTTTTCTTCCTAACTTGTTACAAACAAAATAAACCAAACATTAGCAACCAGAAAGCCAGTGAAATCTGAGTTTTGTCATAGCCACAACCAAGTATCTAAATACAAAGGACAGTGAATAAAGATGTTTTGGCAAACTCTAGTGCTACTATTAACCTCTCCACCATTTGTCCACCTCAAATAAGTTCTAAGAAAGTGAGATGAGTTATTGTGGCCCAGGGTATGTTCTCTTTAAATGACAATGTGTCACAGGATCAGTGCTTTAGATTACACTGGTAATTTCATTTCCCTGTATAGCTTACTACCTGGTCTTCAATTGATTTATGATCAGTTTCTTGAAGCCAGGAACCCAGAAGAACACTGTCATCATAATGGCAGAGGGATCGAAGGAGGGAGGTGGTTGTGTTGGCCGAGTTGTCAGTCAGAGTAAATTCTGCTACCAGTTCTCTAAGAAGTGCATTGAAGGACCCTAAAATACAGAGCATTGGAGCAGATTAAAATAATCATTTTCATCTTCACAATAAACAGCAGTATGTTTAATAGGAATATAATTAGTTCCCATTCCTTTGTAAAAATGTCCATACTATTTCTTTCTTTTCCTTTCTTGTCTTCCTCTCTCCGCCGTTCTCCATCCCCACTCCTTCTCATTCCCACCAAGACAGGGTGCTCACTATACTGCCCGGGCAGGCCTTGAAGACCTGAGCTCAGTGCTCCCCTACTTCAGCCACTCAAGCACCTGACACTGCAGGCACATGCTATGGTACAAGGCTGCTTCTAACTTTATATTAGATGCTTTAACACTGATCTCCCCCAACAGTGCTGAGGAGTAAATGCTCTCCCATGAGGCTAGATCTCTCAGCTCTTCACTTTTTATTTCAAGGACAGCAAATTACCCAGGCTAACCTTAAACTCACTCTGTAACCAAAAAGGTCTGAAACTTATGACCCTAGTGTCTTGGCCTTTCAAGTAGCTAAGATTACAGGCCTGTGCCACTAGGCCTGGCATGTACTATTTTAATATAGAATAATGGTACTTTTATTATGTTCTAATACAGTTTGAGTTCAAACTAAAACTAACAGAAAATGCAAATAGTGAACAGAACCTTTATTTTAACAATATTAAATGCTATATGAAATTATTTTTTAGTTGTTCAATACATGCAAACACTGAAATACTTCCCACCAAAGTTCTTGGGTTTAGTTGTATTAGACAGAAATTAGTGGCTTGATATTATCACCTTATATATTTCATTTCTGCCAAGTAAATTATTATATTCCATTCTTGGATACATAAACTACTGACAATATTATAATACATATGGAGTAATTGGGAATTATGATTTAAATATAGACACTGAGGGCAATCAGTTGGGTCTAGATCCAAACTCTGCAGTCACCAGCTCTAACACAAAGGCGAACATTCTCCTTCCGTGAGAATCTTCATCTGCTGAGCAGGTGTCTTACTTCCTAAGCTGGGCTACAGTCACAGGACATAATAATATATAGAGAGCTCAGAATTAGAACCAGAACATGACTTAAAAGTCAACAAATATGAATGCTTCTAGGTGAAGAAAAGTAAAATAGTGTTCTTCTTTTGCAAAGCAAGTTTGAAGGGAGTCCTGGTCAGAACTCTTAAATGCTATGAAGAACCCAAAAGGCATACTGAAGAATTTTTATTAGATATTGTACATTTTATTTACCTTCATAAGTTTTTGGAGGTAATAAAGCCAAGATATCATAAAGTCTTAGCCGGACCATTGCAGCACTAGCTTTCAGATGGGCTCCGTGGGCCTTAATTACAGATGGAATGCTGCAATACCAAAAGCAAAGTTGGGACCCGTTAGTTGTTAAAACAAGCATTACTTATGAACAATCCACTTTGAGTTTGTTTTGTGATCAATAATAGTAAAACTAGCAGAAACGTTTCATATTACAGTGTGGTTTTTGTTTGTTTTGTTTTTCAAGACAGGGTTTCTCTATGTAGCCTTGGCTGTCCTAGATTCACTTTGTAGACTAGGCTGGCCTCAAACTCACATCAATCCACCTGCCTCTGCCCACCAAGTGCTGGGATTACAGGAGTGAGCCACCACGCCCAGCTACAACGTGTTTAAACCAAACTATTAATACAGCCTTTAAATTAACTTTACAAAATAAAGATTAGATGCTTTCTATATGATTTGAGAAATACAGAAATGCTAAGTACATTTTTAATTTTTGATATATAAAATAAGTTGTCTGTGAAGACCAGAGTTTGAATCGTTTAGTACACACAGACAAGCTGGGTGGGCATGGGGGCCCATCTGAAAACACCAGTGCTTCAGAGGCAAACACAGAGGATCCTCAGAGTAAGCTGGCTAGCAAGACTAATAGCACTGGTGCACTCTGGGCTCAGCTGAGAGCCCCTGCCTATCGATCGATATATTGATATAAGGTGAAAAGTGATTGAGAAAGACATCCTACATCAACCTCTCATCTCCACACACATACATGTATGTATGAATACGCATACATTTATGCACACATCATAAACACAGGCAAGCAAGATGACAGCTTTGTCTAAACTATTCACTTACTGTGACATCATCGTCATGGCACATTCGATAGGAGTCATTAATTTCCTGATCGCATCCTCAGTTAACAGCTCAGGACAATGTGCAACAAAACTCCTCATGGCTAGAGAAAATATATTTTAAGATTTAGAGAAAATCTTGGTGTGCCTAAAAAGCTTTAAACATTAGATAGTGGGAAAGACATCTACAGTTCTCAGTTACTATAAAATAGAAGGTTGTGAAGCCATGTCGAACTAAAACAACAGTCAGGAACAACTACACAAAAAAAGTCTTCAGGAAGAGAATGGCGAACAGAAATGGAGGGAGGAAGCTATATGAGGGAGGTTCGTTAGGAATTCAGATGATTACAAGAAATGCAGTTTAAGGCAGGCCAGGGGTGACAAGGTCCATAGCTATGACCAAGCACACCTCAGCTGTGCGGAAGCACACTGCACCCCGCCTGGCCTGCCACCTGACCCTGACTGTGTCTCTCCAACTGTGGGGGAAGAAACATTTTTAAAGCTAGAAAAACCAAAGCAGAACACAGACTTGATGAAATTCTATTTAATATAATTTAAACTCATATTTTATTTCACAAATGAAATAAAACGAGCTTTTCCTGTAACTTACTGACTCCTATACGAAACCCACTGCATCCACCTTTCTTTGAAGTGCTGATGTCTGAACAAATAGTAGCACTTGCAACACTGCCAAAAGATGCCCAAAGAGGTGATTTTCATAATGCAAAGAAAGGTCAGCTTCAGTCATAGCTGAGCTCTTGTTTCTTTGATGGCATTTTGATGTGGTGATTCTACCTTTAAATTTTTTTATTTATTCTTTTTTAAATATACATTTATATTATTATACACATACATACAATGAACCACAAACCAATCAGAAATTATATTAATTTTATATTCATAGTGTTTTGGCTATTTGTATTTGGCAACCTTGAAGAAAACATCTTTCCTATCTTGGTGAGTCTAACATTCTGAATGTAAATCAGTATCTATCATATCTCATCTCTACTAACTCAAAATATCTATCTAGAACTAAAAACATCTTAACCCCTAAACAACTAAGATTAATTGTAAAACTAAACAATCTGGTCTTCAGACCTGACAGGATTCACTCCTCTCAGCATGCTTGGACACTGACATCCTGCATCCTTCACGTTCCAGCACCAAGTGCTTCAGCGGCTGTTCCTCATCAGAACAGGACAGCATTGAAAAAAGCTTCTGATCCCAATTGCTCCAGCATTTCAGTCTGTTCCACACAGGACTTCTATTAAGCGTGGAATTTCTCAACATTATGAAACTGAACCACAAATGCTATTCTTAGCTCATTTAACCATCTTCCCCAATTTTATTTGGGCCCCTACAAAGGTATTATTCATCGCAAATCAGCCTGAAGAAACCTTAAGAGAAAGATGCGCCATTTCCCTTAGGCCTTGTTACTCACAAGGTTATTTTAAATTCACTGGTATGGAATTTTGTATATTGATGCAAAATAACTTTAATTTTGACACATTGGTATAGAATTGAAATTTAAGATTATTCTTCACACACATTCTATATATTTCTATTCTAATATGAGGTATTGTACCCACACAATTCCACACTTTTCTGATAGGTGTGGACTGCATCTACTGAGAACAAAAAGCATGGGTGCTAGCTCTCACTTAACACTGCAGTTGTACTTCCTGGGTCTTGGCTTCATTTTACTACATAATACTAGCAAATGGAGTTATTATAGAGTTCCTGTAATTTAAGAGTCCACATATTTAACAACAGGTATTAAAATAAAAATTGAAAGTGATCTTTCTATCACACAGATTTTATGACAAAAAATATCACTGAGTAGTAACATGAAAATATTCTGAAAGTGCAGGTTCTGCTCTTACCACATAAGGCTCCAGCACGACCTTCCAGAGTCACCTGCCAGGTAAAAGAATCCCCTCGGGCCTTCTCAGCCTCCAGCTCCTTTAGGGAACGGGGGAACACGTTTCGCCACAGTAGCAACATCTTAGGCAGATGGTAACGAACAACAGATGGTCCTAGGCAAGAAAATGAAGAATACAAGACTGCAATTATAGCATATACAAAACAAGAGTCAAAGAAAGTGAGTTTGACTGATCATGACAACGCATGCTTGTGGGATGTAGAGGGCGGAGGATCCAGAGTCTAAGGCAAGCAAGCACCAGCTATGTTGGGCTTAGTCTGGTGCAGTGTGTATTCAGATGCTGATTTCTGGGCCCTGAGATCTGGCTGCAGACAGGATGTGGGCACTGTCACACTCATTGACCAATGTTGTGCAGACTTTGCTCCCAATTATCTCTGATTGGTCTATAAAGTTGCTAAGAGCCTATAGCTGGGTGAGAGAGAACAGGTGGGGCTTCCTTGCCAGACTGGGGGTCTCAGGCAGGGCCCTGAGGTAGAGAAGAAGAGGTAGAGAAAGGGTGTGGCCCTGAGGACTGCCCTGATGAAGCAGAAGCAGTCCAGACAAGACCAATATGGCAGGTAATTGAGAGCGTGTGCCTGGGAAGAAGCCAGACTAGCATAGACAGGTTAAAATAGATCATCATCTGCCCAGTTATAGAGCCAAAATTTATCAATAAATCTATAGGTCTCTGTGTCATTTATTTGGGAGTTAGAATGGGTGACCAGAAAAGGCCCTCCAAATTATAACATATCATTTCACAACTACATAGGAATCTGAGGCCAGCTAGGGCCACCATGAGGTCCTGTCCCAAAACATTAAATGCACCAAACCTAAGAAAAGCAGAGGAGGAAGAGTGTTTTAATAAGCTTTCCCAATACCTCTGTCACTTCACTCTATTTTCAATGTTTAAACTTTACTTTCAGAATGTTTTTATCCAGAAAGTAAAAATAAATAAGTATTAAAAAACAATATAAGTTATTTTAAAGCTGGTGAGGTAGCGCACACTTGTAATCCTAGCACGCTGGAAGGCAGAGACAGGCAGATCTCTGTGAGTTCAAGGCCAACCTGGTCTACAAAGCAAGTCTAGGACAGGCAAAGGTACACAAAGAAACCCTGTCTCAGAAAAAAAAAATTATTTTTTAAGTGTTGGTATTTTAGTAACCACGTACATAAGATGTTATTAAGAAGTCCCTTGAGTAATATGAATAAATTAATTAAAAAAATAAATTTAAAAAAAAATTCCCTTGAATACATTCAGAATAGTATATTCCATATATCCATAATAATATATGGTGAGAACTTTCCCATAAAGACATGTGAATACGAACTTACATACCTATTCTCACACATACAAGTACATGGTCCTCCATTTGGGGGCAGTGTGTAGTTAGTTACACAGAGAAACACAGTATTTACATCCCTAAAAAATTCATCTAAGTGTACCAATAACAGTTAACATGAAGTTACCACTTTATTTTCCTTTGAAAGCAGGTCAATATAATGCCCAATAGACAGACCTTAGAACAGCGAACAACTTCTTAGTATGTACACACACTTTGTGGGAGCAACCACACGTGGGGGAACCAACATGTGGCTACAATCACACTGCAGTGCACACTGCTGTCCTACCTATAATGCTAAACTTTGCATCTAAGATCCATCACAGCGCTCAGGAAAAGAGCGCACGTAAGTACCTCCCTGAGAGCAGCACCAACAGGATTCAGAAACAGGACTCTGCTACTCACTATTAAACTGTGCCTCCACTCAGGCAGGCAGATTTTCTCCTGTATTCTCACTTTTTCTATAACTGTAAGCTCATTAACTATTCTTTTCAGAAAGGTGAAACTTTTCATTAGAAAAGTTTGAACTAAAGAAGTAATTAATAAAAAGAGATATTTACTCCCAAATAAATACCTTTACTATTTTTAATCTTACTCAGAGACTAGAATGTGAAGATAAATACTTTTTTTTTTTTTAAGATAAATACTTTAAAACTGAATCTGCTTTATAGTCCACTGACAGCTACAGAGTCAGCCAAAATGCATATACCTAAAGTCATGAGTGCTCCAAGAAGCAGCCAGCCAGCCTGGGTGCGCTGCAGGGACAGCCTGCTGTTCTGGGCAGCCGTTCGCAACAGGTCCTCAGCGATGCTGACCACCATCTGCATGAGAAGTTTCAAACTGGGTTTTAACTTGAAGAAGCTGATGGATAAGCAATTATGAAACTGACAGCTTGTATATGTTGCTAAAAATGAGTCGGTCCCTTCCTGCTCCTGCTAACATACTCCAAAGCAGACTGACAGAAAGCTACTTTGTTCTGGCTGCTGATGACTCCTAGGAGACCAAAGTATGGTGGTTAGAGAGTCTTGGGAACCCCGCTGCCTGGGTCCCAGCCTAACTCTGCCACTGACCAGCTTTTTGACATGGGCAACTTAACCTCTTTGCCTTGGGTCCTTCCTTGGTAAAGCAGGAGTGTCAACCTCACTTTTGCCTGGATTCAGCATGTTAATACATGGTGCTACCTGGGTAACCACTTATTAATTATATATATATGTATATATATATATATATATATACATACACACACACACACACATATATACTACATAGTGTATACATAGTACATACACTAGAAAGAAAAGGAGGGGAAAGGGTAATTGTTGAGGGTTGGGCTGGCTCTATGTGTTCCAATGCTAATTACTGGTCCCCAAGATCTGGCTGCTGCCCAGACAAGTAACTCCTCAGATACACCAGTTTTTGTTGTGTAAACCTTGTTCTACCTAATTTTAAATTGATTGGTTAATAAAGTTGCCGAGCCCCGTAACTAGGCAAAAGTAGATGGGTCTTAGGTTCCTGGGCTTGGGGTCTCAGAGGGACCATGAGGCAGGGGGGAGGAGAGAGGAAACAGAAGATGTAGCAGGAAAAAAGGAAGCCCAAGAGAAAGAAGTTGCCAAAGAGTAGTATGGGCCGTGAACACGTGGTCATGAGGGCTGGTCTGATGGAGCAGAAGCTGAACGGGCAGGAACAATCACAGCAAGTAACTTGGGGTGTGTAGCTGGGAAACAGCAAAACAGTTTAGGAGGCTGATATATGTCCAGTTATGGTGCCTAAAAGCTTTTATAACTTTTCTTTTTTTAAGATTTATTTTTTAGGTATACAGTGTTTTGCCTGCATGTACACCTGAAGCCAGAAGAGGGCACCAGATCTCATTACAGATGGTTGTGAGCCACCATGTGGTTGCTGGGAATTGAACTCAGGACCTTTGGAAGAGCAGTCAGTGCTCTTAACCCCTAAGCCATCTCTCCAGCCCCAAGATTTTATAATTCTAAAAAATCTCTGTCTCAGTTATTTTGGAACTAGCCAGTGTAGAGCAGGCACCTACCTATAGCCTAGTAATGCATGAGGCAGAGACAAGAGGATTGCTTGAACACTGGAGCTCAAGCCCAGACTGGGCAACATAGCAACACTCAGACACACACACACACACACACACACACACACACTAAAACAAAAGAAAACAGAAATAAAGGTTCTGAGTTTTAAATGAGCATTATAGCTTTTTTTCTTCTAAAAGAAACTATAACATAATACTATACCCATGATGCTATACTTTAATGAAACATTATTTCTAGGAGGACCAAATATCCAATTTTAGTTAGGGTCTGTTATCTGTAGCCTACATTTCCATCTGATTGTGTGGCTTAGCACTAAAGACAGGCAAGTTCCAACAAGGACCAGGCCCAGCTGCCAGCTTGTGCCAGCACGATGCCTTTGTCATACCTTTCCTTTGGCATGAGGAATGCCCAAAGGACACTGATGCACTCCTCCCAACAAAGCAGCCATTGCAAAACTGTATCCACTGACAGCTTCTGGTGACGTCTTGAGGTTGTTGAGCCGTTCTGCACACTTATCCAGAAACGGTGTCAACTGGAAGGGCAAGGCCACAGCCACACAACGCAGACACCATGCAGCAGCAAGCCGAGCGGCCATGCTTGGGTGAAGCAGCACGGAAGTTACAATCTCCAAAAGTCCTGGAAAGAAAAATCTCAAAACATTACTCCTTCTGAAGAAAGGCAATTTCAGTATAATAGAGTAATTAAATACCAATCCCAGTGACTTCACAGTTCCCCAGCTTTGCCAAAACGTTCATAAAAAGCAGAATGCTCTAAAGGAACACACTCTGGAAGGGGTATAGTGTAATATAACTACATCTAGTGCAATGTAAAGGTTGAAGTTGGGAGTGGTGGCTCATGCCTATAGTCTCAGCACTTGGAAGGCACAGGCAGGAAGATCTTTGAGTTTTAAGTGATTAAATAAATTCTACACCAGTTAGAGATACATAGATTCTCCTTAAAAAAGTAAATAAATAATGTTGCTATTAAATTATATGAAAGTCTTCAAAAAATTTTGGTCAATTAGAAACAATTCTTTTTCTTTTTTTTTAATTTATTGTTGTTACATCTCAATGTTTATCCCATCCCTTGTATCCTCCCATTCTTCCCTCCCCCTGCCATTTTCCCATTCTTACCCTCCCCTATGACTGTTCCTGAGGGGGATTACCTCCCCCTGTATATGCTCATAGGGTATCAAGTCTCTTCTTGGCAACCTGCTGTCCTTCCTCTGAGTGCTACCAGGTCTCCCCCTCCAGGGGATATGGTCAAATGTGAGGCACCAGAGTACGTGAGAAAGTCATATCCCACTCTCCACTCAACTGTGGAGAATGTTCTGACCATTGGCTAGATCTGGGAAGGGGTTTAAAGTTTACCGCCGGTATTGTCCTTGGCTGGTGCCTTAGTTTGAGCGGGACCCCTGGGCCCAAATCTGCCTATCATAATGTTCTACTTGTAGGTTTCTAGGACCCTCTGGATCCTTTTATTTTGCTATTCTCCCATGTGTCTCTCATTTAGAGTCCCAATAGGATGTCCTCCCCTCTGTCCCAGTAAGTGAAGGCTTTCGTGGGACATGCCCCTTGGGCTAGTATGCAGATATAAGTGAGTATATACCATTTCATTCTTTCTGCTTCCGGGTTAACTCACTCATTATGATCATTTCTAACTCAATCCATTTATCCACAAATTTCGAGAATTCCTTGTTTTTAATAGCTGAGTAGTATTCCATAGTGTATATGTACCACAGTTTCTTTATCCACTCTTCTACTGAGGGACACTTAGGCTGTTTCCATGTTCTGGCTATTATGAATAAGGCTGCTATGAACATGGTTGAGCAAATTTTCTTGTTGTGTGCTGGAGCATCTTCTGGGTATATTCCAAGGAGTGGAATAGCTTGGTCTTGAGGAAGCCCTATTCCCATTTTTCTGAGATAGCTACAGACTGGGAAAAGATCTTCACCAACCCTACATCTGACAAAGGTCTAATATCCAAAATATATAAAGAACTCAAGAATTTAAACACCACCAAATCGAATAACCCAATTGAGAAATGGGGCTTGGAACTAAACAGAGAATTCTCAACAGAGGAGTATCAAATGGCTGAGAAACACTTAAAGAAATGCTCAACCTCCTTAGTCATCAGGGAAATGCAAATCAAAACAACTCTGAGATTCCATCTTATACCCATCAGAATGGCTAAGATCAAAAATTCAAGTGACACCACATGCTGGCGAGGATGTGGGGAGAGAGGAACACTCCTTCATTGCTGGTAGGAATGCAAACTAGTACAGCCACTTTGGAAATCTATCTGGTGCTATCTCAGAAACAATTCTTACAGCTGATTTATCTCTTGAAGCTTTCAGTATTTAATCCAATATTCCCACCACTGTGAACACTAAATTAAGTAACACCCAATGATCTGCTAATCTAACTAAAAGTTAACAGCAGTAACAATTATAATTCTGAAAACATTCCAGGAGGAAGTGGATGTCGCACCTATGGATGCTTCCTGAATAAGAGGAGAGGCAGTGGCGTTCAGGCTCTGCACCAGGCTTCCGAGCTCCTGGAGGGCACAGACCATGACGTGCTGGCTGGCTGCGATGTCTGCTGCTCCAGATTTGTTCTCACTGCTTGTATCATTCACTACGGCTTCTGAAAACACAACGTCAGGCATCCGATGTGGGCGAAAGCGACTGTGATAGCTGCTGGGTCTACATCATCTAAATCTTTTTATACCATTTGATTCCTGTATGTTAAAAACTATACAGTTATTGCTTAGTGAAAACTCATGTAAGCAGGTTCTGACTGAGTTGGATTTAACTTTTTAGGGCAGAGGTATGTGTGTGTCACAGCTCACATGTGGAAGTCACAGAACAACTTGCTGGATTCAGTTCTCTCCGGTCACATTTGTTCTAGGGATTGAACTCAAGTCACTAAGCTTGGTGGCAAGCATCTTTAACTGCTGAGCTATCTTGTCAGCCCTGAGTTGACATTAAAACATTTTGAACAGATTTACAACAATGTTAAAATACATACTGTATCTATTTGATGCTTCCAAGAATACAACTTAGGAGGAGCGGGAATCCGCTTAGAGACAGGGGTGTGTGTGCCTCAGTAATTAAAAACTTGCCTGGTGTACTTGAGGTCTTGGGTTCAATCCCTATTACCACAGAAAAGAAACACAAACACGGTGCCGACAAAAGCAGACTTGGGGGTGAAAGACTTAGGTTCTAATAGCAACTTCAAGTAAGCTCTGTGACAGACATGCTACTCAACTTTGCTGTGTCAAGGTCCTCATCTGTCAAGGGCTTTCTTTGTGTCTCAAAGGCACAATCAACACTGCGCATATGGAAGTTAACTCATCCTGCTACAGAACCCTTTCAATGAGTCTAAGTAGCTATTATTGTTAATTATTATTATTACTGCTCTTCAAGTGCTCTGGTATATTGGAGGCATCACTATCAAATTGCTGACCAGAAAGTGGATTCAAGAGGAAAGGGAGCTTTAAATTTACTGGACTGTCCATCCCTGTTCCTACTTGCCTTCATGTCTCTTCCTTTAATAGTCACTAGAATTAAAATGCATTTCATGTAAGACAACTAAATATGCCTTGAAAAAAATACTAATTGAGAATATATTCTGGCCCACAAATCCCTGATATAATCAGGGTACTTAATTCTGTAATTAAGATTTTTAACATCAGCTGGGCGGTGGCGGTGCACGCCTTTAATCTCAGCACTCAGGAGGCAGAGGCAGGCAGATCAGTGAGAGTTCCAGGCCAGCCTGGTCTACAAAAGTGAACACAGGACAGCCAGGGCTACACAGAGAGACCCTGTCTCAAACTGCTCCCCCCCAAATTTAAGGTCAAATAGCTATTCTACATCCATAAAATGAATAACTTCAATAACAGTAAAATCGCCTCACATTTTCATTCACTATGAACTGATCATAAAGATATGCAACACATAGCAATAGACTATGATTGATCCCTCTTTTCTTTGTGGGCGTTTCTGGCCTGGAAGGCACATGGACTCCATCTTTCAGCTCCTGCTCCCAGAACAGTTGACTGCAGCTTGCCTGCCAGGTCACGCCTGCCATGTACCACAGTGCTGCTGGCACCAAAGCGCTTGAAGCAACATGTGGGTCTTTTCCCAGTTGTGAACACAGGATAGATTACTACTTGGGTATGTCTACAACAGCACTCACTAAGTCAAACCATCCTTTCACTAATGGTTTTGTTATCCCTATACATTTAAAAAGCTTGTTAAGTAAGCTATTAAAATGACAAAAATAACAACCAAACTGTACATTATTTTTGTAAATATTATAAGACAATTAAATGATTATATGCCCTAACTATATCTAGTTATATCCTTATTTTTAAAGACCTCCTTAGGGCAATATAATTTGCCTCATTAAAAATTAGTATATTTCCAACGGTGATAAAACTGTCTTTCACAATTTATATTTTGCCTTACTTTGGTCTATTAAATGCATTATAAACTCTACAAAGGTGGGAACTTTGTGTTACTCATCTAAATCTTGTTACTGCTCTGCATGGCTCAGACTATTTATTTATTTATTCATTCATTCATATTACATCCCGATCATAACCACGCCCGAGTCCTGGTCCCACCCTCCTCCCTCTTTCCCTTATCCTTCCTCCCCTATTCCTCAGAGAAGGGGATATCCCTCTACTAACCCGCCCTAGCATATCAAGTGGCGTCAGTAGTGATAGCATCCTCTTATCCTGTGGTGTGTTGAGACGGCCCCGCCAGAAGAAGTAATCAAAAAGCAGGCAACACAGTCCATGTCAGAGACAGCATGGCTCAGATATTTAATAACTATTTGTTAAACCCAAAGTGTATGAAATGACCCCTTTCTGGAAAGGATTTATTCTCAGGGCTTCAGCTAAGAAGTAAGTCTTAGCGTCCTGCAGCACAGGACATAACCACGTAGACACAGTCGTGCCTCTACACAGCAAAATAGCTGGGGAGAGGATGCTGAGTGTCTCCAGCAGAGATGGCTCATGCTTGGTGTGCTGAACAAGCCAAGTGCCCTGATCTCAGCAGGACGTGGTGTGTGATAAGCGCTAAACCGTCATGCTGAATCTCCAAATAAATACAATTTTATGGGTAAAATTATCAATTATTGACCTTTCATATGTCCTACAAGGGCTAATAGTTATCTTTAACTTTTACTTTCTAAGTCTTCAGGTTAAGTGTATTTAGAGAAGCAAAAGAAAAACGGCACTCTCTCCCTCTCTCTCTCTCTCTCTACACACACACACACACACACACACACACACACACACACCACATAAATTCACATAACAAGACACTTCAAGCAGAAAAATGTCAACAGATTATCCCACAAAGATAAAAACAATACACCAGTACATTCAGGGAGACTTAGCAGTAGCTCAGGCACTAGAAATAAAAACAAAACCCAAACCTTACTAACATGCCACTTTTTTTTTTTTTTTTTTTTTTTTTTTGGTTTTTTTGAGACAAGGTTTCTCTATGTAGCCCTGACTATCCTAAATTCGCTTTGTAGACCAGAATGGCCTCGAACTCACAGTGATCTGCCTGCCTCTGTCTCCTGAGTGCTGGGATTAAAGGTGTGTACCACCAGGCCCGGCCATGCCACTCATTTTTAAAACTTTGTTTCGTGGGCAGTGGTGGTACACGCCTTACTCCCAGCACTTGGGAGGCAGAAGAAGGCGGGTCTCTGAGTTCAAGGCCAGCCTAGTTCACAGAGTTCTAGGAAAGCCAGAGCTACACAGAGAAACCCTGTTTGGGAATTAGGGGGTGGAGGCAGAATAAAAATCCTAGCACTTACAAGACTGGGAGGAAATTGCAAGTTTGAAGCCAGCCTGGGACACATAATTAGACCCTATCCCAAACCAGAAAGGAAAAGGGAGTGAGAGAGGGAAGAAGGAGGGAGGGAGGGAGGGGCTAAATTAAATGACTAGGGTCATCACCAGCACACACTATGACTGTCAGGTCTCACTTACCCACTGCTTTCATCTGTTTTCCGATTGCCTGGCAGATTTCCTTGGCAGCTGCTATCTGGGCTTTCTCACCCAACAGACTGCCCACAGTAGCTCTCAGGATGAAGGAGACACATCGCCTGGAGTACACAGCATCCACATGTGTTTGTGTTGCCCGAGGATGGGAAACCAGATCAAGTACGTGGGACAAGAATGTGGCAAAGCTACGCTCCAGCCACTGCCCACCCAGTGTTGTCACAAAAACAACATATGCCTATAAAAACACATTGAGAACCAGCCTTAGGTACCTCTGGGTAAATAAAAGCAGCACAGAAAATGACAGCAGGAGCACTGGTGGCAGCACACAAAAGCAAACATACTTGGCATTAAAACATAGCAAAGTTAAATTTCACATCTTTTTAGGACTTCTATCATAGGTATTACTGGTACAACCTTTGAATGAAACTTTTTTTTTTTTTTTTGGCTTTTGTTATTTCTGTTCATTTGTGAGGCAAGGTCTCATGGAGCCCTAGCTGGCTGGGAACTCATTATGTAGACCAGGATTGAACTCACAAAGATCCACCTGCCTCTACTAAGATTAAAGACATGTGCTACCATGCCAAACTTGAATAAAACAATTATTGAAAAGAGCCCAGCACCATGCTGCATGCCTGTAATCTCAGCATTAGGGGAAGAGGGGATCACATCAGCGTATGCAACACAACGACTTTCAGGCCAGTCTAGACCAGAGGTAGCCACTGCATCTAAGAATCACAGCCAAACACAGAGTCCCAAGAACCACGAAGAACACAAAGGGAACACGCTGAAGTGGCTCACCAGGTAACAGGCCTGGGAACAGAAACGCGCTGGCCACACGAACACTAAGAGTGAGTTCCTAAGCACACGGCTTATGTTTTATATTTTGTTTTGGGGACAAGACACCTTTGTGGTGACTTTGACTAAGATCATGAGCCATGCTATCTTAGTAGGTATTATCAGAACAGTAACCATTAGTTATTATTTTGAAATAATTCCAAGTCACATTTCATCTTATAAGCCCATTAGAGATTACTCACTGACAAATCCAATCCAAATATGTCAATTATTTTTAGTTACAAGGTATATGGAGAATATTACGATCTAAATGTCTAAGTTACTGACTTCTAAATATAGCTCTAAACAAAACCATATCCCAGCATTTGGGAGGCAGAGGCAGGTGGATCGCTGTGAGTTCGAGGCCAGCCTGGTCTACAAAGTGAGTCCAGGACAGCCAAGGCTACACAGAGAAACCCTGTCTCGAAAAACCAAAAAAAAAACCAAAAAAACAAAAACCATCTTACTTTATTATTTTTAAAGGACTTTATTATTTCTGCTTTCATTTTTATTTTATTTCATGTATGTATTTTTTGACACATGAAGTTTAGGCTGGCCTTGAACTAAGGACCCTCCTCTAGTATGCTCTACTATGATAGGCAAACTCACTTTATAACTTATTTGTTGTGAGATAAAATCTGAGAATTGTTTAGATACTTATATACATGTAATGGAAAGAGACTTATTTATACATCAAGAATCCCCCTTTCAGGCTGGGGCTATAGCCCAGCAGTAGGGCACTTACTCGCCTGGCAGAAAAGAACAAGAATCTACCTTTTCTTAGAAGTATGCAATGAAATTTGGAATCTGAATTTAATCCATCCACTGGTTAAATTTTTTTAAAGAAACCAGGCAATATTAAATTTTCTTCTGACAGTCTTCCATGAAATGATCTGGACAGAATTCATTCGCACACGTATATTACAAACCTGTGTCACCCCAACTCGCACTTCTCGATTAACAGACCCTCCAACTTTCAACATTTCTCCACCACTCTTCAGGAAACCTGACCCTCCGCGCAGAAATCCCGTGGCCATGAGTTCTAAGACCTCATCAAATGTTGCTCGCTTCACATTCTGACGCATGACTTCAAGGAAGGAAAGGAAGAGTAGGAGCAAATGAGTTTCCCAAGCAGAATCACTACTCTTTCTTAAGAATATTCTAGCTTACATTTTAAAGTAATGATTTTAAGAGTATTATAATATAGGAAATGGCACTGTGACTTAGAAGCAAAAACTGAAATTAAATTTTGAAGCCAAAAAAAAAAAAGCTAAATGGAAGGAGCTAGGAAATACTTCAATGAATCTGTGCAAACAGTGTGATGACAGTGGTTCATTAAGTACGTGCAGCCAAATAAGAGGAGCAGACCCCACTGCAGACACTCCTGCCTGTCCTATTCACAAACAAGGACACAAAAAACCTTTTCTTTTCTTTTTTTTTCCTTAAGATTTAATTTAAATTTTTATTTATGTGTAAGTGCATGTTTCTTCCTGTCTATGCTTGTGTGCAGTACCTACAGAGGACAGAAGAGGGCGTCAGATCCCATGGAACTGGAGTGGTGGGGGAGTGTGAGCTGTCCAGGGTAGGTGCTGGGGGAGGAAATCAGATCCTTGGGAAGACTTGCAAGTACTCTTAACCACTGAGCTGTCCCTCCAGCCTCCCTAAAGCTGACACAGTAGGTACCAAGGTATTAAACTGAAGGTATCAAGTTCATATGACAAAACCCTTTTACATACAGTAGCAAGCTGATCCTTATTAAAACTCTGAGGAGAGACACAGCTCATGTTTACATACGTAGGGCTTGGGACTGAGTGTCTGGGATTTAGTTTCATGCCTACACAATAGATACACGTTTAGAACACAAGTCATGCAATCTCTATAAACCTCAATTTCCTCATTGATAAAATGATCATAACAATGATATCTGAAATTCACAGAACTTTGTTGAGAGTTAAATAAATTCTACAATATAGTTTCATACAGCTATGTTACCTCACTAAAGGTGAACAAACCAAATCTGAAGCAGCTAATAACTGTCGGGCAAGGGCACACACCTGTCACATCTAATTACTTTTCCACCATGTGGAGACAGGTAAGGTGGGCACAACAGTAGAGCTGGAGTTACTCAGCACCTGCTACATTGTGTCTGCTCCTGTGGCTACATGGCTTGGTCACACCATCCCTGAGACGTCTATGGAAGTGTGTTAGGCAACAAAAAAAGCCACTAAGCAATCAGTGCTGCCCCTGACACTGCTTAGTAATGTTCAAGAAAGACTGAAGATTAGCACTGTGGCATAAGTGGAGATCTATATATCAGAGACTAAAAGAAATCAGCACCTAAGATGCCAGTCTCCTATACTTTAAACATCACACAAACCATTTCATAAATATGCCAAAAATTTGCTCAGTGGTAACATGTACACCATTATCTCTCTCTCTCTCTCTCTCTCTCTCTCTCTCTCTCTCTCTCTCTCTCTCTCTCTCTCTCTCTCTCTCTCTCTCTCTCTCTCTCTCTCACACACACACACACACACACATGTATCAGGGAGAGTGTCATTTAGGTTCTTTCATTTGATGAAAAAAATGTATAACAACTTAGATATCCCTCTCTCTCTCTCTCTCTCTCTCTCTCTCTCTCTCTCTCTCTCTCTCTCTCTTTTGTTTTTTGTTTGTTTGTTTTTTGAGACAGGGTTTCCCTGTGTAGCCTTGGGTGTCCTAGACTCACTTTGTAGACCAGGCTGGCCTCGAACTCACAGCGATCTGTCTGCCTCTGCCTCCTGAGTGCTGGGATTACAGGCATGCGCCACCACACCAGCTTCAACTTAGATCTGTTTAAAGTGGCCTCCATGAGTAACAACTAATTTAGGAGAGAGCATTTTTTGACCGTGACTAGGTAGTCAGACCTGTGATACTCTAATGCAGGGTGAGCCAACAATACCTGCTGCCTGCTTCGGCATTAGTGCTGTAGCCATGACTGTTCCTAGAAGTTTAGAGACTGCGACCCGTACCCCATAGTTTGAGTTTTCCAGAGCCTTAAAGCACAGGGTAGCTATATTTTCTAGCTCAGCAGTCCACATGAAAACAGCTTCATTCTGTAGTTCTAGAAGACACTGAAATTAAAACAAGGCAGAGAAAGTAAGTTATATTCTAGAATGTCTATGCCCGCAGATGAAGTAACACACCCAAACTGATGTTTGCTCCAAAAATACCCAAAAACTGAACAAAACACATCAACAGTTTTCAAACTGCATGTCAGGCAATGAAAGGATGTTGCTCTTTACAGGAAAAGAAAACCTAACACAAAGTAAGCAAAAAATGGAAATAAGGTAGAAAGGAAATCAATGATCTGAAAAAATAGAAATACAGTCTAGGGTGATTTGGTTTTTGGCTTTTGTTTTTTCCCCCTACATAGTATTGGGAATTGAAAGCAAGCCACAGCTTCATACATGCAAGACAAGCACTCCACTTAGCAAAGTAATTAAGGAAGAAGGATATTTTTCAAACATGATAAAGGACATCGAGAATAAGCAATGGTCAACATCACACATCATGATTAAAGACAGGATGCCTTTCCCTCTGAGATTCGGAACAAGACTGATATCTGTGCTCACATTTTCCATTCTGTACTTACTGTCATGGTTTGAATGGGAAATGTTTCCCACAGACACGTGTGTTTGAACACTTATTCCCCCAAAAGTGGATCACTGCAGAGGGCGGTTAAGTGAGGTTAAGGGGCTTATGTACAAGCTAGCACTGTTTTCTGTCTTCTCTCTGTTCCCTGGGCTACCAAGATGTGAGCAGCAGCTTCACGCCAATCCAACCACCACCATCCCCCCACTAACCACATCCTTCCACCACGTCCCCCACCCTCCATGGTGAATTATGTCCTTGAACCAAAAAGCAAAAACCAAACCAAGCCAAAACCATCCCTTAAGCAAACTCACAGGTTTTTAAGAAAGTATTTGCAAGTTGCAAGTTATGTTTTAGGTAAGAAATATATATAAACAGTCTATGAAGCCCTCCCAAAACTCAGTAATAGGAGAAATTCAAAGCAATGGGCACTATTTAAATACATCTTTCTAAAAGATATCAGAGAAATTAAAATTAAAACAATGATATACTTAATTCCATCTGCTAATCAAAACAAAAACTGTAATTAGCAAATAAGGAGGAAGATGTAGAAGAATAGAATCTCTTACATTAACAAAAGCAAAAAGTCAAAAATTAAAACAACTACTTAGAAAACAGGCAGCTTCTTAAAAAGTTAAACATAAATCTTAGCCATTACAAATAAAATATAATAACCCAAATAAAAACATAGGTCCACAAAAAATCAGCACACAGATGTCCACAAAAGCATCTTTGGTAATAGCCAAAGCTAAGTAAAGAAACAAGAAAGACAGAACAGCCGTAATAATCAAACAGTACTAAATAATAGAAAGGTGTGAACTATTAAAACAGGGACTACATAGATTTCAAAATAATTGTACTTTCTTGAAAGAAGCCACGCATCCACACAAAAGTACATACCACATGCTTCCATTTATATATAATAGTGGAAATGTAAGTAACATAAAAACAAACCCCCAAAATGCTTGTATTTAAGAACTTCAATAGAAAAAACGAACTGTTGGAGAGCAAGCACCATAAGGGATGGCACTGTGAACTGGCTGGGTACTCACCTTGGCCACTGCGCAGCGCACAGCCATTGACCTGTCGGTTAGGAGGGACCGAGCATTCTTGTAAATGTCGCGATGGGAGGAAGCTGCTGCACCACCCAGTCCACTCAGAACTTTCTGCAGACTCATTAAAATCTCACTTCGCCCTTGAGACTGCATGTGAACATGAAGCAAAGCCTTAAATTGTATTGTCAAGCAAATCCCTTATTTAATAAGAAAACACTGAGACATAACAGTTCCCCATACTAATTGCTTATCTCCAAATTGAGGTAGTAAGGAGAAGAATTGATTAAGAATTCTACAAAGTATCTGAAATGAAAGAATACGTATTAGTATCCCTTGAGAAGTTAGGTATCCTGAACAGAAAAAACGAGATTGCAGGCTGGGGACATGGCTCAGTGACAGAGCACTTACCTAGCAGGTGCTATGCCCTGAACTTAGTCCCAAATACCCCCACAATATTATACCTGAGTCTTGAGCTTAGTCTACATCCCATTACTCTGAAGTTGACAAGGAATCTATAATGAAAATGACACCAAACAAACAAACCAAATTTACTTAACGTCATTGTCAGTTTTGAGAAATAAATATGTCTTAAACCCTTCTGCTTGTGCATATGACTGCAAACAAGGTAATTATAGATGAAAACAAACAAGGTTGATGTCATACTGGAGTAGGTGGCACACAGCTGGCAAAGGCCAGTGTTTCTGGCAACCATCACATCTAGGAAAGAAGATACAGTACTGCCCTAGAGCCTGTGGAGGAAGCATGCCCTGTGTGCTGGTTTTGATAGGTATGGCCTGTATAGACTCATGTGTTTCAATGCTTGGCCCATGGGGAGTGACACTATTACTCCCCATAATGGAGGAGGTGTGTCACTGTGCAGGCTGGCTTTGAGGTCTCCTATGCTCAAGCTCCCTCCAGTGTGGCACACAGTCTCCTCCTTGCCACCTGCAGATGAAGAACTCTTGGCTCCTCCAGCACCATGTCTGCCTGCACACTGCCATGCTTCCCACCATGAGGATAATGGACAAAGACCCTGAAACTGTAAGCCAGCCCCAATTAAATGTCTTCCTTTATAAGAGTTGCCATGGTCATGGTGTCTCTTCACAGCAATGAAATCCTAAGACACCCTGTGACACTTAAGCTCTAGGTGACTGAACTGTGAGCTAGAAACATTGGTTGTTCGAAGCGGCACAGTGTATAGCAATGCATTATGGCCAACATATGAAACTGGTAATTAGATATGACACAAAAAGTGTCAACTGAAAAACAGAATTAAGTAAAAACTAATAGGTAAACCTACTCATTTAAAAGACAGTGCCATCCCCCTCCCAAAACTAAGCCACAGACATGAAAGGTGACGTGATACTCTGAAATCACTTCCCTGCTAAGCAAACAAGGATCAGAGTAGCAGGACAAAACACTTTTACCACTTGCTCTGAGCAAGGCTGTAAAACTCACCTCTGCACTTTTCAGAGATTTCAATAGATTGTTCACTGTTTCTGGAAATGCACTGCCCAACATCCTTCCCATCTTCTCATAAAATGCCCCAACACAAGCCACTGCTGCCCTGTAAAGACAGTCTCACTGGTTACTCGTACAATTTCTGGGCTGGCAAGATGGCTTAGCGGGTAGAGGGACTTGCCATCAAACCGGATGACCTGAGTTTCATTTCCAGGACCCACAAGTTGTCCTCTGACCTCCATTTACACAAGCGTACATGCGTGCGTGTGCACACACACAAATAATTTTACACAAATTTTAAATATAATTCATCATAGTTTTTTTATTTCCAAAAAATAATTTGCATTTATCTATAGAATTTTAAGGTCAACTTAATCTAGTCATCAGTAAACTTCTAAGCGACATGGTCTCTGCCTTAGCTACTCAGCTACTTTGCTGTGTGAAAGCAGCTAAATTAGCAAGCAGGTCTGGACACTAAAGTCATTTCATTTCTTTAGCTGGCCAGATAGTCAAAGTGGACTAGACTTTATCCACTCCTGCCCCACTTCCCTCGCTGACTCTTCTCTTCCCATCTTGGGCAAGTATATGATTTCCATCCAAATTGAACAAAACACTCCTGACACCACTGCTCATAGCATACGAACTCTCCCAGCTGTGTCCAAAGTCTCAGTAGTGATGGGCATGAGGAAGGTCCTCTCCTTCCTCAGACCTGGAACTTCCTGCCTGTACTATGCCTCGGGTTCCACCCCACCAGGGTCTTTACTATATGAAGTCCCCAAATCACCTGAAAAAGCAAAAGAGAATGTAAGGATCCCATAGTCGTGTACTTACAGTTTTGTTGGTAAGTAGGCCGCGGTGTCGTCCTTACTTCTGACAATGTCGTTGCACTTATCTAGTGTTTGGAAAACTGTGTAAGTGTCCCCAATGCTGTAAAGGGCTGCAAGGTTTTTAGCTAACAATTTTCGAGTAGGTGGTCCAGGTGAGCTGCTTATTAATCCAGTTAACTGTTCAACAAGCTTCTTCTGTTTTTCTTTTACATCTGTCTGTTATTAAAAAAGAAGAAGAAAATTTTTTCTTTGTACCCTTATTATTTTCTAGTAAAAAAAAAATACTTAACATATACGGTGCTCTAATAACTAAACTCTGTATCCATTAAGTCTAGCTCATAATATAAAACTTTTATGAAATTGACAACTTCAGTAAGAAATGCTCCAGTCTTTCCTAGATTAAATCTTCACTTCCCTCCAATGTCCAAAAATTAGTTTTCAATGGAAGCAATTACTGTATGAGCCAACAGTTTCTGACAACTTAGGGAGTTAAATCACAGACTAGATGTACAGATGACTGGTATCCAAGGTTCCCGTATAAAAGCAGATGCAGCTGTCCACTATGTTATGTATTATAAAGGAAACCAAAGAAATTTTGAAAGGACTTAAGCAACAGCACGTAATTCTCAGATCTACACATAATCAATATCTAGTCAATATCTAGAACGCACTCACTCGCTCACTGAAGAAACGCAATGCACTTACACATGTTACGTACTGTCCTAAGTACTGGGTGCAACCGTGAACAAAACAGACAAGGTCCTTATCCTCATGAAATGTACATTCTAGTGGGAAGGGACAGAATACACGTGAATGGTGTGAGTGCTCACTGCTTTACATAACTCTATTAGGAGATGGCTGCCTCTCTAAGGTGAAGGGGCGAGCTACGCAGCTGTCTAGGGAAGAGCACTCCTGGAGTGGGCACAAGACAAGACGTGCAAAGGCTTTGCAGATGATGTATGCTTAGCACACCTGAGGACAGCAAGGCCAGGTTAGCTGGGATGGAGTAAGAGAACAAAGTTAGAAGAAATCAGATGACAGTACCAGAGCACACTGAAGAACATTAAACGTACGCTGAGTAGTGTTGTAAGTGGAGAAGGGTTGTAATCTGAATATTTCACCCAATTCATTTTGACTGTTACGAACTTCGGATGCTGTATCTACAAGGCAGAAGTGTGGTGAGCAGTTAGAAAGCTGCTGTGATCACCCAGGTTAGAGACACTGGAAGGCCAGTTGAGGGAAGTAAATGGATTCTAAATATGCTGTGAAGAATGACTTTAAGGATTTGCGAAAGGATAGCTTCAAAAAGGAAATCAATAACTTGATTTAAATGTGTTAACTCCCAGATGTCTGTGTATGTATGGAATGAGAAGAAGAGGGGAAGGGGGCGAGAGGGAGAGGGAGAAGGAGAGGGGACTCCTGGAGAGAGGAGGATGAGGGGGGAGTGGAAAGGGGAGAGGGAGAGGGAAAGAGAAATGAATAAATGAATGAATATGAATCATGTATCCCATGCTAGCCTTGAATTTGCTATGTGGATGACTGTGAACTTTTGGGCCTCCTGCCTCCACTTCTCAGGGGCTGGGGTCATTGCTATGGGCCATCTGGAAATTAAGGCCGGGGCTTTTGCATGTGAGAGACAAGCACTCCACCAACTGAGCTCATACCAGGCCAGGAGACATCATCTGAAACTTGGGTATCTGAAATGGTGGCAGAAATCATAGGATTAGGTATCACTGAAAGTAACACTAACAACTCTCACAACAAAACAAAATGAGTGTTAAGTATTTAACGTGGAGGATCAGCTGTGCGTGAAAAGATGGGGAGGGGGGCAAATAAAACAAGCCCTGACCATGGTTTTGGGCAATCTGAGTTATGAGATAACTTGAAAAAGACTTTTCAGTGGAAGGAACAAATACCCAGTTACAGAAGATTTAAGAGACAAATATAAATTCCTAGTTAAAGGTTCCCAGGGAATCCATACATTTACTGTCTTTCTGACAGGCAGCAGCAACAGCATCATAGCACAAGTCCACAGCAGCCAACACAAGAGGAAAAGCACCCAGACAGAGACCAGAAGTCAAGAATTCCCAACAGAGGAAACTGAGAAGAAATTAGGACACAGAGTACTCCAGTAGTTCATGTCATTTTGAAGCCTTGGAAGACTTTTCAGGTAAGAATAAACCTGCACCTAGAAATAAAAGGCATAACTAGTTGGCCGTCTAAGCGGCTCTCCTGGAGTTCATCCACCATGCCCAACGTTTCAGCACTCAGGCAGGTAATGCAACAAGACGGCTGTGGGTCTGAAGCCGCTCTGGGATACATAATGAATCCCAGGCCAGCCAAGAATAACTAACAAAACCCTGCCACACAAAGCACAGTGAAAGTCAACACACGAAACCTCCTATACTCCTCTCCTCCATTGTAGAAGAAGGCTAGAGGCTTGCAAGGAGGAACCAGGCAGAACTGTGGGCTGAGGCCACTGTCCTAAATTGGGAATTACGTGAATGTCTACCTAATGTATGTGGAAGTCTTGAGGCTCCCTATACCAATTCCTCAATCCTAGACAATTAACCATATTCCCTTCAGATAATAAGAGTAGAAACGTATTTTCTAGCGAACAAGCAGTCTAGAGGAACATACTAACCTAGTAAGGTCACAAATGGCCTACTAGCCTGCTGTGATGTTAACAAAATCTACCTTTTCCAGAAAAAAACCTTTCATGATGCACTCTTAAATCTTCCCACTTGAGGCTTTCCTCAATGTAATCTAATGTTTAAAAAAAAAATTAAAACAGGCAGAAAACAAACTTGAATCAAAGAGGCTGTGTACAAAGGAGAAGGAAAAAAATAAATCTCTTATTAAGTCCCAAGAGAGCATGGCGACATTGAGATTACAGGCACCATGGACACCATTTCCAGGCCCTGGTGATGATGAGTGATACCAGCCACAGTCATGTTTTCCTCTAGTCACACCGAGCTGCCTAGAGAGAAATGAGGGGCATGCAACACGTAGGATTTAGACAGGGTTTGGGGTTTGCTCTGGATATGAGAAGGAGAAATCAGAAATTCCCATTAGTGTAGCATCCTCCAATTCCTGAGGTGAATAGTTCACAACGTTTTCAAAGCATAATGTTTTACATTTTCTTTATATTAATCTCATGGGGTGGGGATGGGACAATACCTACCTTGTTGGCAGCAACTAGGACTTTATCAAGAAATCTTAACCATTCAAAGATAAACACCGGTCTCTTTGCTTCCGTGATTTGAGCCAACGCTTCCTCATTTAGCAATAAGCTGTGAGCTAACTCCATTATTGAAGTTCTTAAGTCACACCTTAAACGAAGAGATTAGTTTTAAAAGAGAGAGAAAGAAATACATGTAAGGAATTTTTAATTTATGTGTAGGGGTGTTTTGTCTATATAATGTACGTGCACCACATGTGTGCCTGGTGCCCACAGAGGTCAGAGCAGGGTATCGGATGCCCTGGAATTGGAGTTACAGATGGTCATGAGTCACCATGTGGGCACTGGAAACCGAACCCGGGTCCTTTGCAAAAGCAACAAGTATCCTTGCTCACTGGAGCCATCTCTCCAGCCCCAACAGGTAAGGCTTTTTTAAAAAATATTAAATGTCAAGTTTCGTAAATGCAATCACTAAGACAGGGAAATAAAGGATGGTTTCACTTCTCGTTACTTTTCATTTGTCCAGTAACTTTGACTCACCAACCTGAGAGAATAAACGTTGAGAAGACACCGATATACACAAAATCAAACCGGCGGTAAGAATGGAATGAAAGGAAATATTGCAAATACTGCAAAAAGGCATTATTCCGAGTTGGGGGCGGGGGGTGGGGTACCTATCAGAACATAGGTCATGGGCTCATTCTGTCATGAGAATCCCGACGCACCGAGCTCACACATCTTGACGAACCTTCTAGTCCCCTGCAGAGTGTACCTTTAACACTCCCTTGCTACGAAGGGCCAAGACAACGACCCCAGGCTTCCGACAAGCGAGGGGGCGGGCCCGACTGGGAACCCGCGACAGGGGCGCCCCGGACAACCCCTCGGCCCCGGGACTGCGGTGCTCGGGCCTGGGTGCACCTGGCTGCTCCGAGGACCTCGAAGGCAGGACCGGGTCGGGCCGCCCGGGGACGTCAGCCTCGAGCTGTCAACCCCACGAGACTGAGGCTCCCTGGCCTCAAAACTCGAATTCCCTCCTCAGCCCTCTGAAAACGGCCCAGGGCCCAGGGATCGCAAGTGCGTGTCGACCTGCATGCTGTGACAGCACCGGACACCGAACGCCTCACCTCCTAGTCCGGGAGGGGCGGACCAGCTGAGCTCCTCAAGCTGTAGCCACCGCCGAGGGACCCGGATGCCCCGCCTCCCAAGCTCTTGCCGGCAGGAAGCGGAAGGACAACGCATGCGCAGGACGCTGGTTATGCGCATGCGCACTTCTTTAGGTATATTAGCCCTGCCCGCCCAGTTTCCAAAGCGAATCGGCTGTCGGAAACAAATGGGTTGGAGTTCGGCCTGGCCCGCTTTAGTTGGACTGCGCATGCGCAGTCAGCGGACCTGGTTCGTGGTGGAAAATCTCTGCTCTTAGGCTGTGGGGTCACCCAGGAGGATACGACTGAGGTTGGTGCAAGTTGGCTGTGACTGCCCATCACAACGCCCTATCTGTGAGTGGTCGTTTTGATGGGTCGCTGCGGGAGGGAAGCGCCTGCGATGCCCGGGACACTCATAGGAAAGAGTTAGCCATCTATGTGTATTCAGTAGCCCTTTACTTCAAACTCTGCTCAATACAGAAATAAGCTAACACCTATAATCATCCTGTTGAGAAGAAGGTGGTTACCCATTCTTTAGGTACTTAAGCATAGAGCTGCACACACACCACCGCCAACCATCAGCAAAGGCTGTGTCGTCTCCTTTTAGGTCCAGAATCCGACCATTTCGTTGCTGTGCCTCTTAAGTAATGGTCCGGCGCCACCAGCATCTCTGCCTAAGTTATCTGTCGCTTTGTGGGGTTTATGCTTACGTTTGAAGGAAGTGGAGAATGCTAGTGTGTATTGTCTTCCTAGCAAGAGATTCTTCACACTCGAGTACCCAATTCCCTATTCCACTTAACTCCCTGACCAATAGTAATTAACTTCCTCAAACCTTGTCAGTTAATGAAGCTGCTCTGCCCAGGTGTGACGTTTCAGTGTGATGAGATATGAACATTGTAAGTGTAAGATGGAGTAACTATACCGTTAAAACTAGAACTTCAAAAATAACCTGCAGTCCCTTACACTGTGGGGTGAGGGGGTTAAACAGGGTCTTGCTGTGTATACCATGCTGCCCTCAAACTCCCGAGTGCTGAAATTACACCAGAGGGCCACTATGTCTGACCATGGAGCTAAATGCTTCCCTTAAAGACAATCCAGTACGGGCTAGAGATTTAACTCTGTTGTAGAGCATGTTCCTTGTGCGTATGAGGCCCTGGATTCTATACCCAGCTCAGCAACAACAATCACAACCTCATTCTGTTTCAGGAGCAAGATCACCGAGACCTGTGTTCTTTGTGGCTGTGAACAGACTGGTTAGCCAGGTTGAGCCTCACTTTTCCCAGCTGGAAGGTGGAACTAAGTGTTCCTCTCCCTTGACCTGTTCGTGAGCTAGGTGAGTGCTAACTGTTCTGTGTAAGAGTGCTGCTATTCAGTCTGATTCATCTCGGCCTTCACTACTTTCCCAGGTGGCTCACTGACTTGGCTCACACTTTTGCGTTGCCAATCCTTCCACGTGGACATCTCCATATATAGGATCACTGACTTCATTCTGTTGATTCATACTACCCGCTTTACAGAGTGCAATGCATAGTAGTGTGACCTAAAAGTCCCTCTACAGAGCCCTGTTGGCTATACAAACTGCTCAGTGTGGGAGAAAAACTAGACGATGGTCAAAAAGCCAAGAGGCAAGATTTACTGGGAGCCAGCCGTGTTGGAGGATACTAAACAGTTATATGAGAGTTTGACTCATACTTGGGGAATGACAAGTTCAAGGCTAGTGTGGATTACATAGTGAGTTCCAGGACAGCAGGAGATACAGGCTGACCTGATCTCAGGGACAAAAAAAAAAAAAAAAAAAAAAAAAAAGGCAAAACAAGAATATTTTCCTCTGTAGAAGTTTGAGTTGGAATGGCCCAGATAGGCTCATATTTCTGAATACGTGGTCCCCCGTTGGAGGACTGTTTGGAAGGAATAGAAGGTGTGGCCTTGTGGGAGGAGGTGAGTCACTGCAGGGGCTTTGAGGTTTCCAAAGCCCACACTATTCCCAGGTATCCTTGGGTGGGTAGGCTGCTCCTCTGTTGCTAGGACATAACGTGCTGGAGTTCTCTATTTCTGTGCTCAAGGGAGCATCACGAAGCACTGCTGCTCTTCAGGGTTGATTTCCACTTTGATAAAGCTAAAATTATAATGATGATGATTCTATTATTTTGTCCTACTTGATTTGCAGGTCTTACCACAGGAATTTGAACATGGCAGAGGAAGAGGACTACATGTCAGATTCCTTCATTAATATTCAGTAAGTTACTGTGTACCCCTCATAGGATGATAGGCAAAGGACAAAAGTAGACTGCTTAAAAAAAAAAAAAAAAGGACACTGGTTGGGTAGTGGTGGCGGTCGTGTATGCTTGCTTTGAGACAGGGTCTCATGGAGCTCTCAGCTGGCCTCCAACTCACTGTGTAGCGCATTCCCCTGCCTCTGCCTCCTGAGGGATGAGATTACAGGTGTGTGCCACCATGCCTGGATTTGGCACTGTTGGGGATCATACTGAGAGTTTCGGGCAAGTACTCTGACAACTGAGCTGCCTCCCTCTCCACCCAGGATATTTGTTAGTATATATTTTAATGTTTAAATTTGATTTATCACTGGGAGTAGGGCACTGCACCAATGTGGAGATCAGAGAACAACTTTGGGGAGTCGGTTCCCTCCTTCCACCAGATCCTGAGAATGAAACTCGGGTCATCAGGCTTACACAGCAGGCCTGTTTACCTGGTAAGCCATCTTCCTGTTTCAGGACATCGGTTTTTAGATGTGACATTAAAATCAGCCTTACTGGCAGGCGTGGTGGCGTACACCTTTCGGAGGCAGAGGGAGACAGACTGTATGGTTTCGAGTTTGAGCCAGCCTATTTTACAGAGAGAGTTTCAGTACACTCCGAACTTCATAGAGAAACCCTGTCTGGAAACAAAGAAACAAAAAGTCAGTGTTAGTGTTTCATGGAAAGCATCCTGTGTGTCCATACAGAGATTATAAGAGCTTCCTGGTCTCTTAGTACTAAGCGTTTTACATCTGCCCTTGACACTCTTTGTGCCCTCTGCTGTCATCGCGTGGCTCTTTTCCCCTTGATGCAATCTCATTGTCTTGCCAACCCTTTATTCGGCTTTACTGCCTATTGCTCTTTACCTCTTAGAAAAATTGCTCTGAAATCTTGCTAATGTACTCAACTTCACACTTCCTTTAGTTTGCCACCGTCTGTAACTGGCCTTCCTCCTCTGCTGCAGCAGCGGTGACGAAGATGATCCCGGCTCAAGCTTGAAATCGTGGCTCGTGTCCAGGGAGTACTTTGCAAGCGGGAGGAAACTCCCTGCACTCAATCTACTGTTTCCTCCATTTTCCAGAGAGGATGTCAGACCAGGCGTGCCAATGCTGAGGCAGATCCGGGAAGCTCGTCGAAAAGAAGAAAAGCAACAGGAAGCTAATCTGAAAAACAGGCAGAAGAGCGTGAAAGAAGAAGAACGTGAAAGACGTGACATCGGGCTGAAGAATGCTCTGGGCTGTGAAAACAAAGGATTCGCTCTGCTCCAGAAGATGGGCTACAAAAGTGGGCAGGCTCTGGGCAGGAGTGGTGAGTCACAGAAGTAGATCAGTGTGCTTCACCGCCCAATTGCAGTGTACTTTTAGTCTATTAAAAAGCAAAACCACTTGAGTTTCCTACTATCTTTGGGGCTAACAACCCTTACAGAGATGTCTTCTCACGTCCATTTTAAATGCCACTTGTGCCAGCGTGTGCACCTTAGCATCCCACTGCAGGCTTGAAGGCCCTGACAAGAGGCTGAGAATGGAGGTGGCGAACAGTGGTAGCAGGTGATCGGTAGAAAAGCACAGTGGCCAGACAGCAGTGAAGCAGCTTTGGGGACCATGACAGGACTCTTCCCGGCTTGCTCTGTGCCAACATTAGCTGTCTGAATGACTTTCCAAAGCTGTATACCCTTTAGGAAATAAAACTGCTTATTAAGATGCAGCAGCTATAATTGGTGCCTTCAGTTTGCTTCTTTTCTATTTTAATCTCTTTGATTTTTCATATAGGAAGACTGACTGTTTTCTCTTGAGGTCTCTGCCATCTAAGACTTATGTGTCCACAGTGTCACTTCTTAAAATAGCATAAGTGCACTGGAGAGGCAGAGGCAGGAGGATCTCTGTGAGTTCAAGGCCAACCTGGTCTACATAGTGAGTTCCAGGACAGCCAGGGTTATATAGTGAGACCCTGTCTCGAAACTAGACAGAGCCTGCCATAGTGGCACATGCCTTTAATCCCAGCACTCAGGAAGGCTGAGGCGGGTGGATCTCTGTGAGTACAGGGCTGAACAGCGAGGACTCCACAGAGAAACCTGTCTTAAAAAAAAAAAAAAAAAAGAAAGAAAGAAAGAAAGAAAAGAAAAAAAAATAGGAAGGAAAGAAAGAAAGGTGTGTAGATGAAAGAAAGAAAGATAAAATAGCATAAGAAAGAGGCTGAGTGATCTTACTGAGAAGGAGGTATTTGAAGTCAGGAGAGGTATTAGCTGACAAAGAATATTGATTTCCAGAATTCAGTTTGGAGTATCATTGAAACTAGGAGTGGGTATACAGTGAGATTGTAATGTCACATATTGTGCTAATAGACCTGAACTTTGTTGTAATAAAGTATTTCTAATTTATGGGTTTTTTTTTTCTTTTTTTAGGAGATGGTATAGTTGAACCAATTCCTCTCAATGTCAAAACAGGTATATAATCCTTTTTTGTTTCTTTTTTTTTCTTTTTTAGTATACTAGGTGGCAGTAACTTAGATTGGTTCACTTAATATGTTTGGTGAAGGTTCCCTTATAGTTGCTATCATAGGAAGCCTATGAAATAGTAAAATATTAAGCTTCCACATTTTTTTAAAAGTTGTTTTTGTAGGAAAAATTTAAAGTAAGTTTTGGTGAAATAGAAGTAATGGAATGTAAAGTTTAAATCATAAAAAAAATATAAGGGAACCAGAAGTAATCATTTGTAATTACACATTATAGTCTCAGAATTTAGGAGGCAGATGTAGGAGGATGGAGATGCAGAGGCTAGCCTGAGCTACATGGTGAGACTGTGCCAAAGAGTTAAGGACTAGGATGAAGCCCATCGATACATGGCCCTGCCTCTGATCCCAGCACACAAAAACTGGAGGAAATAGTTACAGCTATGGAAAGCACAGTGCCTTCCTGGCCTATTGTAATGTACTAAACATGCTAAAGCAGGGTTATCAATGACATTTATCTTCTTGCCTAATTGCTTATATTAAGCCAAGAGAAGCGCATACATTTATGAAAGTAATAGCTTTGTTTTGGTTTAGTTTGATTTCTGGATTTTTAGGACAGTGTTTCTCTGTGTAGCCCTGGTTGTTCTGGACTTGCTTTGTAGACCAGGCTGACCTCGAACTCACTGAGATCTGCCTGCCTCTGCCTCCCGAGTGCTGGGATTAAAAGCGTGCGCCACCACGCTCAGCTCATTTTCCTAATTTTTAAAAATGTGTGTAACATTACTATGTTGGATGAGCTTCTGACATTTGTCAAAATCAAACCATGCATTTGGGCCTTAAGACATAAGAAAACTAAACCTTAGTGTTTTCTGCTGTCATTTTAATGAAATAGGTTCAGATAATTATAGTCAAGTGGGAACTGCATTTAATTTTCAAGTACTTAAATTGTCATATTTTAAAGTTAAAAAAAAAAAAATCAGTAGTTTCCTAAGTTCCTCATCAGAGTTTTGTCTGTGACCAGGAAAAAGTGGCCTAGGTCACGAGTCATTATTAAAGCGGAAAGCAGAGGAAAGGCTAGAAAACTACAGGAGAAAAATCCACATGAAAAACCAAGATGAAGAAAAGGCTGCCGAGCAGTTTCGGTAAACCTTTTCCTTTGACCTGGTTTTGCTTCGTGTCCCCTTAACTATGGTGTGTTCCTCGGTGTGGGGGTATAGAAAGGAGTTTAATGGACGTTACTATATGATTCTTCCCTCGTCCAGGACGCGGCTGAAAAATAAGCAAGATGAAATGAAGCTGCAAGGGGACCTGAGAAGAAGCCAGCGAGCTTGCCAGCAGCTGGATACCCAGAAGGTAGCGGGGCATCTGCTTCCAGTTGCATAGTGTTCTGTACCCAGGATGATTTGGCTCCTATTTTTATTAAGGAAAAACCCTCCGTGCCCTGTTTATACCCTCTCTGTGTAAGTTTTCGTTTGGTGTGCATCACCTACTGTGGTGACTGATGCACCAATAACTGGCTTTCTCCAGGAGCTTGCTTCCTGACTTGTCTAGTAAGGGTTAAATAGCTTTTCTCTTATGCAAACTATCATTACTTGGGACTGGACTGTGTAGAAATTCTGTTCCCCATAATGTTTGATTAACATGATTTTAGTCCATACTTAGCAGTTTGTGTGTCTGTTGGACAATTAAGGTGGAATGCTTTCATTTCAAATAGGGATAGTTTTAAAAGAAATCTTTGCCTTTTGCAAGTCGCAGTGAGTGCTAGTAAAATAAAGCTACTTCACTTAGGGTCTCGAGTATTGGTATGATTTCCATCACATATGAGTAGCTGGGAGCAGTGCCCCACTTCGCTGAATTTGCATTATCTTACATGTATTCCCTGCACCCAGTGACTGCCTAGCTTTTATGTACAGTTTTATATCTACTGTCTGTCTTTCCTGCTGGGCTGACAGCAAGAACTAAATGTCCTTTCAGTCCTCACTGCTCATGGACCAGTGCTTCACTGAGAAATCACACTCAGTAAATATTATTTGGAAGAACAAATTCATGGTAGCTCAAACATACGTATGACACCACAAGTATACTTAGCTGTGTTTTATAAAAATAGTTCTGCGTTCTCAGAATATCCAGGTTCCCAGGGAGGCATGGTACTGGATAAGGCCTGAAGAGGAGACTGAGGAGGAGGAAGAGGAAGAACAGGATGAAGACGAATACACGAGTGAAGACCTGAGTGTATGTTTGGGCACCGTTTGTTTGTTTGCTCAGAGCAGGGATCTTGGCCTTGGCACCTCATGTCTGACCCCTGCAGCTGGCAATCCTTTGCTGTGGGCAGCGTGATAGGATGTGTGTGGCAGTACCATCCTGCTGCTTGGCACCCTGACTCGGGGCGGGGAGGGAGTGGGGAAAAGGCAGACACAGACACATGTACAGAAAAGCTAGGGTAAGGTGGGGGCGTGCTTTCTGATGGAGGTTACCTACTACCCCCAGCAACCCTGAGGTTCAGTGTGGTAATTAGGAAGAGCATGGGGTTGGGGGTTAGCTAGTCCTGATAGGCGGTTTCTCCAGGCAAGCAGCCTCAGGCTGTAGCATACCACGCAGTTGCCAGTTTCATTTTCATACTCCTGAAGAAAGCTTAGCTGCTCCTCTTGAGCTTTACCTGGATGATGAGGCTTTGCCACTCCTGTGGGGCTGAGGCGATGCCAGCAATAGACGTTCACTCAGGGTTCCCTCTGCTCCCTTCACAGCAGCATACCTAGCCTCCACCCTCCAGGTGTCAGTCGCACTTCCTGTTAGGACCACCAACCAACGCTTCCAAGCATGCTAAATAGCCCCTGGGGAGAAGATAACCCCCACTGAGAGCTGCCGATTTAGAAGGACATGGTTTTCTAAGCACAAAATCAAAATTTCTTAGGACTTGTCCCTTTAGTTTTAGTTTACGCTCTTACCTCAGCTTCAGTTAGATGGCGGATCAGCTGCAGCTGTAAATGACTGCAGTCGGCTTTTGCTTCCTGTTACATTTCTAAAAGTGATCCTAATGTGCACCTCATCCACTCGCAAAGTGAAACAAAATAAAATCGGAAGGGGCTAGTAGATGCTGGACGAAGATGGCTCAGTGAGTGAAGGCACCTGTACCAAGCATCACAACCTGAGTTCAATCCCTAGGACTCACATGGCGGAAGGAGAGGACCAGCTCTCCCAAGGGTTCCTCTGACACACATTAGCAAGCACGTTGCCCACACACATCGACACGGGTGGACACGTGCACCATTAATTTTTAAATGTCATTGTTCAATTGTTCAAGAGATAACACTCCTACAGTTACTAGTATGTAGAATTTCCCTAGGCAGCATTTATAACTTTAAGCACATGTTCATGGCTTAGCTGTGAGATCTCTGATGAATGGGGCTCAAGGAGACGGTCCTCCCCTCACCTGAGGGACAAATTATTTGAATTTAAATGAGGTCTTTAAGAAGCCTGTTATCCCCAGGTGTGATAGCACACACCTTTAGTCCCAGCACTTGGGAGGCAGAGGCATATGGATCTCTGAGTTCAAGGCCAGCCTGGTCTACAGAGTGAGTTCTAGATTTAAAAATGCATAATGAGACACCAGTCTTTACAAAAAACAAAGAAAACCTCATTATTCCAGAGGCAGCCAAAAGATGGTTTTCTTTATGTTCACCAGTGGTCACTTGTGGTTAGTCCACTGAGACATGCCCAGATATGTCACCTCCGCTCTGACACCCTGAGTAACTGAGAGTGCACCAAAAGAGGGTAGCTGCACTGAGGTCCTGGAAGCCAGGTTCTGGTCAGTGTGAGCCACTGATGCACACGTGTTCTCTATCCAGGTGCTAGAAAAACTGCAGATCCTCACTGGCTACTTACGAGAAGAGCATCTGTATTGCATTTGGTGTGGGACAGCCTACGAAGGTAGGAGAACTACTTATGCTTTAAAGAATGCTCTCTGTGGATAGTTGTTTGTTTTTAATAAAACTCACATGACCTACAAACAGTCGAAGTGTGTTCTTATTCCATTCAAATAACAATATGGGACCAGTGTTGTAAAGAAATAGTGACTATAGAAATAATTGAGTTTTTATTAGAACTCTAAATTTTTAGTAACTTAATGTGCAAGAGGGAATTTTCACCATTTTATTACTGAAGACATAATTTCAATTCTAAAGAATAACTTAAAGGCCAGGCATGTGGCACACATCTTTAATCCCAGCATTCAAGAGGCAGAGACAGGTGGATCTCTGTGAGTTCAAGGATAGCCTGGTCTATATAGCAAGTTCCCACCCAGCCAGCACTGCATAATGAGACCCTGTCTCAACCACCACTCATAAAATAAAAAATTAAAAAAGAACAAAAAATCCTTGAAGATAGTGATTTTTTTTTTTTTTTCATGCTGTATTTTTGAAGATTCATTCTTTGGTAGATACTTGCATTAAAATTTTAGAACTAATTCCTATTTAGGTAGACTATTGTCTCTGACTCATAAAAGTCAAATATGTTGAAATCCATTCTCTTTTTCATTGTGAAGACGAAGTTGGTTTAACTCTTGCCGTAACAGAGACAATTGTCTGACATGTTTATCCATTTCACCTTAGCTAGCTGCTAATTAAGGACTTTATATTTGAGAGTGAAAGTTTTTCTTGTAATTATTTTAATCTCTTCAACTCCTGTGTGTATAGGTGCTATTCCTTTGTCTATGTCTATGCACCACAGATGTTCAGTGTTTGTGGAAGCCGGAAGAAGGGACTGCATCCCTGGTGCTGGAGTTAGACAGTTGTTAGCCACATGTGGGTGTGGGGAATGGAATGCAGATTCTCTGGAAAAGAAGCCAGAGCTCCTAACCATTGATCTGTATCCTCAGCCCTTAATCTTTTCCTCATTTATTTTCATAGAATAAATAACAAACATGACTGGTCAGAACTACTACTTACTATTTTCTAAAAGTTTACTATAAACTTGTATTCACCTTTTATTTCCCTCACATAAATTACAGATAAAGAAGACCTATCTTCAAATTGCCCGGGACCAACATCTGCGGATCATGACTGAGATTATTCCCAATAAAGTAAAACTGTGTATGTGGAAAGAAGGACTTTATATAGCACTTTATTTTAGAAATATGTCCTACTTTGGAATAAATTGCTCAGTGACTGGGAAATAACTACTGTTACTTCAACGTACAAGTGTAGACATGGACAATTTGATTCCTGCTGGTATTGTGCTTGTAGCATTTGCCAAGGATACGTTCGACAGGTAGCACCTTCAGTCCTCTCTCCTGATAAACTGAGAAACAAGGCCTGGGAATTGGGAAGAAACCAATCGTCAGCTTTAGGGCTTGAGATGCACCTTAATGGTAGAGGCCTGCCAAGCCAGTGCAAGACCCTGAGCTCAGTCACCAGCAGCAGAAATGAAGCTGAAATACAGAGCAAGGCCGACTCCCTAATAGCTCTTATTTGACGAAAACCACATGCCTGTTCTCTGCCTATGGAGCAAGGGCCTACTTTCTGTTCGAGGACCAATGTCTTGAAGAAATCATGCTTTACTGGTTTGTTTTTCAGAGTAAATAGCAAACACAGCTGTTGATACCAGATAGTATTTTCTAGACGTTAGCTTCCTGGGTAGGGAGCTCACCACAGGCTGAGCCACACCTGCATAGTTCTTTACCTCAGTAGCTCCTGTCAGCTAAAACACTTCCCTGTTGGAAAGGAAGAATGAGGGTTGGAGGATTCCATACCCCAGGGTCATGTCCAGGGTCAGACAGCAAAGGCATGACCCCTTTTCAAAGTTTATATGCCCAGATTTCTCTAGTAGGTTTATTCTAACTGATCCAGGGCAGTTCCTAAATATCCACTTTTCTTTTTAAATTCCAAGTATATGCAGCAGCCTGCCCTTGCTTTGCAAAACACCACAACATCACAAGGGAAACCATTACAGAGCAGTGACTGAGTGAACCCAAAGCAGTCAACATAGTGCAGCCCTAAACAGTGGGAGGACTAGGGGACACCCCACTTTGCTGGGGAGACCATGCGACACTACAGTTGCACTGAATTAAGTTCTGAAGGATGGACACAGAGCTGTGAGGAGGCTGCTGCTGTGTAAGTCAGCGATTCTAAGCATAGAAAGTGTTCCCACACAAGTCTGGTTATCCTCCTTGGGCAGTCTTATTCATAGTTGTAAAAAAGTATAAACCCCCAGATGTCTATTGAACAAATACATAAAATGTTATATATCCATACAACAGGAGCCTACTTGGCGGCAAAAAAAGAAGGCATTACTGAGACACGCTACACCATGGATGAGATTTGGGAATAATTTATAGCTGAAAAATACTCCATGTCTGGTTCTATTTATTTATATGCCTAGAATGGGCATGTCTACAGCCAGGAGGCAGACTAGTACTTGTGTAGAATTGAAAGAAGATGATTAGTCTGTAAAAGGATACAGGTTCCCTTTGAGGTGACAAAAATGTTTTAAAATTGAGTAAAGTGTTGACAGAAGTCTGGATAGAATAAACACTGTTAAGTTATAGATGTTGGGCACGTGGGCTGTATACAATGTGAGGTATCACACAACATTTTTACTACAATTATTAGGTGAAATGAGTGTGGGTATGGGTGTAGGCATGTGTACCATGGGACATGAGTGGAGGTCAAAGAACTCCCACGTAAGTCAGTTCTTTCCTACCACGTAGGTGCCGGGGATTGACTTCTGGTCATCAGGGTTGGTTACAGGTGACTTTCCCTGCTAAGTCATCTCATGGTCCCTATAATTTTTTTGTTTGTTTATAAGTTGAGGGGACTTTCAGGAACAAACAATGGGAAAGAATACAAGTGCCAGAGTATGTTCAGATAAAACGGAACAGGTATGTGTACCTGGACTTTAATGATACCACGCATAGGGTTCCTGATGGCAACCTCTGGGGAACATGGCTGCCAAATCTCATTTTAAGTTTCTGGCCCCCAAAACTGCAATAAGTGAATATAGTGTAAATGACTGAATCTGTGGTAAAATCAACTATGAGAAATTAAAATACACAACTAAATTAACATCAGCATTGCTCTACATATTCCAGAAGCATTTTGTTTGCCTCACAGTACTCTTACAGTTTTCAGGTAGGATTGAACCCAGTATTTGTGTAACTACATCCATCTAACACCATGGGCCACTTTCTGAGTGGAGAACATTCTACAGACATATGACTATTTCTTCAAGCAAATGTTGAGAGAACATAAAACACGGGGACTGTGCTGTAGGGCTACCTCCAGATCACGCTGCCATGCCTCCCACCATGATGATACTGGACTAAACCTCTGAACCTGTAAGCCAACCCCAATTAAATGTCCTTTGTAAGAGCTGCCTTGGTCATGGCGTCTCATCACAGCAATAAAACCCAAACTAAGACAGTGATTTTTGTTAATATTACAAAGAACTCGTCTGTTATAAAGTGGACGTTTAAATACTTACAACTGAAACTCTATAATGCCTGAGATTCACTGTTGCAGGATATTTGATCACACTGTGAATCCCAAGATTGTGTTGTTTACTGGAAAACCCTGTTTCTAGTTGCATGGCTCAGCCCTAGCACACACCTTTAATCCAAGAGCTTCCTGCTTGAATGAAATAAAACCAAGAAGCAGAGCAAGCAACCAATAGAGCTCTTTTGGGGATGTCAGCTGAGGAGGAAGGCCAGCTGGGCACTTTCTCTGCATCTCTGAGCTAGCAGGCTTTCACACTGGCATCTGGCTCCTGACTCTTCCTTGGTAAAATTGGACAATGGAAACAACAATTCACTTTTAAAATTTCCAGCCAAAGAAATAAAAAGGAAGGGGTAGGTGTAAACAGCCAAGGTAAAATACTTGCTCAAGCTGCACAATGAAACATACAGTCTCATTATTCTTGTGTATGTTTGAATATTTAAAAAATTATGAGAATTATTCTTGAATGAGATTATTTTCTCATAATAAAATGTTAACGTGCCAAAGAACTTGAATTTATGGTGAACACTCAAGTTGAGAACGGATGTAAGTCTGGCCTAGTGCATCTACAAACAATAGAGACTTGGAAAAGCTGGCATTCAAGTATCTCATGTCACATGTTAGATATGTACACAGGGTGTACTTAATGGGCATGCAGATGTACGGTTAAACTAGACTATGCTTAGAAGTGTCCCACACTTAGCCTCTTAAAAAGCATGTTATATTTAATTTTAAACTGGGCCCCACAAATTATGCAACCAGCCATACATATGTCTGTACATATATATAATGAATATATCTGATATAAGTTTATGTTAAATCTATGTGTCTTTATGTATGTGTTATTATATATGTATATTTAATTGAAATGAAACATTTGGTCTGTGATAAAAATTTCCCCTGTCTGTTTCTAGTGAAGCAACTAGGTGAAAATGTTTCAAAACTAGACCTGGAATTAGTAAGTGAAGTCCTACTCTGCCCACTATAGCTCTAATTAAGAAGATACTTTTTATTTTCTGGTTTTTGGAGACTGAGAAAGTATATCCTCAGAAGGCTGTATCAGAAGATTCTAAGAGATAATACATTTATTTCATAATGTAAAAATATCAGTGAGGGCAAGGTAAAATGCTACACTCTTACTAGCCACATTATTTGATATTCCTCTTAAATGTAGCTTCATTCATTAAAGCTAATATTAGTCTGTTTTTAAACAGATTTCTTCCTATGTATAAAATTTGAAAAATGCAAGTCATATGTCAAATACCCAAATATCTTCTTTATATTTGCCAGAGGCTAACATTTATCACAGCTCCTTTCTTTTTCTTCTTTCTCTGTAACTCCAGCTCCAGGGGATCTGATGCCCTCTGCTCACATACAAAGACATGGACACAAATAAAAATAAGTCTTAAAAAAAAGAATAGTTCCTCCAATTATGTGTGTTTGACCTTTTAAGGAAAACAAATTATATAAGAGATGACCACATTCTGGGTTTGCCACTAGTCTCCCCATGGTTGTACTTCAGGTGGGAACTGGGGCAAACCTAGTTCTTTTTTTTTTTTTTTTTTTTTAAGATTTGTTTATAATTATTTATACAGTGCTCTTCCTGCATGTATACCTGCAGGACAGAAGAGGGCACCACATCTCATTATAGATGGCTGTGAGTCACCATGTGGTTGCTGGGAATTGAACTCAGGACCTCTGGAAGAGCAGTCAGTGCTCTTAACCTCTGAGCCATCTCTCCAGACCCAACAAACCTAGTTCTTGAGGAGCATCGGGAGCAGCACATCCTTAGGTTCTTCCGCTTTGCGCGATGATACCATGGTATTGCGGTGACATGGACATACATTGTAGATGTACACGCTCACCTTTCTAAACTCTGGGAACGGTCCCTTTCCCAGCACGGTAGTTTTAGCATCCAGTGATGAGCCTTACCTTACCGCACCACAAGTCAGAAGACACACCAAATGTTTTTATGAATACTTAAAAAAGAAAAAGCTACATGTCTCTATAGAAATACTTCTCTCGCTGCCTCTCGCCCTCTGCTAAACCTAAATTTGGCTCACTTTAAAAGTTGTAAAATGAGGGCTGGAGAGATGGCTAGAGGCTAAGAGCGCTGGCTGCTCTTCCAGCAACCACATGGTGGCGCACAACCGTCTATTATGAGATCTGGTGCCCTCTTCTGGTTTGTAGGCACATGCAGGCAGAATACTGTATACATAATAAATAAATAAATCTTTTAAATAAATTGTAAAGTGACACGACAGTTTTGTGATGGTGATCTGTTGCTCTAATGTTTAAACTGACACCCATCAGGGTCTCTAAGAAGACAATGCACATCATCTCCCAGCTGCAGAGTGTGGCTAAAGCCTGCTCTGCTCAATGGTCCCTGTGTGCATTCTTCCGGAGTTGATGCTCTGTCCCTTGCTCATCTTACCCAGGTGGTCTTGTCTCATCTCTTCCAAATTGTTCACATTCTTGGGAGTCTCTTACATGTAGTTTCTAAGCCCTCTTCTCTGTAGAAAGTGATCTTGCCTGTCTAGACGGAGGACAGTTCCCTACCACCACCAACAGCATGGCTATCTTTCTTCAAAGCTTTGTTATAATAGAATCAGAATGCATAAGATAAAAAGACTAACTGAGACTCTTCCTTGCCAGCCACCTCACATCCTCCCCTCCTCTTCACCAACCATATAAATTTAATATCATTTCTGCTTCCTCCTTTAGCTACCTTTTCCATATTTGTTGAGATTCCAAAAAAGAGAAGTTTTTAAATTAAAAAATGATTTTGTTTTGCATGTTCTGGAATGTTCTATGAATTTGTGAATGGTTTCCTTTTGTAAACATTATAATATTTTTTCTATTAACATGCTGTTAATATACTGTTACTACATTTATCTTTAGCTCATTCATTCTCTGATATGTAAATAAAGTTTCAAATCTATTCTCCTTTTGAAGGCATTATGGGTGCTTCTTGTATGGCTTCTACAAACAGCATATTAGCTACTTTTCTTGTCACTAAAAACCCAACAGTTGCAACTTAAATGAGGAGAGGTTTATTTTCACTCCATTTCCAATGATACAATCCTTCGTGACAGGAAAGATTTGGCAGAAGCCTCAGTTCATGGTGGTTGGAGGGTGTCCAAGTCCCAATTGGCTCATGACCATCTCATAATACAAAATGCATTCTGTCCCGCTTCAGAAATTCCCATAGTCTTAGTACTTAACCCCATACAAAAGTCTGAAGTGCTTTGAGAAGCAACGGGAAATCCTTAGCTGCGAGTCCCTATAAAACAAATGTTACAGCGTGCAAAGGCACAAAGTCAACGCTCCCATTCTGCAAGGTCAGTCTGGGAGAATGTTAAGGAAGAAACCGGATCAATGCAAGAGTAAATCCAAGCAGGGCAGACAAAGGCTGCCTCTCGGTGTCCAGTGTCTGGACCACATGGCATTGTCTGAGCGCCACAGCTCCACTAGGCTTCCTGAGGCAGAAAGGCATGCGCTTTCTCTTGGGCTGGTTCCAATCATCGCTCACTGCTTCTTTAACAGATATTCTATGTTCTCATCTCCAGCATCCCGGAGGCTCTGTTAAAACTTAGGTTTCCCCTCTGTCCCAGTTTCCTGGTAAGTGAAGGCTTTCATGGGACATGCCCCGTAGGCTAGTGTCCAGATATAAGTGAGTATATACCATTTGACTCTGCTTCTGGGTTAACTCATTCATTATGATCATTTCTAGTTCAATCCATTTGTCCACAAATTTCAGGAATTCCTTGTTTTTAATAGCTGAGTAGTATTCCATAGTGTAAATGTACCACAGTTTCTTTATCCATTCTTCTACTGAGGGACACTTAGGCTGTTTTCATGATCTGGCTATTAAGAATAAGGCTGCTATGAACATGGTTGAGCAAATTTTCTTCTTGTGTGCTGGAGCATCTTCTGGGTATATTCCAAGGAGTGGAATATCCTATTGGGACTCTAGATGAGAGAAGCATAGGAGAATGGCAAAGTAGAAGGATCCAGATGGTCCTAGAAACCTACAAGAAGAACATTATGATAGGCAGATTTGGGCCCAGGGAACCCGCTCAAACTATGGCACCAGCCAAGGACAATACAGGCTGTAAACTTCAAACCCCTACCCAGATCTAGCCAATGGACAGGACATTCTCCACAGTTGAGTGGAGAGTGGGGTATGACTTTCTCACATACTCTGGTGCCTCATATTTTACCATGTCCCCTGGATGGGGAGACCGGTGGCACTCAGAGGAAGGATAGCAGGCTACCAAGAAGAGACTTGATACCCTATGAGCATATGCAGGGGGAAGAAGTCCCCCTCAGTCACAGTCATAGGGGAGGGGAGTAAGGGGAGAATGGGAGAGAGGGAGGTATGGAAGGATACAGGGATGGGATAACCATTGAGATGTAATATGAATAAATTAATAAAATAAAATTTAAAAAATGAAAAAGAAAAAAAACTTAGGTTTCATCTTCATAACTTTACACAGCCTCTCAGAGCCTTTCTTCAAGGAATCTGACCACCCTCTTAACACATTGTCCTCACAGCTTGTTATGTAACTGTGGGACAAGTGTCTCTGGCCCAATGACCCTAACATTCTGCTTTCCTGCAAAACCAGCATTATATGGATGATGTGAAGCCCTGATGCCTTGGACTATGACTGTATCACTCTCCAAGCTCCTGTACAGCTAAAACAGAAAAACGAGTCCCCTGAGTATTCCCGTTTGGGCTTTTGAAATGAAAGGCCTTCGCATGGTCTTTCATTTTCACGCTCTGCAGCCTTCCTTGGGTATAGACTTGTTCCTATAATACCAACAATGTAAAGTACGTGGTTTCTCTTTAACAACTTTGCACACACCTTGTCTTTGAAGGCACTCATTTTTCCAAAACTCTGTCTTTTCACATCTTACTGCTCTTTCCTAATTCTCACTACAGCCCTGGCTAAGAGCAGGAGACAGTCACCACGCCACACCCTGAATGAATGCCTGGAAATTTCTCCGCCAAACAAAGTAGTCTATTACTTTTGAATTTTACACAAATGACCTGTGGCTAGTCCAATTCCCAATGGGTTCCTTTTCTCTGAAACTTCTCTGAGCTACCATGTTGTTTCACCTACAGCATTCTAGAACTTCTCTAGCCTGCAGCATCAAATTTTTCCACATTCCTCCCGCAAAACAGTTCTGAAAGCCCAAGAAACTACACAGTAGCTTTACTGCAACAAAAGCCTACTTTTTTTTTTTTTTTTCATCCCAATGACTAACTACCTGTGAGAAGCAACTTAAGGGCTGGGAGGTTTATTTGGACTACCACATTCAGAGGCTACACATGGTGAGGTGTGCAGAGCAGAGGGCAGGAGTGCCCAAGAGAGGGCCAGAGTGAGTGTGACCAGAAAACAACACATGTATACAATTGTTAAAAAAAAAAAAACAAAAAAAAAAAAACAACTTTTTAAGAACGTTTTTTGAAATAACAGAAGCAAGGAAGGAGGGAGGGAAGGAAGGGAGGGAGGGAGAGAGAGAGAGAGAGAGAGAGAGAGAGAGAGAAGAAAGAAAGAAAAGAAAGAAAGAAAGAAAGAAAGAAACCTATTGTGGGGCTTTGGGGTCCCACTTGGGGTTTAATAATAAAGACACAGAGGACACTGGAGTTGTAAACGGGCTTTGGCCTATTTGCTGGGGAAGTCTCTCAGCTAGTCCACCTAAATTAAGTCAGCTATTCCACCAAGTGTGGTCCTCCATGTGGCCCCCACCACCTTCCTGCCTTCCTGACCCATTTCTCAGTCTCTGTCTCTGTCTCTCTCTGTCTCTGTCCTCTCTCTCTCTCTCTCTCTCTCTCTCTCTCAGCTAATCTGTCAGTCTTTCTGCCCCACTTCCAACCATCAACTCTTTATGATGCAAAAAAACAAAAAACCACACACTTTACATATCCAGTTGGCATTAGGGGCTATGTGACCATCACAGCAGCTTGCCTTTCTCTTTGGGCCATGAGGAAGCCACAAACATATGCATATCCTGCTTGCCTGGTGCCACTGGCCCAGCAGTTAACAATTGAGAACAAAGGGGCATGCGTTTTCACAGCCAGAAAATATAATATTTGTGGGTCATCCTAGCAAAAACCTGTCGGCAAGATCACTAAAACTTAAGGGGGGGGGGGGGAAAGTACATTATTCGCTGATACTCCATCTCAGACTTTCGACAGTTAAAGGAAAATCACACACCAGAAGCAGAGCACTTTTTCACAAAGGCCCTAACATGTGTTTCTTTTCTTTTTCTCCAAGATGGCCTTCCATTCAGCCAGGGTCCTCAGAATTTCAGATGTGTTAGGTCGTTCCGTGGGTTTGTTCGAGAGTAATTTCTGTAGAAGGCTTTTCTGTTAATTACAGTTAAGAATCAGTACTAAGAAAGAAAACAGTGGGGGGAAAAAAAAATAAAACTGAAGGCTTTCAAGTGCTTACTTCTTTGCTGTCAAATATGTCATCAGGGAAGATGCCATTTCTCAGACGATGGAAAAACTGAAATACAACGCATAGATGTGTTTAGTAGGAAGCGGTACACAGGAAGAATCAGTAAACGCGCTAGTAGCTGGGGGCACACTAAATCTAGAACATTTCTAAAATTTAGCATGGACTCCGGTCAAGAAGCAAGCAGAACTCCCTCCACGCCTTCCCAAGCCTACTGACAATTGTACAGCCACCCTTAAGATTCAATGCTGCCAAGTGATAGGTGCATGAGTCCCATCATGTCCCTTCTGTTTTGGAGTGCTAGGCAGCACATCTTTTCGGCCTCTCTACTTTAGCGAAGATTAGGCTCTTGACTCCAGGCAGAAACTGATGTGGTCACCCACACTTGAACCAGATGGTGGTGTCGGTGGTGCTTAAAGGATGACGACCAACGGTTTAATTTGTTTAATTCATTCTTCGGCTATTTACCTCTATTTTTTCTGTAACAGTGATGCACCTCTTTCGGAGTTCAGCTAGAATAAGGCCCAAAGCAAAGATGTCCACTTCTTTTCCATATTTCCGTGAAGATATCTAGAGGCCAAAATACATTTGCCTTTATTACTCACCTAACGTAAGCCTCCATACCTTTTGAGAAACAAATTAGCTACAAACTATATATTGCATTACAATGTCTGTTTACATTGAAGTTGAGCACTAAGATTAAGCATCACATAGGAATAGAAGGAATACAATAAAGGCGATAAAAAACAAATCTACAGCTAATTTTTTTTACCAAATGGTAAAAGTGGGAGCCTTTCCACCCAAATTAAGAATGGGGCAATGGGACATGCTTTCTCTACGCATATTCAATATACTTCTTGGATGCTTAGCCAGACAAGAGAAAGATATAAAAGAAATTTAGATAGGAAAAGAAACCAAACCCCCATTTGTAAACAATGCAATCCTGTACATATGAGACTCTAAAGAGTCTAAAAACAACTTTTTAAAAAAGTAATTATATCAAATTTCTTATTATAATTGTTGTCTTTATTCCTATAATTAACTTATTTATTTATTATTTACATTCTGGTTGTAGCCCCTTCCCTCCTATTCAAGATCCTTTGCCACCAGAAAAATGCAAATTAAAACTATAGTAAGATTTCGATTTGCCCCAATCATTATAAAGAAAACAACAACAAATTCTGATGAAGATGTAGAGAAACAAAACCCTGTATAGGGCTGATGGGAATGCAAATTACTCCAGCCACAGCAGAGATTAATATAGAACTTCCTCCAAAACTACAAAGAGAACTACTACGTGACCCAGGCATAGCTCTCCTGGGTAATTACCCTAAGGGTTCTCAGTCAACACGCCACACAGGTACCTGATTATCCATGTATACACAAACACATACATATATATACATATATACATATATGTGTGTATACATATGTGTGTATATATGTATGTATGTATGTATGTATGTATGTGTGTGTATATACACACACACACATATATATATATATAATGGAGGTTTTTAAAAGATTTATTTAGTTAGTTTATGTATATATGAGAGCTCTGCCTGCATGTACACCTGCATGCCAGAAGACAGCAACAGATCATGTTATAGATGATTGCGAGCCAGCATGTGGTTGCTGGGAATTGAACTCAGGACCTCTGGAAGAGCAGACAGTGCTCTTAACCCCTGAGCTATCTCTCAAGTCCTATATAATGGACTTCTATTCAGATGTAAAAAACAAGCTTGTATTATGTTTAAGAAAACAGATGCAACTGCATACAATGATATTAGAAGGAAGAGCCCCAGCGCAGAAAGAACAATATCACATTTTCTGTCATTTATGGACCCCAGATTTATGTAGTAAGAGACAGCAGAAGGGAGGAGACAGAAAGAGGGAAATCCTGGTGAAAGCACATGGCGTACTTGGAGATTCTCCTTATAGAACTCAGCCCTAAATACAGTGAATATATGCCAAAAAAATATGTTTAAATTGTTCAGGTGATAGATTTACTACTTTAATCATTTTATGTAAACAACCCCATACCCTTAAGTACTCTCACAATGCTCCGTAGCTGTTATTAGTACCTATGTTCCAGCATACCAAACAGAAGTTGTACATATTAAACAACTAATTTCCTTCTTTTCCCAGCTCTCACGTAGCCTCTTTTTCATTTTCTCACTCTATGAGTTTTTTTTTTTTACTTAAAATGACATTTTAAAATATTTACTATATAGTGGTGAAGTAATTACATGTTAGAGATAAATAAAATTGCTCTTCCTCTCTCTCTTCATATTCTTCCTCTGTCTCTGTCTCTGGGGTACCCACCCCCTTTTCCTTCTCCCCACCATGCTCATTTAATAAACTCCTCTACAATATAAAAAAAAAAGGAAAATCAAGTGATAGTCCTTCCACTTACATATATAAAAATTTATTCCAAATAGGTCAAAGTATTAGAAAAAAATTTTAAACTTTTTCATCCTGTAGTATGAAAAGTCTCCAAAGTAAAAACAAGAAGATCAGTAACCATCAAGAATGTACAAGTAATTCCAGGCGTGGTGGTGCATGCCTTTAATCCCAGCACTCGGGAGGCAGAGGCAGGCAGATCGCTGTGAGTTCGAGGCCAGCCTCGTCTACAGAAGTGAACACAGGACAGCCAGGGCTACACAGAGAAACCCTGTCTCGAAAAACCCCACCCCCCCAAAATTAAGGTCAAATAGCTATTCTACATCCATAAAATGAATAACTTCAATAACAGTAAAATCGCCTCACATTTTCATTCACTATGAACTGATCATAAAGATATGCAACACATAGCAATAGACTATGATTGATCCCTCTTTTCTTTGTGGGCGTTTCTGGCCTGGAAGGCACATGGACTCCATCTTTCAGCTCCTGCTCCCGGAACAGTTGACTGCAGCTTGCCTGCCAGGTCACGCCTGCCACGTACCACAGTGCTGCTGGCACCAAAGCGCTTGAAGCAACATGTGGGTCTTTTCCCAGTTGTGAACACAGGATAGATTACTACTTGGGTATGTCTACAACACCACTCACTAAGTCAAACCATCCTTTCATTAATGGTTTTGTTATCCCTATACATTTAAAAAGCTTGTTAAGTAAGCTATTAAAATGACAAAAATAACAACCAAACTGTACATTATTTTTGTAAATATTATAAGACAATTAAATGATTATATGCCCTAACTATATCTAGTTATATCCTTATTTTTTAAAGACCTCCCTAAGGCAATATAATTTGCCTCATTAAAAGTTAGTATCTATTTCCAATAGTGATAAGATTGTCTTCTACCTTCGGACAGCTAAGGCTACACAGAGAAACCCTGTCTTGAAAAAAAAAAGAAAAGAAAAGAAAGGGAGGGAGGAAGGAAGGACAGGTAAACACAGCAAACCTCCAAGTCCACAAACAGCATCATTAACAGAAAAGATTGCAGTATAGAATCATACATAGACCTGTCACACAAAATACAGAAAGATTCTTTGCAAATACATAACAAAAGACAGGCTATTTATTTTAAAAATGGGGAAATATGTGATTAGAAAATTTATGGGAAAAAATAAGTAAATATAGGAAAGATGGAATTCCTTTAAACAAATATAGAAAACACAAAGAAAAATGGCAAACTTGTGTTATGTGTCAAGGCTGAGGCCATCGAACACCCTGTCTTGAGACAATAGAAAGCAGGATTCTTGTATAAGCTAATAGGAGATTATTAATAATCAATCTTTGAGTGACAACTTGGAAGCATTTTCTGTATTTGAAAACAATTGTCTCTCAATTTAGTCACTTAACATCAGGGCGACCACTAGAGTATCAAAGAAAACAGTTGGCGTTTATAGTATCTATCTATATCTATAGTATCTATAGGCCAGGTACCTGCAGATTCAGTGAAGTGCAAATCCACTGTGCAAACAAAACTGCATGTATATGAACGTATATAGACTCTCTTTCCTCTGTAGTCATTACCCCCAAACAATATGTTACACAACTGTATACTATATGTAATAAATTTACAATGTGCACATCTATATTTATTGCCTCAGGCGTCACACGCAGCAGACCTGGAAGGATCCCTGACGTGCACTGGCCAGCCACCCTAATCACACTGGTAACTTCAAGGTTCAGTGGGAATACATTATATTCAGTCTCAAAATATACTGTAGAAGGCCTGGGAGATGGCTCAGCAGGGAAGGTTCATGCCTCCAAGCCTGGTGACCTGAGTTCCACTCATGGAATCTCACAAACAGCAAGGACCAGTCTTCCCCTCTCACAATACACAAATAAATAAATCAATAATTTAAAATCCTATATGTGGTGCTTGAGAAATGGCTCATCTGCTGTTCTGGCTGTTCTTCCAAGGACCTGGGTTCAATTCCTGGCACCTGTGTGGTGACTCACAACTATCTCTCTCTCTCTGTGTGTATATATATATATATATAATTTTTTTTTTAAATGGTGGAGAGCCATCAGAGAAGATACCTGACATCCTGATACCACCTCTGGTCTCCTTTTGCTTGTGCACAAACACACACACACACACACACCACACACACACATGCACATACACGTACATGAGCTTATACATAACGCCACACACACACATAGACACACACACACAGACACACACACACACACATGCACACAGTACATCACGCCACACATACATGGAGGCAGAAATTAAAGAAGTAAATGTACATAGACAGAAAGAAAAGAAAATAGGAACTTTACCTGTTCTGGACTCATGTACTGAGGAGTTCCTGTACTCTTTGTTCGTGATTTTCCATCATTTTCCAAGGCTGTTGCAAGGCCAAAGTCTCCAATCTTAATGTGTTTTTCATCTACTAAAAATATATTACCTGGCTATAGAAGAAAATTAATTAATATATGCCAATTAGACTGACTGTTGCCACAGGTCCCAACCATATGGGGTGGAGGGTGAGACAGGGTTTCTCTGTATAGCCCTGGCTGTCCTGGAACTCACTCTGTAGACCAGGCTAGCCTATAACTCAGGCTAGCCTATAACTCAAGAGATCCACCTGCCTCTGCCTCCTGAGTGCTGGGATTACCGACCATCTTTTATGCTGACTTGTATGGACGGCATTTATCCTTCCACTGGCTGCACAACTCAGGGAATTTAATACCTTGGGCATTTAAAACATCAAACGAAGAAAGAAGAAAAGACCTTTAAATGACAGCAAAGGTGACTTCGGTTATACCTGTTTCCAAATATCAGAGGGGTCCAGGAGTGGAGGGCAGGCATAGTAAAAATAGCTACTTTCACACACCCTAGTTTAGTGAGAGGTCCAATCGGTGGGGATTAGTGTTTTTTATCCCAGACCAGGGCTGGACACCCACCTGAAGGAATGCTGCTGCTGTGATTCGGGGCCTGATGGCATTAAAACCCCTCCCAATTTTGAGACTCTCTGACTGGGTTAGTTCCTAGCAATCCTGCAGAATGTCCTATGCAGGGTGTATCCCCGGTTCTGACAATTTTTCAGTAAGTGCATGCCCTCTACCTTGTTAAGTAGAGTGATTCAGAAAAGGCTAAGTAAAGGAATCAGGACCAAAGGCAGAAGCACAGCCAGCGAGGGACGTGAGCAAAGCTCTCAGCTAGGACCCATCATGGTAAGTTCGTGATAAAGATGTCTCTTTTTTTCCTTGCTGATGAAAAGTGAAAATGAGGAAACTAAGTGGTCCAGACCATGAAAGCACACACTAAGAGATGATGCATCTTTGACAACTTGGATTACTGTGGTTTTCCTAATTGTGCGGCAGAAGATGCCAGTCAAGATAATGCTAGGCTGTAGCCTCTTGAGCTGTGCACAGTGGAAGCAAGCAGTCCAAGGACAGAGGCTGGGTCAGGGCAGCTGGCTGGCCCCTGCAACCACCACAATTATTTTCCGTATAGGAAAGCTGTTATTGCTTACAGTGAGGCAAGGACCATCAAGCTAAATATGGCTCAAAGGGAAGGAGACTTTTAATAGGATCATTGTCAAAATAAGCTGAGGGGCCCCTGCAGATCTGCCTAGCAGTTGCATAGGATGGCATTTGGGAAAGGCCAGCAGACAAGAGAAGTGTTATTTTATCATGACTGACGGCCAATCACAAATCTAAAACTAAGGAAAATACATTCTAAAGTTATTAAACTGTATTTATCAGCTAACAAAGTTCCCACTTACCTTAAGATCTCTGTGAATTAAACCTTTTGAGTGTATATAATCCACCCCTGTCACTATTTGTTCAAATAATTCCAAATCCAAAGCTTTGTCAGTTTTACTCGGCTTTCTGCTTTCCATCCATTGCTCCAGAGTTCCTTTATCATAGAATTCCATCTGAATAAAGAGGCACGGAGTCTTTGATCTAGATACAAAATTCACAGCACGTTAAAAATAGCAATGAAAATAAATTCATTAAAAAAAAATTCTACCATATCTTACAAAACCCAAAGCATGTCTCAGAATGGAAATCTGAATATAATAAATCTGAAATGGAACAAACCATTTTATACAAATTATAATTTCCCAAGTATCCAGAACTTCAACTGTTTATCTATAAAGTATGAAGCTCATATATTCTTTAATGCTAAAGCTCTTGATCACTTTTGATAATAGATATGAGGATGTGAGTAGTGTTAACTGCAAAAATCCAGTTTTTTCACTACTATAAAAGTAATTTTGAAGCATTTTATCATCATATGTAAGTCTTGCCTATTGGCTTTATAACTATTTCATAATTGTTCTTACTATATGCTATTATATTCTAAGATGACCTTTTTATTTAGACAGAAAAGAATTGTTGGAGATTGGTCTGGTGCTATGTATTTTAATGCTAATTACTGGCTAAAAAAAAATCTAGTTGCTGCCCTGAGCCTTGCTTCCCTGCTTGACTGAATAAAAGGCCTATATCCGGGCAAGGCAGAAGGAAGGGATGGAGTGAAGGATCATGGGCTTTGAGCAGAGAGAATTTTGGGGAAGAAGAAGGAGGCAGGACAGAGGGGAAGGAGGAAGAGAATTCCCATGGGATATGAAAAAAGTCCTGTGGGCCCAGGGGAGGAGCTCTGAAGTCCCACGTGTAAGACATGGCCCAGATGAACAACCTTAGCAAGTACTTTGGGATTATGGATGGGAGGTAAATCAACAGAAATTATTAGACGCAGATGGCATGGGATGGAGGCCGGGAGATAAACAAAGACAGCTTAGGAGGTAATGTCTGCCTTGCCCCAGGTGGAAATAGGCGATTCTAAAGTACATCAGGTGTCTGTGTCTTTATTGATTGTAAAGTGGATTAGATAACACCGCTGTAATAATTATAAGCCTAATAATAAACATTTATTAGGCCATACAATTAAACTAACTGCAACAATCATCAGTTGAAAAAAACATCTGTTTATAAAGGGCACAGAACAGGGACCTAGAAATGAGAAAATGAGTTGGGTACCTTGCTTATCATCATGGCCATTAGAGTCTCACACAAGAGGTAGGAAAGCAAAAAACAAAACAAAAACCCAAAACAACAACAATAAAAACAAGCCTAAGATGACAGCCCATTTACAAACTCGTAGCGATGCACCGCTCAATTGGTTGCTGTAAGACAGAAGTTGAAGGATTGATCTTGTTAACGACAGTTTATATTTTCTTATGAGCTAAGTTTGCTTCGATATTGAATTTATATTTTTCTAATCACACGTATGCTAGAAAATATGGCAATATAGCCAATAAGTTGCTTAAAATTAATGAAGCCTTCAGTCTAGTGATGGTCAGTTACTTCTAGAGTTCCCGACGGCACAAGACGGAGATGGGACACAAGATGACATCTCCTGTGGCATCAGGATTTCAGCGAGAAGACTGACCCCAAGAAATATGGACAGCTTTCAAAGGTAAAAGCCAGGGGTTTTTCTTAAGAACTCCCAGTCCTATAGAAGGGGCTGAGCCAGAACAAAGCGCGAGTGATGTGATCAGGGCATGCCATGTTCCTGTCGCAGCAGCTCACCACACCCTCACAGTGGTCTAGCTACATTCCAGAAACGCACTGCCCTTAGCCTCTGAGAAGGAAGACAGGAAAGTCTCAGTGGCGGAAGAGGGGACCTTCGGATTCCGCATCTACATGTTAAATCCGTCTTTACTCTTGTAAGCCATGACTCGCAATGGCTGTATGAAAAACAATGGAGTCAGGAATGCAGAAGACGAGATCTTTAAAACAGCTAAGGAAAATTTAAACCATTAAAAAAAAAAAAAAGAAAAAGATTTATTTTCAAAGTCGGTGTCTGTGTCTCTGAATGCAGATAGTCACAGAAGCCGGAGAATAGCCTGGGATTGGAACTGCAGGTGGTTGTGAGCCACCTGACACAGCTGCTTGCCCTCAGCAAGAGCAATTCGTTGCTCTTAACTCTCTGTTCGTCTCTCCATCTCATTAAAAACATTGTTTAAAGCAAAACTGAGCTAAACATACTGGCATGTGCCTGTGATCGTAGCACTTGGGAAGCTGAGGCAGGAGGTCCGCCCTGAGGCCAGTCTGGGCTCCGTAGTGAATCTAAAACAAAGAAATTAAAAGCAAGGTTGGAAGATGGAGAGGAACAGGAAAAGAGCATTCATTGCCTCCTTGCCTGTAGAACAAGAGACCACTGTCTTTTGGACGGTGGTCTGATCCGTAAATATGATGAGCAACAGCCTCCTCTAGTGGCCAGCCTAGTAAATGACAAGTGCCTTCCACGCCATCGCAGCTCTGAGCATTTCTTCTTACCGACTTGAGTCACTATCGGTGCTCCGCTCAGGATCGTAGTCCTCCCCCTTCCAGCAACCGTGGTATTGAACAATATTGACATGATCGAGTGCTGCCAGTGCTCTTACTTCACGTTCTGCTTTCCTAGTTAAAAAAGGCCCGGAAAACAAACGTGTCGTCACACATCCCTGATAACAACGGGACACCTGAAAGCAACAGGACACAACCACCCGGGCTTCTCTGTGCAGCAGTCGCCATGGTTCCTGTGCCAAGTTTTAGCGTGAGAGCCAGAACTGAAAAGGGAAAACAGTGAATGCACAGAAAAACCACAGCTGTCCTCAGTCTCAACGTAAACGACGGTAGCTTAAATGATAGACGTCCAACATTTAAACATCATTTGTATCTTTCTTTTAAAAGATTTATTTATTTATTTATTTATTTATTATACAGTGTTCTGCTTGCATGTACACCTGCTCACCAGAAGAAGGCAATAGATTTCATTATAGATGGTTATGAGCCACCATGTGGTTGCTGGGAATTGAACTCAGGACCTCTGGAAAAGCAGATAGTGCTCTGAACCACTGAGCCATCTCTCCAGCCCCATTTGTATCTTCTTTTGAGTGTCTGTAACACACTTTTCAGTACCTAAATCATATTGATATTCTGTTTGGAAGATGTGTTAAAAATCTTTGGGTTTCACAAGTGAATTCCATTTGGGCAGCAAGAATAAGTAACCCAAGCAGCAAGCAGAGCCTAATTTAGAATTTTCAATGTATGACAAAACTACATCAAGGGACTAGTTTATACAAAACAAACAAACAAACAAAAAAACAAACCCAAAGACTTGGTACTATGAAAGATTTACAGGGGTTATACTCAAGAGCTAAGACACTGTGATACTTTCTTGAAATTACCCTGAAAAATAAAACTTACCAATGTCTTCAGAATATGTTTTTTCTTGTTTTACTGCTCTAAAAACTAGGTGCATCTCATGGTCAAGTGCGTCTTATGGTCCAAAAAATACGGCTTTTGCAATAAGACCCTCTACTCACTGACAACACCTGAATTTTCCTTTAACCCACAATAATTTTCACAGTCACATTTTTTCTTATGTCTACCTCAAATCTCTTTTGTTTAGATTATCTGCATTATCACTATCTTTTTTTGGGTACAAATAAATGTTTTAGAAACACTTGGGGAAAAAAAAAAAAAAGAAATTACCCTGTGCTGACTGGTTTTATGTCAGCTTGACACGAGCAGGAGACATCAGAGAGGAGAGAGCCTCAAAACAGAGAAAATTGAAAAAAATCACCTTAAACTAAATAAGGCAATGGCTTCAGAATTCAGTGCTGTTTCAAAATGCTATATTCCTATATTTAAACTGAAATAAATACCTCCTGTAAGGTAGGGTCATTTTAGAATAAGCCAAACTCCTGTAGGCAGAAGGAAGATTAAGGAGGGCAAGAAAGAAATAAGGAAGGAAGGAAGGGCAGATATGGAAAGAACGGTGAAGGTTCAACGCGCTGTGTTAAAAAGAAAAAAAAAAAAAGAGCAAAACATTTACTCACTCTGTGTTATATTTAACACGCTTAATAGCATACGTCTTTCCATCAAGTTTGTGTTTTGCTTTGAAAACTTGGCCAAATCCACCTGAGCCGATCTCTTTTATGTCTTCAAAATCCTCGTTAAACCTAGTTAAAATTGATATGGCTGTTATTCTGAGGTTTAGTGTTTAATGTAAAGTGAAACTGATTCTTCCTTTCTTGCTTTTAATAACATCTGGTAGAACTCTTGAATCACACACACACACACACACACACACACACACACACACACACACACATCTTCCAACTGGGTGGTGGTGGCCCACACCTTCAATCCCAGCACTCAGGAGGCGGAGGCAGGCGGATCTCTGTGAGTTTGAGGCCAGTTTGGTGTACACTGAGAGTCCAGGGCTACACACAGAGAAACCCAGTCACGAAAAACTAAAACTAATAATAATAATAATAACAGCCTTCCTCTTCCTCCTCTCTTTCCCTCCCTCTTTCAGTAGAGAACTCGGTATCACAGATCACCCCTTCTAACCATATGTAACACATCAACTGGGTGCAAAGAAGAAAAGAAATCGCCCTCCAAGTATTAAAGTTAGAAAGAATCACTCAGGTGTGTGCCACAAGGAGTCAGGAGAAGCCCAAGCCTGCCTTGGGCTATGACAACCTGTCTCTCTCTTCCCCTCCTTACCCCGCCCCCAACACCTCATCATTAAGCCCGATTTCTTCCAACCCGTATCACCACCATGTGCCCGCTCCTCTTGTCCCTTTCCAGCATCACACCCCAGGCCAGCCGTCAGGCTCCCGCCGCAGTGGTGGCTTGTCCCTTTCCAGCATTACACCCTGGGCCAGCCATCAGGCTCCCGCAGTGATGGCTTGTCCCTTTCCAGCATCACACCCCAGGCCAGCCGTCAGGCTCCCGCAGTGGTGGCTTGTCCCTTTCCAGCATCACACACCAGGCCAGCCGTCAGGCTCCCCCCGCAGTGGTGGCTTGTCCCTTTCCAGCATCACACCCCAGGCCAGCCATCAGGCTCCCGCCGCAGTGGTGGCTTGTTGAATTCGCCTGCCCTACTTTAGCTACGAGCTCTTAGTCTGATTGCATCTCCCTCTCGCCTAGCCCTCCCACAGCCTTATCTTTGCATTCAGCAAAACCCAGGAAACCCTTAAATGACCAATAGAGTGCCAGGTAGCATGTTCCCCACTTCCTTCTCCAGCCCTCTCCCACCACACTGTGTGTCCCTGTTCAGCACACTTGAAGCAAGTGCTTTCTCCACAGAAAGGTGACCAACCTTGGGCTTTTATTTCCGTTTCTATTCATACTGCTGTTCTTCTTTAACTTTGGCAACATTTTGTAATGACGGTGTATGTGTGTGTAACTCAGATACAAATGTATGTAATATGTGGGTGTTTGGGTGTGCACATGTGTGTGTGTGTGTGTGTGTGTGTGTGCGTGTCTATGTGGTGTGTAGGCCAGAGATTAATGACAGAGGTCTTCCTTAATCACTCTTCACCTTTTGTCTCGTTGTGTTGTGTTTTGTTTTGTTTTGAGACTGGCTGGCCTTGAACTCAAGAGATCACCTGCCTTTGCTCCTCGAGTGCTGGGATTGAAGGAGTGGGCCATCGAGCCCAGCTTGCACTTTATTTTTTGAGACAGGGTCTCTCACTGAACTTGGACTGGTCATGCTGGCTCTACTGGGTCTACTTGTCTCCATCAGTGTTGGAGTTGCAGATATATGAACTGCCACGCCTGTCTTTTTACGTAGGCACTTTGCATTCAAACTTAGGTGCTCGTGTTTGCACAGCTGAGCCGTCTCCTCAGCCCCTCACTGCAGATATACTTAAAATGTATTTCTTTAATGCCAGTCACCACCATAACCCTAATGCCCAAAGCAGGTGGGTATGGATCAAATGCTCAATAAGTATTCACTGGTTCTTTTTTAAACATGTATTCAAGCTGGGCGTGGTGGCGCACGCCTTTAATCCCAACACTCGGGGGGGGGGGGAGCAGATGCAGGTGGATCTATGTGAGTTCGAGGCCAGCCTGGTCTACAAGAGTCCTGCTGATTCAAACAGGCTTCCTTCATCTTGGGTCCTTCATTTTTAACTGAAGCATCATCTACAGAAGGTGAGCCCCCCCCCCTTCCTTTTTTTCCTAATCAAATCTTGTGTGAAGCTGGAAAAGAGGTCCAAACGGATTTGTTTTAATCCCCACAGGAGTCTCTCTCTCCTTCCTCCACCCTTTTCGGTTCTTTTCAATACTCTTTCCTTTCTAAGTCACTGACATGAAGTCCTATTTGCTTTCGGTTTTGGCAGCATCCATGGATATCAGAAATGCTGATGGCACCACAGAGACCTGCACTGGCCATGTTCCACTTGGATTCTCCGAGAGACCATAATCCTCCGTGGGCCTGACTATGCCACAGCTGTTAATCACTTGGGTGGAAATACAATTTATGAGTCAACCTTAAGAAAGTTTGTTTCACACGCATGCTTATCGCTAGACAAACTCCACTTACCTGGAGTCCACGCTGTATTTATTTTTTATCACATCATTAGGTTTTCTAAAATGGAGACAAAAACGCAAATCTCAGACAAAACTGTAGCCTATATAATTTCAGAGCAAGCGTTACGCCACGCACTGGGCATTTCATATTTTGCACCAGAAAGACAAGAAAGGAGTGTTCAGCTTCTTCAAAAAAATCACTTCCTTCTGATTCTCCTATGTTCCTCACATTTTCACCTGAACACACTCATCACTGGCCTGCCGGCTCCCTTTTCTTCAGCATCAGGACACCTGTCAAATGGATGTCTCCTGGGTCCCTCCCTCTGGACCTCGCTGCTCGCTGCTGCTGAGCCAACTGTGCTGGGATATTCAAACATGACCTAGAACCGCACAGAATAGTGCCACCACGCCCCCCCCCTTGGTCCTGCTGAGCAGCGTCAGCACCGGGGGCTGAGGTAACACCTGCTGGAGGCCTGCTTCTCCCCGTCACTCAGCTGCTCTCTTCCTCAGCCACGTCTCCCCTTCCTTCCCAGTCTCTCACAAACTCTCCTTATCCCTGGTCATTGCGGAAGGCAGCAGATCACGTGGCAGGTTCCCCTTCCTGCAGCCATGCACCCTGGGTGTTGGATTTTATTCAGTTTACTGTTCAGAAAACATTGGTGCCGCATTAAGGCTCCTGCTGCCGTCTCACCTTCATTTCTGACTATATGTCTTTACTCTCCAGGGAAAGAAACCAATTCCTTACAATTTATGTAAAATTTGTTCATTAAAAAACAAGTTATTACACTATCTTTACTCCATCCATCTATAAAGAAACAAACAAACAAAAAAAAACCCATACACTTCCCTTAAAAACACTTCCAATTCCAGACCTTCAACAGTGTTATCTAAAATAACACTCTAAACTTCTGTCTCTAGCTGCATCAAAATAGGACTTTGCATCTACAGGATACCGTGTGAGCGTGTGTGTGTGTGTGTGTGTGTGAGCATGTGTGTGTGTGTGTGTGTGTGTGTCTGTGTCTGTGTATGTGTGTGTATGTGTGTGTGAGCGTGTTGTGAGTGTAAGCATGTGAGCATGTGTGTGAATGTGTGCGTGAACATGTGTATGTATGTGAGCATGTGTGTATATGAGCATGTGTGTGCACATGTGTGCATGTGAGTCTGAGCATGTGTGCTTGTGTGTAAGCATGTGTGTAAATGTGAGTGTGTGTGAGCATCTGTGTATTTGTGTGAGGCATGTATGCATGTGTGTGTAAGTGTGTGAGTGTGTGATCATGTGTGTAATCGTGTGTGATCGTGTGTGCGTGTATGACCATGCGTGTATATGTGAGCATGGGTGTGTGTGAGTGTATGTGAGCATGTGTGTGTGTGAGTGTGTATGTGTGTGAATGTATGTGAGCATGAACATGTGTGTGAGAGTGAGTGTGTGAGTGTGAACGTGTGTGTGAGCATGTGTGTGTGAGTGTATGTGTTTTTCTCTTGAGCTAATTTGGTTTATAGGTTTCAAGCTTTCCACAGCTTCTGAAATATCGCTCAAACTTGTATGATAAATACTCTGCCAGTAGCACAGACAGCAGCGAAGCAGATAGACAGAGTCTGAAAGAGAACCCGAGTCCAAAATATGTCCAGTGCACAATGATACTCACACTCTTGATTTCTTATTTTCTCTGAGACCATTCTGCAAAGAAAGGAAAAGAGAAAGTGGTTCAGGTGAGGAGAGCAATTGCCTTAGTTTGGGAGCTGGCTCTGTGGCCAGGCTCCTTAATCTTTAAGATCACCAGCTCCGTACAGGTGCCAGCTTCCCCGAATCTTCCACCAACCCTTACTGCAACCAACCAGCTGTGAAACGGCGTCAAACGGCTGTTTTTGTTTGTTTGTTTGCTTATGTTTTGTTTTTGTTTGTTTTTTTGAGACAGCGTCTCTCTGTGTTAGCCTTGGCTGTCCTGGACTCGCTCTGTAGACCAGGCTGGCTTTGAACTCACAGAGATCCACCTGCCTCCCGAGTGCTGGGATTAAAGGAGTGTTGCCACCATGCCTGGCCAAACGGCTGTTTTGATTTGCACTTTCCTCATCCCTAGAGGAAAAAAGCATCTTTTCTCATTTGCTGTCCACTTAGGTGTTGCAAATGCCTTCAGACAGTATCTATTCTACTGAGCCAATTGCCTTTTTCTTACAGATTTGCAGTTCTCCTTGCCAAAAGTGGTGGTGCAGGCCTTTAATCCCAACACTTGGGAGGCAGAGGCAGGTGGATTACTGTGAGTTCAAGGCCAGCCTGGTCTACCAAGCGAGTCCAGGACAGCTAGGGCTATTACACAGACAAACCCTGTCTCGAAAAAACCAAAAAAACAAACAAAACCCAAAACAGATTCGTAGTTCTCAATAAACCGATTGATTTTTATAATAAATTACCTGATTTTTAAGTTTAGTTCTGATTTTTTAAGTAGAAGTGGAACTACACCAAATATTACTCAGTTGGGGGGACAAAAAAATGTTAAAAAAGAGCAAGAGTAAGGCCTGGGAGATAGTTCAGGGGCAGAGGTCCCCTAGAATACCTGAGTCTGGAATTTGCTCCCCAAAATAGGAAGAAAAGGAGGAATGAAGGGTGGGAGGGAGGGAGTGAGAGGGAGGGAGGGAGGGAGGGAAAGAAAGGAAGAGGACAGACTACAAAGTGGGTGGAGAAGCTAGAGATGGTAGTGCAGGCCTGTAATCCCAACACTCAGGAAGACAGAGGCAGGTGGCTCTCTGTGAGTTTGAGGCCAGCCTGGTCTACAGAGTGAGTCTAGGACAGCCAGGGCTACACAGAGAAACCCTGTCTCAAACAAACAAAAACAAAGTGGGCGGGGAATGGGATGGGAGAGAGTGAGGATGGGAAGAATTTTCCATCAGAAAAATGGAAGTTAATATGAACGAAGGTTAATAAAGAAAACAGGAAAGATCAATAGTTGTCAATACCATAATTCAGTAAGAACATGTGCAATTAAAGTGTAAAACTTATGCAATAATGAAGGCTATTTTTTAAGCAAGAGAAAAAAAATAAAATTGGAAGCTTAAAGGCTAGTACCATACCATAACAGGAGAATGGCGAGGGAGGCTGGTTTCTAAGGCACTCTCTGAGGAGCCACTTTCACGTGCTGAGTGAGAAGCACTAGAGGGAAAAAAAAAGTAACTGTCAGGAAGTCAATCCAGTTTTTGATTTATGTGAATATGCCTGTGTCTGTGTGAACAAATGCCACGTATGTATGGGTGACCCAGGAGGCCAGAAGAGGCTACTAGATCCCATGGTGACATGGTGTGAGTTCTGGGACCCAGATTTGGGGCAGGGGCGGGGGAAGGGGGGTAGAAGGAAGTGATTGGGATTGGACCCACAGCCTCAAGCATGCCACAACCCCCAGCCCACTCATCAAGCTGCTACCCAAACTCACGAATCACTTGATAAAGATAGGCTGCGGGGAAAGCCGCTGGATTCAAATGTGATAAAATCAGAGGATGCTCTGTCACTTTTCTGGAAGAAGAGACAGCCTTTAGCAGGTTCATAGGTAGCGGATTTATTTCTCTGAGATGGTACAGAACTGGGTACACACTACTGAACACACTCTCCCTGTAGCCACCAAGTCCACAATCACAAATAACCACAAAATTAACATGTATTTCATAGCTATTTGAGCTAAGTTTCAAAATAGTGCTGCGTTGCCTTAGAACTTTTATGCTCCGTGGACCTTGTAACCTCATGGTTCATGGGTCTTTGGTGATACAGACAATGGAGGAATCATTCATTGTGCAATTAGCAAATGCCTGCATTATACAAACAAATTAGCCCAAAGTCACTTTCAAAGGGAATCATAAATGCACAAATTAAATCTAATTGGGAACACATACCACCAAGCTTCTCTCTGACAGCTTCTGATATGCCTCTTTAGCAGCCAACTGTTTCGCCTCCTGTTTGGTAGCAGCTGAACCAGTACCATATGTTGTCTGCCCAATTTTGCATTTACAAATAAATCTAGGAAAAAATGAGAGTATTCATTCACATATCAAAAAATATTGTCAATCTAATGTACAGTTTGGAAAAAATAAAAGGACCCTGTATACTAATAAAGGCCTTAAGATCAGACTAATAATTTTTTTTACCCAGACTTACATTTCCTACCTCACCAAATTTAACCCTCACAAAAATGGCCACCAATCACGCTGAATAACCAGGAGCAGCTGATAATCCTAGTTTACATTTCCCAGGGAACGTGTAAGGTTGTTTGTTTGTTTGTTTCATTGAAAGATCTGACAGCAAAATGCCGAGTAGTAATTAAAAAAAAAAAAAAAAAAAAAAAAAAAAAAAAAAAAAAAACACAAAATCTTTTCAATCCCAAGTAAAAAGACCTAGAGGGAAAGAGGAAAGGGAGAGAGATCCAGTGAATTTTCCAGAGCTGCTCGAACAGGAAAGAACCAGTTGGTAGACTGAGGCTCACAGCGGATAAGCCATGAGGGTATGGCACTATGGTGACCGAGTTCTCAATGCCTCCAGGCTCTAAGACTTGTGCACACATACCTCTCACTGTTGGGGGTTGGCCTGGTGCTACGTATACAAATGCTAAATTCTGGGCCCCAAGATCTGATTGCAGTCTAAACAAGTGCTTTCTCACATCACCATCTTCGGTGTGCAAACTTTGCTCCCCAGTGATCTATGGAGAGGGGTACACAGCCTGTAACTGGGCAGAAGAGAAATATACAGAGCTTAAACTCCTGGGCTTGAGGTCTCAGGTAGGGACCATGAGGCTGGGGAGAGAGAGAGGACACGATGTGATGGAGCAGATCCAGCCCAGACAGGACAAACATTGGCAAATCACTTGGGAGATGTAGCTGGGTGGTATCTAGACCAGCTTAGGAAATTTGCTTAAATGGTACCTGTCCAGTTATTGAGCTTTAAGGCTGTTTAAATATATCAATAGGTCTCTGTCTCAATTATTGGGGGGGGGGATATCCAGGTCATAGAAAAGCCCTCTAGGATTTAATAAATACAACACCTCACAGCCACTGTCCTCGCAGTGGACTAAGACCTCGCCCCCTGGTCCATGGCATCGGCTAACTAGTCACACGTGAAGAGCAGATGCTCAGACAAGCAGCTCTCTAACTGAAAATGGTAGAGTCATCCCATACAGGGGCAGAGTAGTCTTTACACGCCTGCAGCTGCCATGGCCTCAGGGAAGGGAAGAACTCTGCATCCCTCACACGTGAGCATCCTGCACCCTTTTAAACGTTCAGAGGCACCTCAAAGATCAGCAGTCCCCGTTTTTATTGTCGGGGCCAGCAGATGACTGAAACCATAGATTGTGCCAAACCCCAGAAATACACATCATCTTTCTTGTATATTCCTATGATGAAGTTTAACTCATAAACTAGGCCCAGAAAAGGATTAACAACAGCCAATAACACAATAGAACCGTTAGTGTAATGTGCTCTATGCCTAGGTTTGCGGAAGTGACCTTCCTGTCAGAACAGCTTTCTATGCTGTAGCTGGTTGACCAGAGGTAACTGAGATTTCAGAAAGCAAACCCATGGCGGGGGGGGGGGTGTAGGAAATCAGCCAAATTTGACTCCAACAAACCCTCGCAGCCTCAGGAATTGGGTATTTTAATTAAAGCGATGTTTACAAATCATTAAAAAAAATGTTCCGCAATGAATGTATAAGAGAAGGGAGATACTTCTGGAAAAGTACGTATGAAGCGCCTCAGTTTTATCGCTCACACACAGTGAAGCAGCAGAGAAGCCAAGGCATGTCTCACCTTTGGGGTGACTGAGTGTCAGGGTCACACTGTTCATAGTTGACAGACAGCTTTTCCCTCTGGGCGAAGCTATTGACAAGGCCGATGTAATTCCCAGTGAATGAACCTTCTTCAGAAACATCCATACGACTATCCTCCTACAAAGAAAGAAGTGCCGGATACAAATCACGGACTATCATATGAAATTACTAAATAAGTAACATGGAAGACAACTTGCATGTTATGGATTTCTCAAGTATAGTTTCCTGTTAAAAGTGAACTATATGGAGCCGGGCGCAGTGGTGCATGCCTTTAATCCCAGCACTCTGGAGGCAGAGGCAGGCGGATCTCTGTGAGTTCAAGGCCAGCCTGGTCTACAAAGTGAGTCCAGGACAGGCAGGGCTACACAGAGAAACCCTGTTTTGAAAACAAAAACAAAAACAAACAAAAAAACCCACACAAAAACAAAACAAAAAATGAACTATGTGTCTGTTAGTTTTTTAAAAATCTGCAAAAATAATTTTTAATTTAAAAATCTTAAATGGCACATTAAAATTACATATATTTATGGTACATAACATGATGTTTTGAAATATGTACATGCTACACAATGGCTGAATTCAGATAATTGCCAAATATATCACCTTTCATTCCTTTTTGAAATTTTTTTATATTTTGGTATGGCAAGGAAACTTAAAAATATACCCCCGTAGCAATTTATAAATATGCAATTTGTTAAGCCTTTCCTTTTATAACATCATTAAGAAAAGCCCGGTGCACATCTGTTATACCAGACCTTGGGACTCAGAGGCAAAATGATCATGGCCAGCTTAAGCCACGCAGAGAACCTGAGGCCAGCCAGAGCTATACAGAGCGTCTGGGGCCTACCTGAGCTACAGAACCCGGAGCCAGCCTCAACTACACAGAGAGGCTAAGGCCAGGCTGAGCAACACAGAAAACTTGAGGTCAGTCTGCCTTACAGAAACAACAAACCTGCACCATTTCCTTGTTTTATTTATTTATTTATTTATTTATTTGAGACAAGTTTTCTCTGTGTAGCCTTGGCTGCGCTAGACTCACTTTATACACCAGGCTGGCCTCGAACTCACAGCGATCTGCTGCCTCTGCCTCCCGAGTGCTGGGTTTAAAAGCATGTGCCACCACTACTGGCTCCTTGTTTTACTTTTAGAAGTTTTATTTTATTATTTTTATTTATTTTAATGTGTGTGTGTGTCTCTCTCTCTCTCTCTCTCTCTCTCTCTCTCTCTCTCTCTCTCTCACACACACACACACACACACACACACACACACACACACACACACACACGCATGGAGGTCCCTGAAGAGGCCAGAAAAGCAGGTGATCCCCTGGGGCTGGAGTTAGAGGTGGTTGGTTGTGAGCCACCCAGCATGCTGAGAACGAAACACCGATCCTCCGGAAGAGCAATACACACCCCAGACACCCGAACCCTGTCTACTCACACAGCCCCCTTCTTTTTCCGTGAGAAAAGTATTGTAGCACTTTTCTAGCATGATGCACCCTTTCAAAAACTGAAAATGGGGTAAAAGATGGGAGGGAAGCTCTGTTGCCTCTCAGCGTAAGGGGAAGATGCAGGCAGAAGCAGCACTATTATTATCTGCACCGTCATTGTTTCCCATGGATCGGGGTTGGTCCAAAGCGTCTCCTTCATTAACCTTACCAAAGAGCTAGGCTTGAGTTCGTTCGTCTTCTTTTGTGTGTTCCTTTACACAGTTTTCCAGCGTTGTTGTTATTGTCTTTCTTCATCTTTGAAAGAGGAACGCTACCCTCTTTCTCCTAACCTTTTGACTAATTTTTTTAGCTTAGTAGTAAGAAAATTGGTGGGTTTGCTTCGTTGCTTTTGAATTGATTTTAAGAAGGGCGTTTTCGATAAAGACCGTCCAGGAGTACACTAGAAGGCCAGACTTCCCTGTGTCTGAGGATGCTTTTCCCATGGCACAAAAATCACTTCGTGTCTCATTTTGCAGCCCCTGCTCCAGCCTCCCGGCTTTGACAACTGTAGTAGCTAACATAAACTTTTTTATCATCTGCCTCCATGTTTTTAAAGTTCCTCCTCCTCCCCTCGGGTCAGTGCTTTCCCAAGGATCAATGTCGTTCTCGGTATTTATGAAGTTAATTGTATCTAATGTCATGCCTTTCATAAAAAAATTTTCTGCTCAAATAACTTCAGATAGCTTTGGGTTTCTTAAAGACTGATTGATTGATTGATTGATTATGTATACAGTGCTCTGCCTGCACATTTATCTTCAGGCCAGAAGAGGGCGTCAGATCTCATTATAGATGGTTGTGAGCCACCATGTGGTTGCTGGGAATTGAACTCAGGACTTCTGGAAGAGCAGTCAATGCTCTTAACCTCTGAGCCATCTCTCCAGTGCCAGCTTGTTTGTTTGATGTGAGAAAATCGTATCCAGGGCCTTGCGCTTGCTAAGTATACATTCTCCCACAGAACCGTACACCTTCCGCACCTCCCCATGGACCAAATAAACCTGTTTTGCTGTTATTGCTGTTGTTGTTTTATGTGCTGGTTACCCTGTTTGCATCTTCAGGGACACCAGTGTCATGTATGCTGGTTCTCTGAAATCTCCCTCAAGACGAACTGTTGTCCTGCCAGCACTTGCATGGCTTTCTCGGTTTTGTTTTCTGAGGTAGAAAGGACCCCTCGGAGCCCTTGTCAGCCCCTGTCCCACTGAACAGTCTCATCTTTCCACATGTACTCTGATTCAGAACATGGAAGTGCCGCTGGCACTCACTAAGAAATGAACAGCTTTGTTAGCAAATTCCCTGGTGTATTTCTTACTCAGGAGAAACAGAGATAGGAAAAAAAAAAAAAAGGAAGTAAAACTTTGAATGACTGGTCTTACACTGACATGCATATTTTCTCCCTGAGAGAAATTATACATACATACATACATACATACATACATACATACATACATACATATTTACAGATTCCCTTTAACTAGGGTAAAAAGCCAGTTACTCACCTTGTTTTCGTTACGAAGCATATCGACAGCTAATTTGGCAGCAGCATTTTTTGCTTCCTGCTTTGATTTCCCTTCAGCTTCTGGAAATTCTTTCTTGTCTATTATAACTTGAAATGTAAACCTGGTTAAAAAAAACAGTATTCACGCCACACCACACAGCTTGTAACTTACCTAAGGAGAAGTGCACCAGTTGTCACTGCAACACAAACACCTTTCAGGATTTGAACCTATGCTCAGTGTGGACTTTTTTTTTTTTTTTTAAGATTTATTTATTATTCATACCAGAAGAGGGCCCAGATTACATTATAGATGGTTATGGCTCAAACAGTGTGGACTTTAGACATCTACCCAATAACAATGTCTTCTTGAAGCAGGAAGAAATTTGTGCTCTTTTTTCTTCTTCTTCTTCCTTTTTTCTTTTCTTTCTTCTTCTTGTTCTTTCTTTATTTAGATACAGTGTCTGATTATACAATCCAGGCTGGCCTCAAACTCAGAACAATTCTCCTGCCTACGCTGCCCTAAAGCGCTGGTATTATAAGCATGAGCTACCATGCTTAATTGTTTTCTATTTATTTATTTATTTATTTGGTGTGAGGGTTGGGTGCAATGTGTGTGTGTGTGTGTGTATTGTCGTCTGTGTGCTCATGACAGGACATGCTTGTTGGAAGTCAGAGGACAACAAAATCTATTTTCTCCACCACGTGGCTTCTAGAGAAAAGCTCAGGCCATCAGGCTTGGTGGCAAGTGTCCTGACTCACTGAGCCATTGCTCCAGCCTCCACTTTTCTTGAGTCTCCTGAGGTTACCAGGCTCTGTCACTGGCTCTGCCAGTCCTGTGACTCGCACAGGACTCTGGCAGCTTCACTATGGTGCTGAAGACCTTCAAACTGCACCAGGGTTGTGTCCCCTACTTTACACTTACGGGGACAGGCCTCCTATTGTTTGTTTGTTTGTTTTTACCTTTTCAGTGCCTAGACTTGAACTCAGGCCTTGTATATTCTAAGCGCATGCTCTACTCCTGAGCTACACCTTCACCTCCTAGCTCACACTTTCCTTCCATCCTTTTATTTGTGTGTGTGTGTGTGTGTGTGTGTGTGTGTGTGTGTGTGTGTGTGTTCAGTAGATTCTATGTTTTGTGTGCACATGTTGGGGGAGTGAATTGCCTGTGTGCCCCCAGAGGTCAGAGAAGGACTCCAGGCGTCACCCCCTTGGCCTCATTCCCTTGAGACAGGGTCTCTCACTGAACTCAGAGCTAGGCTGGTCACCAGAAAGCCCCAGCAATCTTCCTGTCTCTGCCATACACGGTGCTGAATGTACAGGCCTGTATTTGGGCGCACTCAACTTTTTATGTGGGTGCTGAGGAGTCAAACTCAGTCCTTCATGCTTACGCAGTAAGAGCTCTTACCCACCAAGCCAGCTCCCCGGCCCTTATACATCTTCTGATGGCAACTTACCTCCTGTCATGTGGAGGTCCTGTAGTATGAAGCTCTTTATACGTAATTGTTACTTGATGTTTCTGGCGGTATTTATTAAGTTTGTCTATGTAGAAACCTGGTGTGTCGCTGGCCATTTTTTCTTCCAGTAAGCCTGCAATTGGAGAGGCGGCACATGACACTAACAGACCATATCTAATCCAATTTTCCTGACCCACCACAGGAGACCACAGGAGACAGGCTCTCTTCTCTACTTGACTCAGCTCAACCCCACATATATATATAGGAAAAACTTCATGTCAAAATTTGTCTTTCTTTCCTCCTAAACCATCTACTTTCAAAACTCCCGGCCAAGGAAAGACAGCCCTGCCCTGTGTTCTACTCCTGGCTTCCAAGGAGTGACATGTCCCAGTCTGTCCACCTGCCTGAGAAAGTGTAAAGAGTGCAGAGCAGAATTACAGCTTTTACATTAAAAACAAAACAATATATACATATATTGCTATATATTACACACACACACTTGTGCACACACATGACTATACATACATATAGCCCACATGTGCACACAACTATATCTACAACATGACCATGTACACACACACACACACACACACACACACTCCTCTGTTTAGAAAATAGACAAAGGAAGCCAACAAAAAAGTGAAATGGTACTCAGGAGAAAGAAAGCAAAATGTATCTTGGTTTATATACATTTAACCTGATGTAAACATACAACGCATACATATTATCAAACTATGACTTAATGCCCAATAAATCTGGAAATTTCTATGTATTTCTTTTAAAACGAATTAGAGGGGCTGGAGAGATGGCTCAGCAGTTAAGAGCACTGTCTGTTCTTCCAAAGGTCCTGAGTTCAATTCCCAGCAACCACAAGGTGGCTCACAACCATCTATAATGAGACCTGATGACCTCTTTGGCATGCAGGTGTACATGGAAATAGATCACTCATATACATAAAATAAGTAAATACGTGTTTAGAAATGAATTTGGAAATTTAAAACATTAGGCTTAGTGGGCTAGAAATAGCTCATTTGGTAGAGGGCTTGTTTGTCTAGCATTCACAAAGCCCCAAGTTGGATCACCAACACCACATAGGATGTAATTTTCCTTTTTAAATTTTAAACAAGATTCTTCACACTGTGAGCTTTTAAAGCATTGATTCTCAATCTGTGGGTCGCAGCCCCTTTTCCAGAGGGCACTTATCAGATCTCCTGCATATCAGACATTTACATCGCCACTCATAACAGCAGCACAATAACAGTTACGAAGTAGCAACAAAAATGTTATGGTTGGGGGTCACCACAACATGAGGGTGTTAAAAGGGTCGCAGCATTAGGAAGGTTGAAAACTGTTTTAACGCATCATTTTGCTCCCGGAGCCTCTACAAGCCACCAAGACTGCTCTCGTGGGGCTCCCAGTGGCTTACTCATCATAATCCAAGGGTTCAATTCCAACCACTTGTTCTCTCTTCTCACCGTCTCAGCTCTGGATTTTCCTCCGTTCTCACGAGCTGTGCCTTCTCTGACTTCTTTCCTGGTTCCTCTACATCTTCTTTTCATCTAAATATCATCCAAGGGCCCGGTCCTCACGTTGCCTGTTCTGTACTTCCCTCCCTCCTCCTGTGATCACCTCCAGGCTTTACAATTACCTACTCAGTCATGGTTTTTACCAGGTTGGCAAGATGGGTCAGCAGGTAAAGGAGCTTGCTGCCAAGACTGACCATCTGAGCTCAGTCCCCGGGCCCCACATGGTAGAAGGAGAACCGACTTCCACAAGGTGTCCTATGGCCTGGACAGGCTCACTGAAGCACGCACGCACACACACACTCACACTCACACAAACAATAATTTTTTAAAAACCTAAATAAGCAAATGTATAGCTGGAGAGATGGCCCAGCAGTTAAGAACACTGCTGCTCTTGGATTCCAGAGAACCCAAGCTGGGCTCTCAGCAAGCATGGCTGGCAGCTCACAACCTCGTTGTTATTCTAGTTTCAGGGGATCTGACACCTTCTCCGGCCCCCAAGGGAACCTGCATTCACATACATATACCCACCCACACACAGATGCATAGGTAATCAAAAATAAAGAGCAAACAAATTCTCTAAAAAATAAATGTAACCGTTTTGACTGAAAAGGGAAGGAAGGCACCAGCATCATAATAGAGGTTTGATATAAATGAATGAATGAATGAATGAATGAATGCGTCTGTCAGGGAATGAAAACTAAAATACCTCTGCCTCTGCCTCCTAAGTGCTGGGAGTAAAGGCGTGTGCCACCACCGCCCAGCCCTCCTGGGCAATTTTTATTCACCTATCAGGAAGGGCCTGGCCTTCTTTGATTCTGCAAGGGCAGCAAGCATCCCTCCACCTCACAGCCCTCATCACAGTCAACCGTGTGGTGGCTCGCAACGACCTATAATGTGATCTGAGGCCCTCTACTGGCGTGCAGGTGTACATGCAGGTAGAGCGCTCTGTTGTTGACTGGTCTATAAACTAAGCCGGAAGCTCACAAGGAAGTAGTTCTCCACCCCCCACCCCCAACCTCTACCCCCTCAGTCACTCACCCAAAGAGCAGTGTACCACAGGTGCCTACAAATGCCACCTGCCTGTCCTGAAGTCACTGGTCACACTCCTTCCTGCAGATTGGAGGTGCCCAAAAGGCTGAAGCCCTTCCAATAGCTGCTTCCCATACAACGTGCATTCAACTAGTATATGATAAATAAACGGTCACGCTGTAAACAGTGTTCTGCCCCCCTTCAGGTTCGCAGGGCAAGCTGAAGAACAGAGCTCAGTTTGCACAAGATTCAAAGGTCCTGGGCACTAGCCTGGAAAGAGTCTTTAGATTCTTAGATGCAAGGCATTTTTAGTATTTAAGGCACAACAGGGAGTCTCGTTTGTCTGGAATTCAAGGGTTATTTGTGCACTGCCATCCATTTAACATACATGTAATGAGTACCTGTCAGGGACTAGGTGTTAGGGTTATACAAGCTAATAAAATCTGCTCTTGGGAGCCAGAGAGATGGTTCAGAGGTTAAGGGCGCTGACTGTTTTTCCGAAGGTCCTGAGTTCAATTCCCAGCAACCAGAGGGATATGGTGTCCTCGTCTGGGCTGCAGGCAAGCACATGCAGGCAGAATACTGTATAAGTAATAAATGAATAAGTCTTTTTAAGAAACTGCTCTTGGGATCTTACTGGTAGAGGGATACAGACAAATCATGGTACTAAGCACTAGTTGAAAAATGGAGAACAATACTGGGGTGGAGGTGGGGCAGTGCGGGCAGAGACCTGCGAGACCGATTGGATATACAGAGAGATCTGTCCATTCAACTACTTGGAGAAAGGGCTTTCCAGGAAGTAGAAACAGACAGCTCAAAGGCCCAGGAATTGCAGGATACTTGGCTGTGGCCCAAAAGCACCAGGGAAGTCTGAACACAGTGGGCACTGGGGACTTTGCCTGACCACAGGGGCTGGCCTCGGGTTCAGACTGGAGGGGACTCAAGTGCGTGGAAGGTGGAAGATGGAGTGGGATCCAGCTGTCACAGAGGCCTGCCAATTGGAATGCCATCTCAACTGTGCAGCCTAAAGTCTTAGCCCCGAATTTAGTCAGTCTCTAGGTCATTCATAACTCCAGATTTCCCTCCAGAGTTTAAAGTCATGAGGCTTGTCACTTTCCTTCTGGGTCCCCTGTCCCGCAACTGCTTTCCAGGAGTGAGAAAATAGCCCTCAGGTCTTACCGGTGTTTCCCTGAGCCAGACAGTGGCCTTCAGATTCGAACTGTGCTTCAGGCGCTGGCTCTGAAATTTCGTCCCCCGCCGCTCTCTGTCGCTTCTCGGCCCGGCCGGGCCGGGCCCGTTTCACTGTTTCGTTTTCCCGGCGGACTCCGCCTTCCCGCATTGCCCCTCCCGCACTGGCTCGCACCCGCGAGATGTCGCGCAGGCTTTGGCGCCTCTGTCCCAGGCCAGCCTCCCGCACTCCCGCGCGGTTACAGTGGCTGCCTGGTTCCCCAGGCTTCCGGACATTTCTTGGATCCTATTCTGGGAAAGCTCTGCTGGAAGAGGAAGGAGAAACCCAAGTCTCCTGCTCGTAGTGCGGAATAGGATCTGGGATCAATGCTCACATCTACTTTTCAAAAGAAACCTTTACGATGCAGCTTGGGCACGTGGAAGCTACCGATTTCCAAAATACAGCGGAGATACTGAGGAGTTCACAGAGGGTCCTGCCAGTCTGTATCTTGACAGAGTCAAGACAGCACAAGCCCAGGCTTGTAAATATTAGTCTCCTCCCCATTTCACACTGCAGCACAGAGGAGGGCATGGCCATCTTGACAGAATTGGCCAGGGAGTAGAAGTGGTCTCTCTTCAACCTCTTTTATCTCGCCCTTAGCTGGTACCGCCAGACCCTTGTTGAATACCAGCTTTGTGATATTCTATCACAAAGCAACACCAGCAGGCCCACCCTCCTGTGAGATGGAAACACACAGGCAGAGTGGCGCTTGCTGGCACAGGGCTTGAGTGTTCACCGTTTAGCTTGTGGCGTGCTGTACATTCTCATGGCAGGACACTGCGCTAAGCACTGTCCCCATCCGCACTCAACAGACAAGGAGAACTCCAGCGCTATAATTAGAACCAAGAACTTGTACTCCCAACATCTCAGCTGATGAGAGGCGGGCAAGTCCCAAGACAGACCCCAAACACACAGTAAACATTGCACCCTGTCCACACTTTTCTTCTACCTTTCCTGGTAAGCTAGGGTAGCAAGTGTCTAAATTGAGGTTTCTTGTAGCGTGGATCCTGGGTGTGATTTGAGGTCTCTAATGTGAAACTCTAGTGGGACACTTAGAAGGTAGACCAGGCCATAGCCACCTATCTTTGGCATTTCTAAGTGACTAAAAAGGACACTGCCAGAGGTGGGTGTTGGCTATTATCAGCTCTATGTGAGCTGGCTATTGGACATGGCAGGGACCCCCGGATCTGCCTGGAATAGTTTAAGAAATGCAGGACACACAGTGTAATGTCTACCCCTGGAGATCTTTTATTTCGCGTAGTCTCTTGGCCGATGCAGAAATCTGGTTCTGAGTCTGATGTTCTAAGCTGCAGAGTTACAAAAGAAGCTCACTATGTCTGCACTATAAATATGAAGGAGATGGACTGGGAAAGAAAGCCAGCCCAGGAACGCAAGTGGGTTAGGATAAACCCATATGCACCTGTCTGCTCAGCTCCTGCTATCCCTACAGGCCTTCCAGGCTGTCTGGTGAGGTTGGCACCGTCAGGGATGAAGAACCTGAGGTGGTCATCTGCAAGAAATGGGAGGTGCAGGCTCACCAGATGACCCCTCTTTACCTCTCCCTTCACCCCTACAATTCTAATTAGAGATAATTCTAATAGAATAAGAGGTTAACATACCCCAAAGGAATATTGACAAAATCTGATGGAAAGAAGTGGAAAGATGATCATTTACTATTGTATTGTCCTTGGTTAGTGCAATAGTTTGAGCAGACTCCCCTGGGCCCCGATCCACCCATCACGATGTTCTTCTTGTGGATTTCCAGGACCCTTTGGGTCCTTCTATCTCCCCATCTCCTATGTTTCTCTTACCTAGAGTCTCAGTAGGATGCCCTCATGGCACTCAAAGAAAGAATAAGCAGGTTACCAAGATGAGACTTGATAGCCTATGACCATATAGTGGGGGAGGAGGTCCCCCTCAGTCATAGAGCTAGGGGAGGGGAATAGGGTGAAAGTGGGAGGGAGAGAGGAATGGGAGGATACAAGGGATGGGATAACAATTGAGTTGTAATCTGAATAAATTAATAAAATTAAAATTAAAAAAATTTTTAAAAAGAAGACAGTTTATATGGCAAAGGTATGTCAGTCATATTCACTGACAGAAGCCCAGGAAACACGCACGAGTGGAGGTGATTATGAAGATGGCCTGAAGGAGGGATGCCACTTGAGCAGCTGAGCGTAGCTGCAGTGGTCCACTGCAGACTAAATACCGCGGTGGCCCTCATTAACCAAAATTGTACTGAAAGCTAATACAGAAAAGGAAACCATCCAGAGAGAGTAGGATATGGTGGTACACGTCTGTGATCCTGGCCTTCGGGGGCGGTGCCAGGAGAATCAGGAATGCAAGGCCATCCCAGCTACTGGTAAATTGGAGGCCAGCCTGAGTGGCAAGAGATCCAGTCTCAAAAAGAAAATGTCCCATAGGCCTGGGGTGTAGCTCAGTCGGTAGAGGCTTGGCTTCACAAGGTTCTCTCCCCAACACTGCGCTGACCGGGTATTGTGGTGCAGATCTGTAATGTCTGTGCTTTGGGGGTGGTGAAGACACGAAAACCGAAAGTTCAAGGTCACCTTTGGCTACATAGCAAATCTGAGGCCAGCCTATATTATAGGCCAATCTCAAAACGAAACACGCACCAACTCGGGGAATTGAGAGCATTGATTGGGAGTGGGTGAATGCATAGCTTGGTCCTTCACTCCCTAGCCACAGCTTCCAGAAGGATCCAGAGGCACCTCCTTCCGTGGCTAACATCTCAGCCAGACGTTCGGAGATCCGGAAGGAATGGCAGTGATAAGGACATCTTTGGAAATGCTGAGAGTAAACCACTTAGGCCAGAATGGGCAGACTGAGCAAGCTGCCATCCCTCGTGAGTGTTCAGCAGAGGCATTTCTGCAGAAGTTTTTGAGAGCAGGTGGCAAGGAGACCTCACTGTCAGCTTCTCCCCAGGTGATGGAGTGTTCCTTTAAGGAGCTACAGGTAGGGTATCCAGCGGGGATAGTATATCAAGACTGAGTTATCAAGACTCAGCTTGTCACTGCGCAGTGGGGTGCTTGCTGATCACAGAGCCTCAGTTTCTTAGGGAGGAAGTGCTTGTTGCCCCTTCAGGGTGAAACGTTTACTCTTGTTACTCTCCTGCCACTTCATGTTTCAGCCCCATCTTTTTTTAAATGATGAGTTTGTTAAACCTTTTGGATATGTGAATTTATAGTAATTTGAACTGACAAATTTCAGCCACAATGTTTCTTCATCTATTTTTCCATCGTCCCTTTCTTTCTTCTCTTTTCTTCCTCCCTGCCTCTCCTCCTTTCTCTTTGAATTCCAATTGCATTTGTATTTACTTTATTGTCCCATAAGTCACCAAGTCCCTGCCTGCGTTTCTTGTGGGGTTTCCACACTCTTTCTACTTCTGTGAATTCAGTCACCATAGCGTCGTCTCCTTCACAATCAAATGTGCTTCCTATTCATGCACTATGTTGTCCAGTTTACATGTTGTGACTTTTACTCCTAAAACATCCATTTCAGTCTTTTTTATCATCCCTTTTTTCTCTCCTCCTCCTCTTCTTCTTCTTTTCTTTTCTTTTGAGACAGGGTTTCTCTGTGTAGCCTTGGCTGTCCTGGACTATGCTTTGTAGACCAGGCTGGCCTCAAACTCACAGTGATCCACCTGCCTCTGCCTCCCGAGTGCTGGGATTAAAGGTGTTGGGACCTCTGGCGGGATCTTGTTATCTAGTCTAGACTGACCTTGACTTTGTGATTCTCATGTCCCCAGCCTCCCAAGTGCTGTGGTTTTAGGTGCGTGCCACCATGCCCAGCCTTTTGGGCATGTCTATTAGATGTATGCTGTCTTTTTAAAAAGGTCTTTGTCTGCTAATTTCATTCATTTGTCTGTTTCTATTAGTTGCTCTTGATCTTGGTTATACGTTACATTTCCTTCATATACTTGAAAAATCCTAATCGGATGGCAGGCATACTTCTGAGGGCTTTATTTTGATAATTTCATTTTGGAAATGTTAAGGGTTTTTTGGTCTTTGCTTTTCCTGAGATTATACTGGCACAGTGTCATGCCTGACTGGCAATTTTGCTTTATTTCTGTTTTATTCAAGTGACAAAGAGTACGTTACTTCGTTTTGATCCTTTGAGACAGTGCTTCTCAACCTTCCTAATGCTGTGTCCCTTTAATACAGATCCCCATGTGGGGGTGACCCCCAACCATAAAATTATTTTTTGTTGCTATGTCATAACTGTAATTTTGCTGCTGTTCTGCATGGTAACATAAATATCTTTGGAGATAGAGGGTTGCCAAAGGGGTCACGACCCCCACGTTGAGAACCTTTAAGGACCATAGGTTGGTTGCCTTTCAGACATGTTTTGGATCTTTGTTTTGGCAGATCTAGGCTAGTGTATTAGGATACGTTGAGCTCCACTACTGAGATCTGCCTGCATCCTACCCTGAGGGTAATATAAGCTCTTCCCACTCCTCGGTGAAATCCAGGAAGAGTGTCTGGCTCACTCTAGCCTAGCAGTCTTTTTTTTTTTCTGTTGCTTTGATGGTCCGAGGCCAAGGTCTGACTGAAACTCTAACTGGTCTAGAACTTTATAAAACTAGGATGATTGAGATCACCAGATAGCATAATCTTTCTAGAATATTCTCTACACTCTCCTGTTAGTCCTGCATGACTGCTTTCAACCCTGCAGCAGTAAGATCTGTGTGGTACAAAAACCATATATTTTAGCTTTGACTTCAAGACTGTCCTATGTAGAAGTAGAAAGTTGCTTGAGGGACAACTCCCAAGGCCTGCAGACATGGCATACCCAGAGTAGACAAAGACCATTCATCTTGAATCAAATTGCAGTTTGTTAACTTTATGTCAACGCAGAGTCACACTTGAATGCCACCCTCCAGTAAGTCTGAGATAGCTCCTACACACCCACCAGTAAGTCTGAGATAGCTCCTACACACCCACCAGTAAGTCTGAGATAGCTCCTACACATCCACCAGTAAGTCTGAGATAGCTCCTACACACCCACCAGTAAGTAAGTCTGAGATAGCTCCTACAAATGCTTGGATCCACAGTGAGATGTTTCCCAATGAGAAAAGCTTAAGAAAACATAGCACAGCCAGACAGGGTGGTACACGGCTTTAACCCCAGCATGCAGGGAGGCAGAAGCAGCTGGATCTCTGTGAGTTCAAGGCCAGCCTGGTCTACAAAGCGAGTCCAGGACAGCCAAGGCTACACAGAGAAACCTTGGCTTGAAAAAAAAAAAAAGTACAGCATTTGGAAGCCCATCTTGTCTGTTCTCAACCCTAGAATAACACATTGACAGGAATGTTCCAATTCTTCTTCAAGAAGACAAACTTTAATTTGAGCTCAAACTTTCAGCTATTGCCATCATTAGCAGATCTGCCCTATTTGGAACTACATGCTACTGGACGGTTGTTATGTTGACTCGTTGATTGGGTTTTTATCTAATTATATAAACCCAGTTATTATTAGGGAAAAGAAAATATGTAGGCCAGCCCAACTTGGCCAGATTCAAACCAGGCAATATAAGTCATACTTCAGCTTAGCTCCGAGGGAAGTGCCTGCTAAACACGCTTTGAATTTCTCATCCATTTCCTGGTTTTGTGTTTCATTGAACAAATTTTTCCAATCACCAACTTCACCTATAACACAGAAGGCAAAAAAAGATTCAGATATATGTTAGAATATTTCTTAATTTTATCTCTATTCTACCCAAATTTGCCCTTTTAAAAATACAGTATTTTACTTTGAAAGGTTAAAAATAACAACACAGTTGTGGTGGTTTGAATAAAAATGGCCCCCATAAGATCATACATTTGAGCACTTAGGGAGTGGCACTATTTGAAAGGATAAGAAGGTGTGGTCTTGCTGAAGTGGGTGTGGCCTTGTTGGAGGAAGTGGGTCACTCGGGGTAGGCTTTGAGGTTTCAGAAGCCCAAGCCAGGCCCAGTATCTCTCTTCCTGCTGCCTTTGGAACTAGATGTACAACTCTCAGCTACCGTGTCTGTCTGTGCTGCCGTGCTTCCCACCATGCTGATAATAGACTAAACCTCTAAACTATAAGCAAGTCCCAATTAAATGTTTTATTTTATAAGAGCTGCCATGAGCTGGATAATTCCAGCACTCAGGAGGCAGAGGCAGGAGAATCTCTGTGAGTTCTAGGCCAATCTGGTCTACAGAGGGCAAGTTCCAAGACAGCCAAAACTAAATAGATAGACATTGCCTCAGAAGAGAGAGAGAGAGAGAGAGAGAGAGAGAGAGAGAGAGAGAGGAGAGAGAGAGAGAGAGGGAGAGAGAAGATAGAGAGATGAAAAAAGAGAAAAAAGAGTTGCTATGGCTCTGGTCCTGGTCTTACACACACACACACACACACACACACACACACACACACACACACACACACACACAATCTTCTTGTAAGATCAACACTGCCCATTCGGCTTCTCCATTGGTGGTGTGGCAGGTGACATGCTTTCCTTACACACCTGGGGAAAGAAGACTCCATTTCAATGATCTACCCACATCCTTTCCCCAACATCTGGGATCTAAAATCGCATAATTTCCGAATTGCATTTTTTTCCTCTTCTAAAGTCTCTCAAATACCCAAACACATTTTAACAGTTAACATTTTGCTTCAGGTTTGGTTTAGATGCCAGACACTGAACATCTTTTAGAAATTTAATACTTCAGCCAGTTGTTGTTGCAAGCATCTGTCATCCCAGCACTCGGGAGGCTCAGGCAGAAAGATGATGCTTTTCAATCAGCTGGGGCCACATAGTAAGTTCCAAGTCAGCCTGAGCTACACGGTGAAACTCTGTCTCAGTAAAAGCTTAAACGCAATTTTTTTCTGACATATAATGTTATTTCTTTGGTTGGTGAGATGGCTCGGCAGGTAAATGCACCACATCAAGCCTGGAGATCTGAGTTTGATTGTGCTGGGGACCAGGTAACAGAAGAAGTGGATTGATATCTAAAAAGTGGCCATCTGACCTTCAGATGCACACCGTAACATGCACATGTGAGCCCCCATCCCACATAGATGTGCATACACACAGAGGATAAATAAATGTATGCAGAAAGTAAACTGTTTCTTTCTCTGAAATCTTTCCATGTTTCCAGTTGAAACTGCAGCCTCTGTGTTGCACAACCATTGAAACACGTGGTGATGAAATGGGCTGAATGACATGAGAAAGAGCTATGGTGCATTAAGGAAATGAAACAAGACACAGAACTGTCCCCAACATCATCAACTATGCCCAACAGAAAAAGGCTGGGAGGAAACACACCAAAAATGTACAACCTGACTCAGGTGGCAGAAATGTAAACTTTGGCTAGTGTTTTCTTCCGTGCCCTTCCATATTCTCCTGCCTTGTGGACTTTCTCCAAGAACATCAGATTGACTTCATTGGCTGTCGGAGTTTTTCTGTTCTGAATAGCACTTGATGAACATTGTATAGGAAGGGTCTGTTTCCCCCTTCCTACGGCTAATAAGTTCAGGCATAAGGATTAGTGTTCTATAACAATCTAGCTGCAGCCACGCTCCGACTCAGTCTTCCACTCATGCTGGATATCTCAGATGGGTCAGTTGGAAAAGTAACTGAAGAAAATAGACTTAGCTCAGATCCTGAAATGTGGATATGGGAAACCAAGGTCTTTGCTTTTCCCCTACATTGCAAAATTAGATCTTTTGTGGCCCTTTGTTATAAAGTTTAACCCCAACACAGCATTCCAGTCAGTACATAATCAGTTTCCAGTGGATATAGGCACTTGCCCCAAGCCTAACAACATGTGATCTAGCCCCCCAAGTCCCATCTGGTGGAAGGAGGGAACTGACTTCTTCAAATTGTCCTCTAAGCTCCTCATGCATTTCATGGAATATGCATACATACATTCACACACACACACACACACACACACACACGTATGCAGTAAAAAAAAATCTAAGCATCATTATATTTTCATTAAATGTCCAATAAAAGTAGAAAGTCCTAAAGCTATGGAATTATAAAATTTATAAGATCTTAGGATACTTTAATGAAATGAAGTAAATCATCTGTAAGTACCTACCATCAATTTTCTTCTTCTATGTTAACAACACTGTTAAGTTTGTTGATTTTGTGAATTACAATGCATTTAGCTTGAAAATGTAAAACTACATTTCCAGCTACTTCTATAGGGACAGTGGTGATGAATGAATGCCAGCAGCCACAGCGCAGGCTGGGTGGAAAGCTCTAGAAGGAGGGTGGTTAGCTAATGTGCAGGTAGCTAATGTGCAAGTCTACACAGAGAAACCCTGTCTCAAAAAGCCGAGAGAGAGAGAGAGAGAGAGAGAGAAGAAGAAGAAGAAGAAGAAGAAGAAGAAGAAGAGAAGAAGAAGAAAAAGGAAAGAAAGAAAAAGCAATAACTTGGAAAATCAATTCACAACCAAATGCATGTTTGATTAAATGGTCTTTTGCTGTTTCCTTCTTCCTACCTGGAACCTGACCTTGGAGCTGCAGCTGCTGTTTGCCATCACTGGGCACTTAGTGCAGTAAAGGACAGTGGACTGCTGCCAGTCACAGCTCTGGCCTCCCCAGGTCCTGAATTCTTATCAAGGAAGAGAAAACTAAAACCCTTCTGGCAAAGTGATTTGACTTGCCTGCTGAGTGCAAAGCCACTCCCAAGATGACATAACACCCCATAAACGAAAGCAACTTTACCTTTGCGGAACAGGAAGGGGCCAATAGCACCATGTGTCTCCTGAGAGTTGTGCTGCATTGCTTGGAAGGTGCTCTGGACTGACACGGCTTGTATTTGTTCATCAGTTAAGGAGAAGCCAAGGAACTCAGCGATCTGTTTTATTCCAACAACCAGATTCTGACAAAAAAAAAAAATTGAAAAATAAACATCTGTCAGTGGGATTTGCTGAGGCAAAGATTTTTTTTTAAAATCAGCATTCATTTATTTAAATAAATAATCTGGAGCAGTGAACCTTGTTTGAATTCTTCACTGATGTATAACTTGGGCCTAAAACTGTGCTGAGTCATCTCTCACTTTATGTTTGTTAAGTGAATAAACAATCTTTTAAAGAAAAAGCACTCTCTGTGGTGATGCACACCTTTAATCTCAGCACCTTGAAGGCAGAGGGAGGTGGATCTCTGTGAGTTCGAAGCCAGTCTGGTCTACAAAGCAAGTCCAGGGCAGTCAAGTCTACACAGAGAAACCCTGTCTCAAAAAGCCAAGAGAGAGAGAGAGAGAGAAGAGAGAGAGAGAGAGAGAGAGAGAGAGAGAGAGAAAAAAAAGGAAAGAAAGAAAAAACAATAACTTGGAAAATCAATTCACAACCAAATGCATATTTGATTAAATTAACTGAGATCTACCTATTGTTTCTTCTATCACTGACATGGACTCTCCATCACAAAGAGTAAAGAAAGCAGTTATTACTAAGCTGCAAATGTTGTATTATTTGCTAAGCAAACAAACCAAGCCTCTAAGTATAGTGGGCTCTTTCTAGTTTTGCATTATGTGTCTAGAATTTTTAAAAACCAAATACACTATTTGTTCACACAATCAGACATCCTAAGTATGTGCTCTGTGTCATAGTCTCTAATAAAGATTGCCCTTGACTACCAATGACCATAATCTCACCTCTTTTAGGTCTTCATATAATATGAGCTTAACATTTTCATCCTCAACATATTTGTTCCAATTAATTGCAAAATCAAAATAGCTCCCCCAAGAAACTAAAAAACACAGGAGAGAAAACAAACAAACAAACAACTTTGTAAGTAACTGTACATAACCAAGGAAAATAGATACATAGATACGGGTCTGTATTCCAGACAGATTGTGCATATTACAAATCTGTCACCAAGATGTGTAATATGCCTGCCTCACGATCCATTTCCATCTATGTTTTACTTTCTTGAACATTTCCCACTAATATTACAACTGAGCTAGTTGTGAAATGATCAATCTGGTCAGATTTATAAGACATTCATTAGAATGGGGGAACAAGCTATTTCAAACATAGTGCGTACATATGCCTGAGGTTTTGTTTTGTTTTCTTTTGTTTCTGTTGCTGTGAAAAAACATTTTGCCCAAAGCAACTTCAGCTAAAAAAGATTTTCTTTCAGTTTACAATTCAATATTGTGGTCCATTGTGGCAGGGAAGTCACAGTGGCTGTAGCTCCAGATGGCCGATCACGTGGCATCCACAGTATTCATCTGCCACTAGAAGTTGGACTTAAGAATTTTGCAATAGGGAGTCCCAGCATCTATCCCAACCCCCCCTCCCCCACTAAATGAAGACTCTCAGATGACATCCTTATTGGGCTAGTGTCCAATTATAAGTCAGTATATACCATGTGTATCTTTCTGGGTCTGGGTTGCCCCCTATTTGACCACCTTCCCTTGGTGGGGAGGCCTGGTGGCCCTCATAGGAAGGGTAAGCAGTCTACCAGGATGAGACCTGATAGGCTGTGATCATATGGTGGGGGAGGAGGTCCCCTTCTGTCACAGGTCTAGGGGAGGGGAATAGGGTGAAAGAGGGAGGGAGGGGGGAACAGGAAGATACAAGTGAGGGGATAACAATTGAGATGCAATCTGAATAAATTATGTAAAGAAAAAAAGAATTTTGCAAGGAAGAAATCCTGTCCAAGTTATTACTGCCACATCTTATTGCCAATCAACTAATCAAATACAAAGAATGGATGCAGCCAATGGGGAAGGCTCTTTAATTTATCCCACAGATAACAAACACCATCATTGACTATTCTCTTATATTTTACATGTATGGAGCGGTGTTATGGGTTTGCCCTACCTGGCCCCACATGGTCTCCATGAAGTGTTTCTAGACAACAGAAGTGCGCTTAATGGTCCTTCGCACGCATCTCCTGTCATCTTGGTGTTATGACTCGATCCGCTAGGGAGCCACTGTTGTATGTAGTGCCCATGGAAGTGGCATGCTGTGGCATTTGCTATATCAAACACCTTTTAAAGTGGCCATTACAAATTGTGGTATAGAGATTCAACATGGAATATTAAAATAGAGATGCTACCTTCTAAAGTGAACCTGAGAGGCACCATGCTAACTAAATTAAGGCAGAAGACAAAACTCTGTTTGGTCGCATCTACCTTTTTAAAGGTTGAATAATCCAGAAGGCATGGTGTCTTTCAGATGAGGGTGAGGAAGCAAGGGGGTAAAGGTAAGTTCTGGGTCTATGTTCCATGTGAGCTTGGAACAGTGAAGTGTGAATAAGTCTAATGATCTAATATACAGCTTAAAGTCTGCAGTTATAAATACTGTACTGTACAATGAAATATAGCAAATGTATGTGATTTTTCTCTACATGCAGAAAAGAAGCTGTGTGGTATGCTGGATGGATATGCTTGACTTCGGTCATCATTTCACTATGCGTGTGTGTAGCAAAACTGGTGTCCATCTTAAGTACAATGATTAAAAAAAAAATAGATTTAGAGAAGTGGTTCTGTTGTGGGAAAACACTTTTCCTGCGGAGACGCAACTCACACATCTACTCATCCCAAATAGAGATGCTACAACAGACCCAAGTGCGGAGACACCAAAGTCCAACTAGTGAACCAATGAGTTTTACTGGGGTTACTTACAGAGGCAGAAATGCCTCAGAGACAGCTGCATGACCAAGGCCTGTGGGTGACAGCGCACTAAGGCCGGGAAACCTGGAGCCTACCACACGGTCCGCAGGCAGCTCAACAGGTTAGAGCAGCCTCTTTTCAAGTGACTCTGCACTAAACCTCTTCCAAGAAGCTCAGCTACTTTCTGCTTCTTCCAGGCCGCTGGTCTGGTCTCAGGGTCCCTCTGAGAGGGAGTCTTAGTTTTTATTATTTTAATATCCAAGGAAAGTGTTATACAACATGTTCTCTTGAGGAGAACAGACAATATTGTCTCCCCTAGGGTCATTTAGCCACTATTAAAAGGAGATACTTGCCGACCTCTGGCTCCTGGACCCTTGGACATAGCCTCACTGCCATGTGCACAAGTTGGGTAATTAGCAATTGGCAGAACATATTTGCTAGTGTTCTCAGCTATACAGGAGCCCCTTACTCTGCCTGGTTATGAGTCTTAAGGGAAAGCATGCCTAGACAACACCCAGCGTAACATCTGGAGACGCAGTAACAGATAGAAATTCATAGTTATCATTTCAGCATAAAGGGAGGAAAGGCTCCCAAGGCCCCATAGCTCCCTGAGAGACTGAGCAGTGAAAGATGGTGGCGAGGTGGGTGTGAGCAGCGCTTTCTTCTATGGTGTAACAACCCGCGCTCCAGCTGTTTCCCAGTGTCAATAAGAAAAGGAGTGGGGACAAAACAAGATAACGGGGAGAGAGAAGGCTAAAATTATATACAATTATCAAAGAACAAAAGCATAATTTAAAATAGTAGCTATTGATAGTTAGAGATATGATGTTTATGGAGTCTAACAAAAATGTCTTAGGTGTGCTTACACAAGTTTATTGACGTTTCTTTTTCATCTTTCCTGAGTGTGTTTTTTTTGTTTTGTTTTGTTTTGTTTTTTGTTGTTGTTGTTTTTTTTGACACTGTGATAGAATGACTTAAGGGAAACTAACTAGAAATACTTTTCTACATCACTCTTAAAAACATCTTGGTTCTGAATCTGTTCTATGACCACTCAGTTTTCATAGTCAACAAATGAATTCCAGAGCTGTGGATCTCAACCTGTGGGTCATGGTCCATTCCGCAGGAGTTGTCTAAGACCATCGGAAACACAGATATTTACATTACGACTCACAACAGTAGCGGAATTACAGTTGTGAAGTAGCAACAAAAATAGATAATTTTGTGGCTGGAGAGATGGCTCAGAGGTTAAGAGTACTGGTTGTTCTTCCAAGGGTCCTGAGTTTAATTCCGAGCAACTACACGAGGGCTCATCTATAATGAGACCTGGTGCTGTCTTCTGGCCTGTAGGCATATACCTTGGAAGAATTTTGTATACATAATAAATAAATAAATAATTAAAAATAGTTTTATGGTTGGGGGTCACCACAACATGAGAAGCTGTATTAAGGGGTCACAGCATTAAGAAGACTGAGAACCACTGCCTTAGAGTATCTATGAAACCAAAGATGCATTGCAGTAGCTTGATGCATGGAATTGGTCCTAATGCTGTAAAACTTCATTAAAATGCAACCTTTTGGTTCCGAGATCTTCCTAAATCTTATTTCTTTACATTTTCACATTTATGTGTTTGCCTGTTAAAGGAAAACCTTTTTTATTAACAGTCATACCTTGTCCCTTTATAAATTGTCTGAAGAATTCATCCCAAGAGGCGTAGCTTGGAATATCAGGGACATCATTATGAAAATGAAAAAAAGACACTGCTGTATCTTTAGGGTTTCGAAATATCAGCAATATCTAGAGAGTAAAAACAAAGTTAATTTATGTAGCTTGGTATTTTGCACTTTGGAAAAGAGAAATGGTGAACAATGCCATAATTGTGACCGAAGAGTGACACTGCAGAGGACCTTTGCCAATAATGAGTTTATACCATAAAAAGGCAGATGTAGAAGATACTAAAAGGCAAAACAATAATTTCACTATCAGAATCTCAGAGGATGATTTGAAAAGTAAACCTCCAAATAAAGCGCACCCCACCCCCACCCCCACAGCAAACCAGACCTCTCATTCCCCGCTCTCTCTTCTCCAGTGACCTCTAGTGGCCTTTGAGTAAAACGTGTGAAATGAGCACTGTAAACAGCAAACTGAATCCCCAGAGAACCAAGGGATTGTGGGAGATTAGGTATGCATTCAGGACTTCAAACAAGCCCAAGATAGAAGTGAGCCTGCTCCTTGCTTCAAACCTAAGACACAACTGAGCGTGCGGCTGAGCTTTCCGTGCCCAAGCAGCAGAAGCCCGATTAGGCTGAACAGGCAGAAGTCACGTGACCTTCTGAAAAGGCAGAGATGCTTCCCCTGGGAAGTTTCTTGACTGAATAAATAGGTTTGAGGTCCTTGTAAGAGCAAGCTGAAACCAGCAGAGGGCACCACGAGCTTTCTGGTCAGGTCATCGCGGAGGCTGCTTCTCGGGTGCTTTTGGATGGTTTCCAGAGCTTTTGGGGCTTGGTTTTCTGTGAAACTTAAATGGCTGCAAGCTGAATGCAGTAGAAGCGTGGGTCCTCAGATGCAAAGAGCGGTAACTAACTCATGGGAACACACCCAGAGGTTTTTAAGCTGGGGTGGGAGACGGGTCATGACTAACAACAGAGCGGCTGGGGAGGGCAGAGCTCCTGGTTTTATTTCATCAGATTATGTAGTTATGTGCGAGGCATCATCAGAGCCACCTTATGATGTCTCGAATACAAAGGGAGAGAAAAATAAATGGTTTCTTAGCATCTTTTAAGTTGTAACTGGGTATCTACTAAAATGGTAAATAAGGCTAATGCTAAGGCATCTGAAATTCCCCCTTGAGGCAGTGCTGGGCTTGGGAATATCTTACTTTCATGGCTCTTTTGAGAAGCCCACCATCATACTCTTGAGAGTGCTTTTATTTCTACTAAAAGATCTTGTTGCTGCTGCTGTTGTTTAAGACAGCGCTCCACTGCTGCCTGGCCTGGAACTTGCTATGTCCACCACGCCTGCCCCTGTCTCCTGTGTGCTGAGGTTAAAGACATGTGCCACCATACTAAAATATCTCCGGTAACATCTCCTACTCGGCTTCGTATGACCAATCCTAAAACACTTTACTGCATCAAAGTCACAAATCCTGCTTAGGCCCCTACAAGATGGAAGTCTCAGGCTGCCGGCGGTGTCAGGATGGTGCAGCGTCTCCATCCCTTGACTGCTGGCTTAACACCACAGAGGTGCTTGGGCATTATGGAACTGTCCACAGTCGCAAAGACACGAAGCCAGCCTGGTGGACCATCGACAGGTGAATGGATGTAGGGAATGTGGTTCTGGTACATAATGGAATTTCATTCAGCTGTAATGAAAACTGAAACCGTTGTCATTTGCAGGAAAATAGGTGCAACTGGAAAGCATAGTAAGCAAAATAAGCCAGATTCATATATATAGCACATGCTTTCTCACATGTATTCAGAATCTAAAACTCTGTCTGTCTCTCTGTCTCTGTCTCTGTCTCTGTCTCTCTCTCTCTGTCTCTCTCTCTCTCTCTCTCTCTCTCTCTCTCTCACTCTGTGTGTGTGTGTGTGTGTGTGTGTGTATGTGTTTAGATGATTAAAGTAGCCTGGGGACCATGTAAAGGAACAAGCGATCTCAAGGGAAGGAGGGAGGAGGAGGACAGAAGGACTACGTGTGGTGTGAAGGCGGGGGGGGGGGGGGACCACAGAGTAGGGGTACAGGGGCGGGAGAAATGGGGAAAATGGTGACTCAGAGCTAAGGGTGACTTAAGCCTCCTGCCTCAGCATCCCGTGTGCAGGGGCTGCGGCACGCCTCGCCACTCCTGGTGCAAGGTGTCTAAGCAAATGGAAAGCAGAGTCAAGGCGGACAACAATTTGTCTGGTAACATAAAGATGACTATTATATGTGAAAGTCAGAAGTAATATGGTTGCAGATGTCACCAGGAAAAAAATGTTTATTGTATGCGACTGTGTTCTTTTGAAGCAGTGAGATTCTAAAATCTATCAATTGTAAAAACCAATGATAATAAACTGCACATTTCCTCCTACCTATGTTTTCTCTATGTTGAATTGTATTTGACTTGAATGTAGCCATAGCAAGACAGCTGAAGGAAGAAACGACAGAAAACAAACAAACAAAAAAAAAAAAAAAAACCCACATCTCTCATTTCACATAGTTACATTCCATGATTACCAGCAAACTCACCCCATCAGAAGCCAACAGCTATGGGGCTGAACGTGAAGCTCAGCGCCAGAGCTCTTGCTTAGCACTGCTAAAAAGTGAGGTCAAAACAAGCGAACGAAATGCCAGACTGTATGTATACATAAGTGTTTCATTCAGCACATACGTGGTACACATGCAAACACACAGGAAAAATACTCCTACACATACAAAATAAAAGTAAAAAATTTATGTGCTTCAAATTCACTCACCTTGGCTTTGTTCTTGAAGACAGACAGAGGCAGCTTGTCATAGTGGAGGTGAGTTGTCAAAATCCTTGGTGATGGGAACAGTTTCATTCTCTACAAAGTGTGCACAATGTGGTTAGTGTGTATAGGTGTGTGAGAGATTGTGTGTGTGTTGTGTGTGTTTGTAATTGTGTACTGAGGGAGTGCATCTAAGAGTATGTATGAGAGAACATATGTGTTGGAGAGTGTGTCTGGGCGGTTGTTTGTAAGAGAGTGTGTGTGAGAATATACATTTAAAATGTGTGTTTGAGAAAGTATGTCTGACAGTGTGTGTGAGTGTGTGTAGATGTGTGTGTGTGTTCAGTCATTAAAGGCATAGTATCTAAGTGGTGGCTCCAAGCACTCCGTAATTACTTTCTCTTTCCTACATTTGTTTTCATGAAGATCAGGAACAAATCACTAATCTCACCTAACAAATCTCACCTAAATAGTTTTACCATCTCCTGCTTTCCACAATCAATCCTTGTCACTTTTTAAACAAGCATTTGTAACAATCATATCAAGTTCAGAACTCACACTTCACTGTTTTATTTATTCATATCTCTTCTATATGAAGGCCTTTAATAGAAATATTTGAGTCTGACAAGGTTCCTAAAAATCCATTTCTAACAGATAGATCTATTTTTAAACTTTTCTTGGTGTTTGTGTGCACTCCCATGTAGCATATGTAGATATGTGAATGTGGACTGTGTATGTTTGTATGTTGTGTGTGCTTGTGCGTGCTCTCCTGGAAGCCTGAGGAAGACACTGGGTGGCCTGTCATATCACTGCTCACACAGTATTCTTTTGAAGCAGTCTCTGAACATGAAGCTACGTTGACACCCAGAAAGACTGAGTAACTCTCCTGTCTCCATCCCCTACAGCAATGGCATTATAGGACACCTGGCTTTTTATGTAGGCACTGAGATCTAAACTTGGCCCTTATGTTTGCACAGCAAGTGCTCTTAGCCACTGACACATCTTTGTAGCCTCTAGACATATATTTTCTTTTTATGTTTTTTTCAAGACAGGGGTTTTCTATGTAGCTCTGACTGTTTTGGGACTCATTCTGTAGACCAGGCTGGCCTACTCAGAGATCCACCCTCCTCTGCCTCCCTAGTGTGGGGATTAAAGGTGTACCATACAATTAAATATAGCCTTTAATCCCAGCACTCGGGAGGCAGAGACAGGCGGATCGCTGTGAGTTCGAGGCCAGCCTGGTCTACAAAGTGAGTCCAGGATGGCCAAGGCTACACAGAGAAACCCTGTCTCGAAAACCACCCCCCCCAAAAAAAAAATCCCAACAGAATCTGAAGGCTCGTGTTACCTAAATATCTGAGTTTATTTATGAAATGTTTGTTCATTTGAGGAATATAGAATAATTGGTTATTTTTCTGTTATCTATTTCTACTGATAACTGAAAAGAACAAAGTTTTATGGCTACCTGTGGGCGTAGTGGTGTGTACACCTATAATCAGCTCCAGGAAGCGTGAGGTTGAAGGGACACACATTTAAATGAGCCTAGAAAAGTAGTGAATTCCAGGTCACAGGAGACCCTGTCTGAAGAACAATAAATAGATGCTCTTCAGTGGCGAAGGGTTTTTAGCTTAGAGTCAGCCCTTTATAATCGTTATTCAGTGGTCTCGTGAATATAGAATATAGACCACTCGAAACTTCAACTCCAGTGATAAAATAATATTTAGGAATTTCTAGTTAAGTTTGGAGTATGGAGACTTCGACTCAAACAAGAGAACAAAGTCAGGCCTGGTGGCGCACACTTTGAATCCCAGCACTCTGGGAGGCAGAGGCAGGCAGATCACTGTGAGTTCGAGGCCAGCCTGGTCTACAAAGCAATTCCAGGACAGCCAAGGCTAGATAGAGAAGACCCAAACCAAACCAAGCCAAAACAAAACAAAACAAAAAACCAAACAAACACACACACACACACACACACACACACACACACACACACACACACACACACACACACACACACACAAAGAAAGAAAGAAAGAAAGAAAGAAAAGAAAAGAAAGAAAAAAGAAAAATCAAGACGTTCTGAGATTAAAAAAAGGAGCACTGTGTCCAAGTGTTGATCCCTGCTGATAATGGCTGGGTCACACTAAACGGGTCTGTGTTGGGGTTTGAAATAGCTTAGCTTCATCCATTCACAACAGCCTTTTCAGGCAGATATCAGAGCCTCCGTTTTAGAGATTAGGGTTAGCCTTTGAGGTTTCAGACGCTTTGTACAACAGCAAATAGGTGGTCATTTACAGATTAAGTGATGGTGTACTGTTCATCCTACACTGTATGGCCGCAAGTCACATGGTGACTCACACAGAGTGACAAAGTTACTACAAGGATTAGAGGCACAGCCAAGAGGAAAGTGAAAGCAATTGTCTCAGAACTAGATAGACAACACGTTATTCAAACAAATGAGTGGTGTAGCCAAAGTGTAAGCAGTATTAAAGCTGACTGACTGGACAGAGGACGTCTTCAGACTATGTGTATCGTCTGTATGTGTCCTACTGGGAAGTTTTCTGTAAATGGAATCACTATTAATTCAAACCTGCCTTCTCACTGACTTCTGTTTAAAAATAAAAGGCACACTGCATTTTAAAAGGAGCCATAGGCAACTTTAGAATATTTGCTAAAGTGGAGTTGGAGAAATGGTTCAGAGGTTAAATCAACTTCCTATTCACAGTTGGCACTAAGATCAGAAAGGGAAGGTTCTAACAATAGCCGGGGCAACACTTGGCTTTCCGGTCAGACTAGCGCAGCTGAAGAAGCAGAAAGCCCTCGCTGGGGTGTTAATCCCGCCGGGTGAGAATAGGACCACTACCACAATTTTGAACTAAATAAAAAGTAAGCTTTAGTCAAATACTGGCCAGTTTGATGGACGCTGGCAGGTCCGTTTCAGGGTTCCCAGAAAATGACAAGCAGTCACAATTTGCAGAGGCTTATAAAGACAAACTTATAAGGCTATGCATTTCTCATCAGATCCAGTCAGGGGCAAGCACACACCCTGACGTATTCCCTGTCTGTGTATCTCCCACCTACATGTGGTCAAACACATCCGGTGCAGTTGGGTCAACCAAACCTGTCTAAGGAAGTGGTTTATTATCTTACGTAAGCAACGAGAGCCTCCAGCCTGTCAGGAAGCATCTGCCCTTAGGCAAGGCCTACAGATTAGAGGCATTAATTAAACGTAAAATTAAAACTTAAAACATTAACCTTGGACCTCACATGAGAGAACCTATCCTCTGGCACTATCAATGTTACTCTGCTGTGCTTGTAGACGGGAGCCTAGCATAACTCCTCTGAGAGACCTCACCCAGCAGCTGATGGAAACAGATGCAGAGACCCACAGCCAAAACATTAGATAGAGCTCAAGGAGTCCTAGGGAAGAGTTGGGGGTTCGATTGAGGGAGCCAGAGGGTCAAGGACTCCACAAGAACCACAGAGTCAACTAACTTGAGGGGGACTGAACAACCAAAAAATAAAAAATAAAAAAATAAACACTGGTCCTAGGTCCCTACACATATGTGGCAGATGCACAGCTTGGCCTGCATGTGTGTCCCCCAGCAACCGGAGCAGGGCCCTCTCTGACTCTGATGTCTGCCATTCTCTTAAGCTGGACTGCCTTCTCTGGCAGGGGGAGAGGATGCGCCTAGTCCTTCAGCAACTCAATGTGCCAAGCGGGTTGGTACCCATGGGGGACTTCCCCTTCTCTGAGGAGAGGAAGAGGGGAGAATTGAGGGGAAAGTGTGTTGAGGGAGGGACTGGAAGGCGAGGAGGCGGCCGCAATCAGGATTTAAAGTGAATGAATGAATGAACGAACAAATGAATAAACAAATGGAGGGGGAAAAGGTAAGGAAATTTAAAATGCCTTAGTAGTGAAAAACTGCAGATTCTGTCTAGCATCTTACCCAGGATTGTATCCTACCCAAGCTATAGTCTTCATTTTCTGGGTATTCTCAGATTACTTGCCCCCCATGTTGAAAAATGCTCTGTAAATGCTTATTAAGTTTTTCAGAGCTCAAATCAGAAAGCTGGGATTCAAATTTTGGCCCTGCCATTTATTATCTCCTTGATCTCAGGCAAGGCTGGCAGTTTCGTCTTCTGGGGAATAGTGATAAGGTTATTTTGCGAGAAAATGAGATGATACGAGAAAAGGACCAAGGATGTGGCAAGCAAGCAGTCACTAGTCATCGGTGATCACTCTTCGCATTGCTTTAATACTTTCTGAACTCAGAAGTGAAGGCCCCACGGTGGACGACATCTCCTGTGACCACTTGCTGTAAGTTGAAAAGCTGTACTAACCTGATATTTTTCTGCATCACCACACTCAAGGACTGGAAATTCTGGACATGTGTATTTTTTTTTAGAAACGGCAAATATCAATTCACTGACAATGTGGAGAATCCAGTTTGACCCTGTAAGGAAACAAAACTCATTAAGGAGTCTTATTAACAAAGACATATCACCTTAGCATATAGATGTGGAGGAAACTAAATTCTCAGCTATCCCATGGTGTGTACATTCACTTCTTTAGAGGTGGAAAGAAATAATTTTGGAGAGAAGAGCATTTATGATTGCCTGGCATGGTGGTGCATGCCTTTAATTCCAGCACTCGGGAGGCAGAGGCAGGCAGATCTCTGTGAGTTAAAGGCCAGCCTGGTCTACAAAGTGAGTTCCAGGACAGCCAAGGCTAACACAGAGAAACCCTGACTCAAAAAACAAACAAACAAACAAACAAACAAGAGCATTTGTGTATGTTAACATGGAATTTAATGTATTTAAAATTCAAACCGTGTCCTCTTCCCTTTCCCTCGCTCACTCCCTTCCACTCTTTCCTTCTATTTGAGTCAACATCTTGCAATTCAGGCTTCTAACCCATGAACTCCCTGCCTCAGCCTCCTGAGTAATGAGATTCCAGATGCTTGCCACCAAGTCAGCCTCAGATGTCTCCTTGACATGATTGAACACGTTCCTTGAAGAAGAATATTATGCCATAAAAATATCGGGTTAACGTATTTTACCCTGAATTAAATGACAGGAGTGTACAATCTTGATTTTTATGAAAGCCCAGCATTGAATAAGAGGAAGCAACATGTTCAGTGAAATGGGCTTTAATAAGCGACAGCAGAAAGAATCAAAGTGCATGCTGTGGGTGCGTGGAATAGCTCACAGCAGTAACCCATGCACGCTAGAGCCGGAGCAGAAGATAGTAAGTTCTAGGCCAGCCTGGACCTCAATTTAAACAAACAAACAAAAACACAAGTAAAAAAGTAGACAATGTGGAATAGAGTAAGTTAGATTCTAAATCTTCATCCTCTACTGATGATGGCCCTTAAACACCGATTTGACGTTAGAGTCTGGAAAGGAAAGGGGGAAAAAAAAAAAGCCACCTCATGGAAATCATTATGTAAGTGACAGAAATGGCATGTTTCTTTTGTCTGTCAAAAATATTCACATTTTGTTATCCTGGCCCTGCCGTGCCTCTCTCATCACTCATCATCTGCCATGACCTCTGCACCTCAACCTCCTCCCCCAGAATGCTGACTCCTCGCCCTGTTTCAGTTGTTGGCTTTATAAGCCGCGTGCTTTGCTGTCTTGCGCCCCTCCTTGCTGATTTTCAGTGAGTTCCATGTGGGGGATGAGCCTCCTTCCTCCCCCTTCACCTTGCACCCTCCCCTACGTACCACACTTCGGGTAGGACGCCAGCACGATGTCATCGCTTCTGGCTTCAAAGGCCTTTAAAGCTTGGAAAGTCTCTGAAGTGCACATGGTAGTCGGGTACGGAATCCCCTCGTAGGTGAAAAATAAGTGGGGAAGTGCCGTTTCTTTTGATTTTCCTAAAGCGTCATCGATGTACTCAATGAACTTGGACTTCTCAGCCATGCTGGCTCCCTGCTAACGATGCTGCTCCGAGTCACCCAGCTGCAGTGACTATGTTAAATAGTCTTTCTCAGTCACATAGAAAACAATCATCAGCCTCTCATCCTGTTTGAATATCCTTCCTGCTCTGACAAAAGGTGGCCCGCAGGTGCAGGCGGGCTTGGGATCAGGACTGTTACCCTAGAGCCTTAGTTTATTACCGGTTAGGCATCCCACCCAGTGAAAAGAACAAAATCTCCTAACAGAAGATTAGCAGACACCAAATATCCAACTAACAGATATTTAATAAAACTAGGCCTTCAGTTTTCCTATGAGAAATTCTCCAAGATTTCTGGTTTCCTTTTGATTGGCAGTTTTCCAAACACAATTTGGAAAGTGTCCAGTTAGTGTGACCATTAAAATCACAGGGTAATTTAGTTAAGTGGTTAAAGCACCAATTTAGGGACATTCCTGGATATCTGGCTCTGTTTTGTTATTTATTAACTGAAAAGATTTGATAAATCTTGGTTTTACCCATTTAGCAATACAGCTACGGCTCATAGAGGCAGCTAGTTTGTGGAAAGGAGGACTCAGTGCCGGCCAGTCTCCCACCTTCCGAGTTGGGCTCCCTGCAGGTCAAGGACTCTAGACTGCTATGGTCTGATGCTCACGCTCCCCAGAGTCTCCCCAGCACTGCCTTTCCTCTTGGAACAAGTAGGGGCCTACAGCTACTGCCTCCCTCATAGCATGGGGGGCCCTGGGGTTCATGGAAAGTGAAATTAAGATGTGTGCCGGTCCTCTATCTAGATCTTGTCAGTAAGAGAGAAAGTTGCCAATTCTTTGATAGACCCTGTCTCAGGATTTTAAAGATCTTTTTCCAGCACACATTTATTGTATTGTAATTAACTGACAAAGAAAAATGTCACAAAGGTGTTGTAAGGAGACCACTCAAACCTGGCCCAGGCCCTGACTCTGTCGTCTCAGTATACCTGTACAGTCAGGACACACTCTTTCACAGCCAGTCTGGAGCAGACAGCTGCCCCTGACGAGAGACTTAACCTAGAATTTGCACCTTCACTACTAATTATGTGTTTATGCTGAAGGGGTCATCAGAGCAGATCATCTTCTTCTTCTTCTTCTTCTTCTTCTTCTTCTTCTTCTTCTTCTTCTTCTTCTTCTTCTTCTTCTTCTTCTTCTTCTCCTCCTCCTCCTCCTCCTCCTCCTCCTCCTCCTCCTCCTCCTCCTCTCTCCTCCCTCCTCCTCCCTCCTCCTCCTCCCCCCTCCTCCTCCTCCTCTTCCTCCTTCTTCTGTTTGAAGAAATTTGCGAGCCTGCCATCACTTCAGCCCTTCACTGAAACCCTTCCAGGCCTTAATCTCACCCTGGTCCTGGGGCACAATCTAGAAACCCATGTCAGAAAAGCAAGGACAGCAAGGTTGCTGTTCTGATGGCTCCCTGAATCTCCCATAGATGCTGTCAGACCTTGAGAGCTCAACTATTGCTATCCACATTGAAGCCCCCAGTGATGAAGTGACTCCACGAGTGTCCAACAGCAGGCCCACGGGCACACTAGCTGCAGTGGTTGACATCGGGGTCATGAAACCCAACTACCTGAATGCAATGGCTGGTGAGCCAACTGCAGATGGTGCCGCTGCTGCTGGTGGCTGAGCTGCAAGTGCTGGCCTGCTCAAAGTGCTCCTCTGAGGGGCTCAACTGCCTGGAGGGGCCATGCAAAAAATGTGGCATTTGTTTTCATGTGTCATTCTAAGTGAGTCTCCATTCCTTGCCAAGATATACCTAAGGTTGGTTTAGGAAAATGATTGGACAGCTCACAAGCTCCTAACACCCCTGACTTCTGACACAGACAGACAGACAGACAGACAGACAGACAGACAGATCCCAAAAATCTAAACACACACACACACACACACACACACACACACACACACACACACGCACCCCAAAACCCAGTATGCTAGCTGAAACCACGGCTTCTTGTCTTCCTTCTGGTTTGTGCTGATGATAAGCGTTGAGTCTGTATTGGATAAGTGTCCTGTGTCCCCCACAGCTGCCCTCATTTCAGTAGCTTCCTTCTTTGTATCCCAGGGGCCTCTTCTGGCCACAAGCAGCTTTGCTGTGTGTGGGCGTGCCGTTTCTCTTCCCTTCCTAAGGGTAAATTCAAGCTGGAAGGTGTCTGTCAAGTGTGTTGATAGCCTGGGGAGCAACCCCAGCATTGAAAGCTATTACCGTAGGAGACCTATTTTCAATATCTCTTTAGTTTTAGGCAGTCTGCTGGACAGATATGATCTAAGCTAGTCTTGCGGTTTTTGCAGCCATGTGCCCTGAGTTACTTGCCATATTGGTCCTACCTGGGCTGCTTCTGCCCCATCAGCTTAGTGTTTCTTTCTTTCTTCCTTTTTTTTTTTTAATTAAATTTATTTATTTTATATACAGTGCTCTGCTTGCATGTACACCTTCCTACCAGAAAAGGGCATCAGATCTAATTGTAGATGGCTATGAGCTACCATGTGGTTGCTGGGGATTGAACTCAGGACCTCTGGAAGAGCAGACAGTGCCCTTACCCTCTGAGCCATCTCTCCAGCTCCCTTAGTGTTTCTTTCCACATCTGCTCTCTACCTCTTCCTCCTCCTCCTCTCCTCCTGATGGTCCCTACTTGATACTCTAAGACAGGCAACAGAAGTCCCGCCTTCCTATCTCCTAGGTCCAGTAATAGGCTTACAGCAACTTTATTAACCAATCAGAGATAACTGGGGAGCAAAGTTTGATCATTGAACTTGACTATGCCCAGGTCCTGACTGCAACCAGATCTTGGGGGCCAGAATTCAACATCTGAATATACAGAGCACGAGACCAAACCCCAACAAGGACCGAACTGTCCTTCACTTCTATTTAAAAGAAAAAAAAATGTCTTAGCCTCTCTGGGGCCCAGCGCCATTGGGGCTCTCTATGACTTTCAAAAGGCTCAGAGATGACATGCTGGAGGCGAGAAGGCAGTTCAGTTCGATGTGACTTACTTAATAGCTGGTGTTAGTTCAAAGTTCTAGAGTCTGACCTAGTATGGAGATATATATATATATATATCTCAGGCATATTTAAGCACAGCACATTTTGATGAAAACTTTTCTGGGAATAATTAACTCAACCTCACATACACAACAAGGCGTACAATAATCTCTTTGAGAAAAATCTAATGAAGCTGGGAAGAGGCCAGCCAGTACACGTGTGTGTGTGTGTGTGTGTGTGTGTGTGTGTGTGTGTGTGTGTGTATAAGATTGGACAAGATTACATCACAACTTTTTGTAAAACACATGCGACACCTGTAAAAAGTAGGTTTTATGGACTGAGAAAAATAAACATATGATAATGATGTGGAGCCAGTCTGGTCTGATCTCTGGGCATACAGATAACAAAAGGTCACCAGGCTCAAATGCATGCCTGTTTCCTGCCTTCTGGGCAGATAACAAGCATTGGATTCCTTCTCTGAAAGGAACAACCCTGGGTACACATTCCAAATTCCCCTTGTGCATAGCTGTGAGGACCCCTGACCCCCTACACTGATGCTCTCTCGTTGTCTATTTGGATGGTCTGTTCTTTCCCATACTCTTACCTTTACCCACCACCACATGAAGGAAGCTTCTACCATGTTACCCGGGGGCTTCCCTTTCCCACATGGGTGTGTCAGGCATGATGCTGACAAGCCAGACTTGACTAGAAACCATTTCTGAGCATGGAAGACCAACAAAAGAAAGGGAACTTGGCGACGTGGGCCAATCTCAGGGTATAAATGTCTTTCCTGTGGTCTGCATCTGGCACGAATGTCCTTCTGAGTTGCGTATGAAGAAGCACACGGGCTCTTGTTGAAGGTGCTGAGTGGCCTATCTATTCTGCTTTTATACTCTGTGAGTCAGAGCTTCTGATCTGACCTCTTGTGAGACTGAATTTACATCAATACATGGTGCACTTTTCCCCCTCTCATCTTCTCTACACTATTCTCTTCATCTTTCACTTTTCTTCCTAAATCCTAAGGGCATATATAGTCTTTTCTTTTATTCTATTTAACTTTTCTTCAAGCCAGCGATAGCTAGTTAAAACACCAACTATAGCTACCCTGTGTAGTTAGTGGTTCATGTCACCATTAACAGCATTGCTAACATCATTAAAGAACTGTGCGCACCACACCCCCATCACACTATTAAACTACACGAATGCTCCAGTGTTGGTGCAGCGCAGACCTGTGAGAGTGGCATTACTTTATCCTCTTGTTACAGTGGGTTGATCCGAGGTTGACAGGGGCAAAGTCTCAGCAAAGCTGCGGACCAGACAAACGGCTGCTTCACTCACCTTGTGTTTAGTTGTGTTAGTGTGTGTGTGTGTGTGTGTGTTGGTGCTTCTCTGCCTGATAGGAGAATCAAGGTCACGGGAGCTTTTGCTGCACCCTCTACAGAGCAAGAACAACCAACCCATGGTGGGAACTGAACTGCAGCTTTCAGCCACAGGGACAGCAGGACTTCACAGAGCCACACTTGAGGTAGTGGTAGTTGGGATTCAGACTCCACACAGGTAGCTGAGATGCCTAATTTACATACCAAACAGGATCTGGCCTCCAGGCTCTCCCAGCATCCCTCAGGTTCTCCTAGCATTCCTCAGTCCTTACCTGTTATAAGGCCTGGTTTGCGTACCCCACCCTCTACCCTGAAGTTTCCAGCAGGGACTAAGCTTCCCTATATAATCCATACATTTTGGTTCCCTTGCACAGACCGCCCCTCTGCATTTCCTCTCCTCCTCTCCCTCCTCCCCTTTCCACCTCTCCGTCCTCCCCTCCTCTCCTCCTCTCTTCTTCTTCTCCTTCTTCTTCCTTCTTCCTTCTCCCTCCCTCCCTCCTTCCCTCCCTCCCTCCCTTCCCTCTCACTCCCCTCTCCTTTCCCTCTCCTCTCTCAAGCACGTTCTGTCTGCACCCTCCCCCTTCTCTCTCCCTCTGCATGGCTACTTCTCTGGCTAGGGACCAGGGAACCTGCTGGGAGCTGACTCCAAAAAACCTGCGTTTATAAATTTTAATTTGGTTTGAAGGGGCTCATTTCATTTGGTGGTGGGGTGGGGGACAGTGGGAAGAATGCTTATCAGTGACTGAAAATGCTTAATTATGAACATTTTTTTTTTTTGCTCTTGCTTCTATTTAAGTGGGAAACTCTTGCCAGTTTCCTGGGAGAAATGTTGTTATCCTTTTTACACCATTAATAATTGTTTCTCCTGACTTTTATTTTTATTTATTTATTTGTTTGTTTTGTTTTGTTTTTCAAGACAGGGTTTCTCTGTGTAGCCTTGGCTGTCCTGGACTCACTTTGTAGGCCAGACTGGCCTTGAACTCACAGCAATCAGCCTGCCTCTGCCTCCCAAATGCTGGGATTAAAAGCGTGCGCCACCATGCCTGGTTCTCCTGTCTTTTAGAGTGAGCAAATGGACCTAGTCTATTGGAACTCCTCAAAGGCAGATAGCTCCCCAGACTCCAAGCACTCTGGAAATACTCAATGGCAATAGCAATAGTAAAAACTTACCCTAGAAACACAGAGATTTCTATGATTATATAGGAAGTGAATTTCCTGGGTTCTGGGACAAAAATCTCCCAACATTTTTTAAGGGCAAGCACAATATTAAATGTTTACATTGACTTTATCATGTATTTCACTTTTTAGAAATGTTAACAAGTCCTAGAAAGAGAAACAGAATGCAGTTTACTCGGAAGAGGTCTGGAGATGTAGCTCATTGGTAGAGCATTTGCCTAGCTTGCACAAGGCCATGGGTTCTAGGTTCCGTAGTCATTCCAGAGAGTGAGGGAGAAAGTCCATGTGTAAGAGAACCATTTTTAACCTCCATTTTATAAAGGGCAAAGAACTGACCACAGAGGATTCCTAGCTAGAAATGGGGACCTGGATTTGTTTATATTTCTGAGTATTAATTTTAGAAGTTGTGAAGAGGTAAAGTTGGAATTGTAAGTATCAATGCGGTTACATTTTTCACACATGATTGCCACTTGAAGCCGTTATATTACATAATAATGGGATGGCTTTCACCGTGGTTGGGAAGTGTAATTAAGAATCCATCCCTCAAGAAAGAAAAGAGGAACTGGGCTGGATGCTCTGCCCATCTGCTCAGTGGGATTAGCCCTTACATTACAAACAGTCTTTGTTTTCCCGGGCTAGAATTTAAGACTGATTTAAACAAGGTCTTGTTTGCTCATTTCTTGGTGAATAAAGCATTTAAGAAGACAATGGCCCAGATCCAACTGACATCAATACATGTGGTTATAGGAGGATGTGAGCGCGTAGAAGAGGGGGTGGGGCACAGACAGTCCGTGTGTAAAGTCATGTTATTCTTAGTTTCTCCAGGCTCAGGCTGATTTGGAAATTCTACATGCTCAACTCTGAATTTCCAGGCATGTGGTATGAAGGGAAACAGCATATGGAACCACAGACAAACCGGTTTTCTATGACATTTTGTCACTGTCAAGAGACAGGGGTGTGTGTGTCTCTGTGTGCATTCCATGTTAAGTGAAATGCCACCTTCTCATTCAGTTTCTTGTATCTGATCAGTGTCAGGGGTCACAGAAGCCCCTGGAATGTCTGCTGTACTCTGTCTCAGGGTCTGGGACATGTAGACAGTGATGGCATATTTTAAAAGTCCCTCTTGTTTTCCTAAATCATCCACTGTTGCTTTCAATTTTTCTTTTTTGTCTTTTTTTTGTTTTGTTTTTGTTTCTTTGTTTTTCGAGACAGGGTTTCTCTGTGTAGCCTTGACTGTCCTGGACTCGCTTTGTAGACCAGGCTGGCCTTAAACTCACAGAGATCTGCCCACCTCTGCCTCCCGAGTGCTGGGATTAAAGGTGTGCGCCACCACTGCCCGGCTCTTTTTTGTCTTTGTCTAGACTATAGACTTATATTTTCAAATGAGAAAAGAATGTGGTAATTAAAATAAGGTTAAATAAAGCAAGCAGGGATTGAGTAGCAAGGGCCTCACGTGAGAAGACTGGCCTCGCGGCTGTCTTTTAAGGCCTCTAAGTAGGACTCCTCTCTTGTCTTCCTCAGGACTTAGGCTTCTTTAGAATGAAGGATTTTTGGTTTTGTTTCTTTTCTTTCTTTTCTTTTATGAGGGATGAACTATTTTCTGATGTAGCCTAGGCTTGAACCTCAACTTGGGACTCTTCATGTCATTCTTGCAAATGCAGAGTTCACTGAGAGCTGGCCCATCCCTTACAGCAGGGGGGATGAAAGCGAGTGAAGTTAAAAAAACAACAACAACAACAAAAAACACCTGTGTGTAATTTTCATGATATTGTCCCCACAGGGAAGTAAAAAATAAAAACCCTCACATGATGATCCTAATTATGCATCGCCGAGTCCAGAGAGTCTCAAAATTCTTCAGTACGTCCCTGCGATCACTAATAAAGAACATATCTAAGTAATAAGATGTCATTTTAAAATTACTTTTGAGGTCCTACTGCAGCAATCTGTGGTTGGATGAAGTGGTTACAGTTCTCAGTGAGATCTCAAAGTGCTCAGCAGATGTCTCACAGTTCTACTTTTATTGCTTCATTCTTGAAAGCAGTTGCACAGTTGTTAGGTATGATAAAAAGCAATGACAAGAGAATGGCGTGACCATGAAGTGACAGATGTGTGGTTTTGGGAAGACAAGACTTGTAAAAGTCTAGGACAGAAACACAATCAATAATTCTCTCCCTCAAGTTGGATGGCTGACAGCAGCTCTGTGCAGTCTGTTTGTAATTGACAGGCAACATATCTATATTGACTTAAATAGAGTTGGAAATTTACCAAAATATTATTTTTTTTAGGAATCTTGAAATCTGTCTCGAATGTTTTTATAGATTACTTTATTTCATGTGTTTGAATGTTTTGACTGTATGCATGCATGTTCACCATGTGTTTAGTTAGTCTTTGCTATTTTGTGGGCTTCCACAAAAAGAAGAAGAACCCATAAAATAGCAAAGACAGGCTACACACTTGTGTGCCAGGTGCCCTTGGTGGTCAGAAGAGAGCATCAGATCACCTGGAACTAGAGTTACAGATGGTTGTGAGCCACCATGTGCGTGGTGGGAACTGAACCCGGGTTCTCTGCAAGAAAACAAGTGCTCTAAACTGCTTAGTCTTCTCTCCAACCCCTCAAATTCTTTTTTTTTTTTTTTTTTTTTTATATGAGGTTTATTAAATGAGCATGGGGGGGGGGAGTAAAAGGGGGAGGGGTGCCCCAGAGAGAGAGACAGAGATAGGAAGAGTAAGAAGAAGAGAGAGGAATGAGTAAGAGGAGGAGAGGGAGAGAGAAAGAGGGAGGGAGGGGGGGGAGAGAGAGAGAGAGAGATAGAGAGAGAGAGAGAGAGAGAGAGCGCTCAAATTCTTGTATGAAGTAAATAAGCTACATATTTTTGCTGTTCACAAAGGCCACATTTAGTCAATGTGTCAAACTGCACAAAATTGTCTTAATTTGAGACTGCCATAATTTCACTTTCATTTGAAACCTTGTCATGATTTGAAACTTTGTATTAATAATTTGAGAGGTTTACCTTAAAGATAATATAAATGATACCAAACCTGTACGGTAGTTTTCATCATCAAGTTCTAGCATCAATTCAATTTCGAAGCCATAAACAACTTGATAACTTGTCTCAAACAATAAAGTCTATTTCTCATTTGGCTTCATCTTAGTCATCTTATTTCTGAAACGTAAATGATACTGCTCTGGTTGGCATCACTGTTTTAAAAGAATTCTCGGGACTGGTGATGATTTCATCCTCCATCCCTTATGAGACCCATGGCTTTGGTGGTTTGCATAGCATGTATTAATCATGCTTTTGTGCACATGTTTTCTTGATGTGTAAAGTCACTTCTCTAAATGTGAGTTCAGGTTGGCATTCACATCTTTCCTCTTGTTCACCTACCATTAATGGGGCATCAACTATAACAGATTTGTTGACGGTGTGGCAGTGGACAAAAAGAAATTGTTTTAACATATGTTTTACTGCTTCATATAAGTTTCTTGATTTAGTTGTACCTTTTTTTTTTTTTTCTAAATTGGTTTTTCGAGACAGGGTTTCTCTGTGTAGCCTTGGCTGTCCTGGACATGCTTTGTAGACCAGGCTGGCCTTGAACTCACAGTGATCCGCCTGCCTCTGCCTCCTGAGTGCTGGGATTAAAGGCGTGTGCTACCACACCTGGCTAGTTGTACCTTTTAAGGACACCAAATAAACCACTTTTGGATGACACTTAATTTGTTAAAAGCACCACTGTAATGAAAATTTTGATTTTTTGTTTGTTTGTTTGTTTATTTTTTGCTTTTCTGAGGCAGGATCTCTCTGTGTTATCTTGGCTGTCCCAGACTCACCTTGTAAACCAGGCTGACCTCAAACTCACAGATCCGCCTGCCTCTGCTTCCCAAGTGCTGGGATTAAAGGCGTGTGTTACCACCGTGGCTTAAGTTTTGGTTTCTTAATAAAAAACAGTTATGTCATATGAATATGGTTTTGTTTTAATCCCAGGTGTGAGATATGGGGCTGCTTCAGATTGTCCACAGCAGCTGACTCTAACGTGTCTCGTGCTCTGGCAGGGATGTGATTGTGCCAGTTGCAGATAGTTTAGTTCTGGGAACTCCTGAGAGAGTATAAATGGGAGAGCCCTGAGAGGGCTTGCAGCTGCTGCTGTGGCCCCGACCCCTCATCTGCTGTTGAATTTGCTATTGCTGGTTTGCTGGACTGCTGGATATTCAGACAATGAAGATTGGACTTGCCCTGAGGAACCACAGCCCTATTCAGCAGGAAGTAGTCTATAGAGTTCTACTCTCCCCACTTCCCCTCTAACCTTCTTGCTCTCCTGCCTAGTCTTGGGGGATGGGAAGGGATTAAGGTGGATAAGAGTTGGAAGGGAGGTAGAGGTATAAGAACTCAATAAAATAGATGAAAAGAATATGCCTAAAGACCAATAATAAAAATGGCAAGGAGAGCTTTATCTTAGTCACTGCTCTATTGCTATGAAGAGACACCCTGATGAAGGAAACTCTCATAAAAGAAAGCATGTAACTGGGGACTAGCTTATAGTGTCAGAGGTTAGACCATTGCCATTGTGCTGGGGAGGATGGTGGTACACAGACAAGCATGGTGCTGGAGAAGTAGCTGAGAGCCTTACATTCAGAGATTTGGCCTGGTGTGGGCTTTTGAAACTCATATCCTGTATGTTGCCCCCCCCCCACCCGCAGCCCCTCCTCTGCCCTGTGACATACTTCCTCCAACGAGGGCACAACTCCTAATCCTCTTGGTTCTTTTAGACAATTCCACTCCCTGGTGTCTAAGCATTCAAATGTATGAGCCCACAGAGATCATTCTTAGTCCAACCACAAGCTACACTTGTAGAATCAGTAACGTTATCCAGTGCTAAAGATTAGATTTAAAATCAGCACTTCTTTTCTCTAGACTTTCTTTGAGAGAGATGGCTCAGTGGTTAAGAGTGATTGCTGCTCTTCCAGAGGATACAAGTTCAGCACCTATCTATCTTTTGGCCTCTGTGGGCACTGGCTGGCATTTGTACACACAGACACACACACAAACACACACACAGACACAGACACACACACACACACAAGACCACATAAATAAAAATCATCTGTATTTTAAAATTTCTTTATTAGTGTGTGTGTGTGTGTGTGTGTGTGTGTGTGCGTGCACGTGCATGCACGCCAGTGCAGGTGCCTGGGGTGGCCAGAGAGGACTGCGAATCTCCTAGAGCTAGAGTTGTGAGCAGCCTTATATGTATGCTGGAAAAGAAACTGGGAATTCTCTGGAAGAGTAGGAAGCACTCTTAACTACGGAACCATCTCTCCAGCTAATTAATAATAATAATAATAATAGTAATAATAGCAGTTAAATAACTATATTTACTTTTAATTTTGGAAATAGATTCTTCTCAAAAAGCTATCTATTTTTCTCTCATATAATACATACCGAGCAGTTCCCCCTCCTTCCACTCTCCCAGGTCCCTTCCTTCTCCCCTCTTCCCTGGATCCACTCCTCCTCCATTTCCTTAGAGCAGGCCTTCAAGAGACAACAACTGGACAACAACAGGACTAAACCAAATACACTAAGACAAGGTAAAAGGCCCTGATTCTGAGGCTGGGAAAGGCAATCCAACGGGAGGCAAAGAGTTCCAAGAGCAGACAAACAAGTCAAGGACATGTGCGTTCCCACAGCTGGCAGTCCCAGAAAAACACCAAGCTAACAGACACCACCATGCACAGAGGACCTGGTACAGACTCCTGTAGCCACGCCCCCCCCCCCCCCCCCCCCCCCCCCCTCCCCTGCCCCCAGCACCCGACCTGGCCACTTGCTTCTTGTTGCTTCAGTCCCTGTGAGCTCCGCTTAATTGATTCAACGGGCTGTGTTCTTCTGGTTTCCGCTATCCCCTCTGAGTTCAGCAACCTTTCTTTCTCCTCTTCCATGGAGTTCTGCCTCACACACCTTATCACATGAAATAATAGGTTAAAACAATATTGATAATCGCATTTCACTTTCCTCTTAACCACAAGCACAGGTAATACCAGATGATGCCAAAATCAACAGCCTGTGTTTGGAAGATAGCATGCCGGAAATGGAACATCACAGCAAAACAGAATCCACACACATATACAAATATTGAGAGCACACATACATTTATTTTGTGTGGCGTTGTGACGTGATACTTTCATCCTCAAAGTTTATGCTCCAGAACCTAGCATTTAAATTTTTTTTCAAAAAATCTAAAAAATTATCATTTATGCAAAAATTTTCATCATGTTTTACACTGAAGAGTTTGTTAGGTAGCATTCATAGCTTTCTGGATTGGAGAGCCAGACATCAGAGCACATTTTATCTATCTATCTATCTATCATCTATCTATCTGGCTTTTTGAAACAGGGTGTCTCTGTGTAGCCCTGGCTGTCCTGGAGTCAGAGGCAGGCAGATCTCTGAGGCTAGACCACATTTTAATGAAAGTAGAAGTAGCTTGGCATTCCAGGCTTTGCCTTGCACATGAAGTTCGTATTCTCTTTCTCATCTCTCTTTCCCTTGGGTCAGTCCTCTTCTTGCCTGTTGGGCAGTACCTAGGGGCAGAATTTCTCAACTTTAATATGCAAAGGAATTGTCTAAGGATCTGGCTAAAGTGATATACTGACTTCCGGTCCCACGTTTCTGGCCAGTCCCAGGTGATGGGTTGTTGCTGCTCTTCTGATACCCTTTGGGTTTAGAGCTGGGGAAAGATGATCCACGTGCAGGGTTTAAAGACCGTGTCCTGGATTCAAGTGTGAATTCTTTGTCTTAGTTGGTGTGGCCGCAGGCAGGATAACCTTATTGGTAAAATGAGTAGCTTCCTACAGCTACTTACGCCAGAGTCAAGTCAAAGCAGTGTAGCCAGCTCAGGTTCCGCTGTGGGGCGTGGCTAAAACTGGGGGCGTGGCGACGCGACGACTGTGCGCGTGCGCTGTGCGCTGTCGGCGTGCAGAGGCCTCAGGTAAGGACATGGCTGTTTGTCTTGCTCCGTGTTGTCTCCCCACTGTGGGACGCATGGTGTCTTGTAATATTCTTGGGTCAGGGGAACACTTGAGCGAGACTGTCCCGCTGGCACAAGAGCATGAGACGGGCGCGAGTGTTTCCGGCTAGCCGAGCGCGGTGGCGCCTGCTAGGACCTAGACCCGGGTTGAGGCCGGGCGCTGCGTGTTGGAACCATCCTGGGCAGCAGTCCCAGGTCCACCCTGTGGGACAAGCATGGCTGCATCATCTGCGCCGCAGCCCCCGCCTCTCCAGTGCAAGAAGGCCCTTTGGTTTCCCTAGGGCATCTGGTCTGGATAGGTGTGCCCTGGTGACAATCGGGCTTTTGATTAAGTAAAGCAGTCTCAAAGCGCAGGGCCTTGGAGTGCCACACTTCCACCTTTTTTTTTTAAGAGAGTAAATGTTTTATTCCCCAGCGTTATTTGGATTGTTTGAAACCATAGCACCACCACTATCTTCTACTCAAAAAGGTTTTGCTCAGATTCCTTAAGTTATGGAATAGGCTGCAGGCAAATGTGCCGGGTGCTTGCCCTCCGCCCCCCCCCCCCCCGGTGCCGGGTGCTTGCCCCCCCCCCCCCCCCCCCCCGAACATTAAAAACAGCCTTGAGAACTTGGTACTGAGCAGGACTGTCAGTGATACAGAGTACTGGGAACAGAGGAAGACAGCTGTCGCTCCTACGTCGTCCCCAGTTATATGTGTTCATTTGCTTCGTTTTTAAAATGAAAATAATAAAGCTTAAGTCTTTTGTTCCCCGAGTGGTCCCATTATTAAAGTGAAATAAGGAACGTTGGAGGGCGGGCGAAGGGGAGGGGCACTTGGTAATACAGTCCATGGCTAATCCTGACAGTGTTTAATTACCTTGAAAGGGAGGTGAAAGGTACAAGCAGATGGAGGGGCTAGCTGACAACATTATACAGAAGCCTGTTTCAGCGTTGAGGACAGAGCAGTGGGAAAAATATTGGAATATGAGATAAAAGGATTAGTGGCTCTTTTCTTGATTTGAGGTTATAGGGAAGCAGAGTAAAACCTGGCCTACCTTTCATCTATTCAGCAGGTCAAATTTCATTTGATGTATATATAACCTTTCTTCAAAGACAGAACCCATGACTCATGCTAATAAGCTCATACTTGGCTCCAACACTGACAGCCCTTTCTTGATTCGTTTTACATAGAGGGAGGGAGGGAGGATTTCAATCCCCTGCAGTTTTGCTATTTACTGGTCACTACTCAGTCAGCTTCCCCCTTCATGGGCCAGGGCCTTGTATGAACACTGTCTGGAATGACTTCAACAGAGGCAGATTACTGGGGTGCCCACACTAGGATTGCTCAGGCAGAACCTGGGGAGCTGGGAAGCAGGCGGAGGGTTAGGAATGAGCACTGCTTTGGGCATGGTGCAGTTGAAGTGTTCTAGCATGCAAGGAGGTGTGTCCAAGGGACAAGACCAGGTTAGTTTATTGCCTATTTTTGCATCCAGGAAATGCATGAGCTGTGGTGTCACTTAAAGAATAACCTTTCCCTTGGAGGGAAGTTTCCAACAGGGCCTTCAAATGCTGTTATTAGACTGTATTTTAATTCCCAGGCCAGCAACACGTTCCTCTAGCCTACTTCCTCATTCTGTACCAGAGACCCTAAGGAGACTTCGTTCCTCCAGTTTTGCTTTGTAAAAAGGCACACGCTTTCTCAGAATTTCTGTGCTTGTCCCTGGCTTGTGTCCTGTGGCTCACCATACTCCTCAGGCATGGAGATTGGAAACTGTATACAGGAATGTCTAAGCCAAACACACATCACTTCTGGGGCTCATGTAGAAAGCAATGGAGTTTTCCTTGTAGCTGCGGCGACAGGAATGTCAACACGCTCATGTATGTTAACTTTAGGATGGCTCGATCCATGGAACCGCTGACAAAGAAGATCTTTAAGGGAGTTCTAGCAGTTGAACTTGTGGGTGTTTTTGGAGCTTATTTTTTGTTTCAGAAGATGAACTCAAGCCAAGGTAAACAAACACAGTTCAGTAGTTGTTTTCTAGCGGGGTATGCACTAAGCGCTAGTGGCTTTTCTGGGCAAAACGTTTCTTCAGGTTGAAACTGTTAGACATTCCTATGGGCAAGAGGGGAAGGAGGAGTCCAGTATCGTAGAAGTGACTCATGTCTGACTTGCAGACTACCAGGGAAGGGTAGGACAAGTGTCTGTTCTGGCTCACAATTGGATGGGCTTCAGCACAACTTTAGGGATGGGATGGAGGGAGCTTGGCCTGCCTTTTACACTTGTTTAGTATTCTCGGAAAGAGCTACACCACTGAATGCCCAGAACTGCCTCAGGCACAGCATCTTAGCATCAACAGTAAGGCACTAGAACCATTTCCACTGTTGCTGAGGACAATGTAACCACTTAAGTTTTATACTAGAACCCTCAACTTTTAAATTAAGAATTCCTACTACTTCCTTTACCTTTAAAGCTTGTCACCTGTCTTCCACAAAGTACTTCATAGGACACTATACCAGGGTGCTACGGGATGTTCAGTCTTTAAAGTAAAGGCTGCTGGGTCGTGGTGGTGCATGCCTTTCCCAGCACTTGGGAGGCAGAGGTGAATCTCTGTGAGTTCACAGCCAGCCTGGTCTATAAAGTGTGTTCCAGGATAGCTAGGGCTACAGAGCAAACCTGTCTTGAAAAACCAAAAAAGAAAAAAGAAAGTATAAATGCTGGATTTTAAGATGAATGTAACTTATATACTATTCTTCAACATTCAGTTCGTGGATCAGAGGGACATTAAATATAAAATGCTAATAGATACTAATATAATAAATTGTGGCTTGATGTTAATACAGTGAATTTTGTTTTAATATCAGATTTCAGACAAACAATGAACAAGAGATTTCCCTTCATTTTGGAAGGTAAGTTTTTCTTCAAGTAAAATTCAATGCAAACTAGCCTATCAATCCTGTGGTACTTTTACAGCTTTGGATCACATGACATTATTTTGTTACTGTTTCCTACACTAGCTGCTTCCTGAGAGCACACAGGAAGGACTCACCTAATTACACAGATGAGAACAGTTAGCTCTTGGTTTCATTCTTATTACTTTTCATTGATCGAACCCCAGGCTTTACAAACACTGGAGAAAGTTCTATTGTTGAGTTACATGCTCCACCCTGCAAGCTTGAGCCGCTTTTTTCCAATGGTAAAGAACATTCCAGAGTGAGACCTAAGGTGGCGATGGGCACAAACCATGGCTTCAGGTTACTGCTGTAACTGTTCTCCTCAGGCATCCTATGTTCTCAGAGAGGCTGCCTTCTCTGTGGAAGAGCTAATGCCTACCTCATGACATGTATGTAACCGAAGCTTGGCACGAGGTGCCCCAACCAAGCAGCTCATCACAGCAGTTAGGAGACCGGTTAGAGCATACGCAAGACTATAGAGCCCTGCTGTGCTATTCACTTTGTTATGTAACAATATGGAGGAACTAACTTTGACATGATTTATAAATGACAGCATTTTGTTTCTATAGTTTATTACAAATCCATTGAACAGTCTGGACTGTATGGAGTTAGAGAACAAGATCAAGAAAAATGGTTGAATAGCAAAAATTAAGGGTAAGTACAATCTTAATTTATTATCCACTCTGAAGCTCTCACTTCCTCTGTCTTTTGGATTTTTGAGGGGCTTTCATCTTCTTTTTGAAATTTTTCTTTTTCTTGATGATGCTTTTCACGTCTCTGTTGTGCAGCCAGTCATCACGCTCAGCTTCCCACTTCAGCTGTTTGAAGCCTTTGAGAGAAGAAGAAAGATGAGTCTCTGCCCGAGTGTAACCACAGCTTCAGGCCCACCGTCTGCAGTTCCTAACCACCCTGCAAACCCACTGTGTCCCGCCCACTGTGCAAACCCACTGTGTGCCACTCTCCTCTGCTACCTAGGATGAGGAGCTTACAAATGAAAGAATACTGAAGGACTGATACTGAAATGATTGTTCTTTTCTATATTTATGAAAAAATGGAAACTATTATAACATCAGCGATAATTAAAAGGTCTTCAAGCACAAAGAATAAACCTTAGCCAAGTCAAAATAAAATAGACCTACTCTCCAAGAAAAAAGTTGTCTGAGTCTGTAGTGTGTGTGTGGGTAAATGCCTTGCTATGGGACAGGCAAGCTTCTGCCACTTTCGGACATCTACAGGGAAGTGCCATTTAAAATCTAGAATGACAAGTTCAAGGTGACCTAGTGGTGCTCACTGGTAATCCTACTGCTGGGGAGGTAGAGGGTCAAGTGCCCAAGGCCAGCCTGGCTACACAGTGAGTGTAAGGTAGCCTGGGTCACACAGACCCTGCTGTAGAGAAGAAGAAAAAGGAAAGAACAAAAATTAGTTTACTTACTTGCATTATCTTTGTTAGCCATGGCATTCATACCAATATAATCAAACTTGGATCCCATATTTTCATCCAACAGATGGCCAAACTTTCAAGAAAAAAAGGTGAGGAAAGTTATAAACTTGAAAAGAACATAACTAACTATGTTCTTAGTCAGCATATTAGCCTTACCTCCTCAGCAGACACAAACAGGCTGGAGTCATTGAAACTCTTCTTTTTTTTCTTTGGTCCTTAAAAAATAAAATAAAATTATGTGTAGGTTATTTAAAGTGTATGTTTATTTCTCAGATTTGGTCACTGATCAATGTTTATCCTTACAAGAAACCAACAGTATCACTCAGGATTAAAATCCACAGCTGAAATGAATGGAGTTTGTATTATGTGAAGCAAAATAAAAGTTATTATTCAGGTCTTACTCTTTGGGCTTGAAAAAGCTGACTGAAGTATGTTTATTATACTATCAATAAACTTTTGTTGGTACTACTGAAAATAAAATGTCTATTAAAAAGTCACATATAACCCTGAATCTATAGCACTTTAAGAATGGTAAAGTGGCAGGATAGTTGGGGCTCACATGTAAGGGACTCCTGAAACCTGACTGAAAAGATCATCTAGAGACACTGAAATGAGAGACAAGGACCTTGGGAGCAGCAAAATCTAAGGCTGTGTGTGAGAAATAGCTCTCCATGGCAAAGAACCCTGCTATTATCAATTCTTAAAGCACCGTTCTTGGCCAAGAGATGGTTTAACCGGTACATTCGCCTCACAGGTGTGACACTCAAGGTTCAGGTCTCCAGAACCCATGTAGGAACCTGGCTGTAGTGGCTGTAATGCCAGTGATGGTGAGATAGCAGGCAGAGGCAGCTGGGTGCTAGAATCTCATGGAGCAGTTAGCCTGGCCTGTGTGGTGAAATCCGAAGCCTATGAAAGACCCTTATCCCAAGCAAAAGGTGGACAGTGCCCAAGGACTGATCGTTTAAGAAAAATTTTCTAAACAGCATCAGACAAGTTTTTAAAATTGTATTTCCAAATAGTATTTCTTCATATGGCAGCTGCTACGGCTTGAATTTCCTTACCTTGAAATGACTTAGCAAAGTCAAAATCATCTTCACTCTTTCTCTTGCTTTTCTTAGTACTGGCTTTGGGGCTGGCTTCAGCAAATTCTGTAACCCAAGAAAGCTTGCTATTAAGCCATTTAAAAACAACAAGCCTGAAAAATACCAACTCAGTGCATGCTACAGTGTTCAGTGCAATGCCAAGGCCTGATGTGCCTATTCCATGTAGCTTTACAGTTCTCCAATCCCAACAGAATGGGGGATCCAGGATGCTCCAGTCTCTAAGAGCACCTGCTATAGTTCACAAGAATGTAATTTACTCAATGACCATTAATGAGGCCAAATACTTCCAACACTTGCAAAAATAAGAAACTTCTACTGCTTAGGTCCAGAAAAGATGCAAAGCAGGTGTACATTAGAGGTTAAATGAAAGAAAGGACAAGGACACAAGAGCACAATTGTGCTTGCTCCCTCACCGTCTATAGTTTACGTCGCTCCTCTCTTTCACTGTGCAGTAGGGCTGTACGAATACTGGCTTTTTCTTAGATAAGCTGCTCGTCACTATTGCTTTTGTTCTTTGGTAGCTGAGGCTCCAACAAGGACCTCACACATTGTAGGAAGCACTCTACTATCAGGCTACACCACCAGCCCTGTACACCAATGACAGCTCAACCGAAACTGTAGAGAGAAGCTGTTGCCTAAATTAAAGTCCAACACTGATATATGTGTCTTCTTCAGATATAGAAACCTAGACTAAGAATTAGCAAGAAAGCAGTATGATTTATGAGTTAGTTTTTTCAATCTGTATGTACCTGGAACATCTTCAGTTTCATCATCTGACACATCCATGAATGTTCCTCCATCTTCATCAATTTCAAAGTCTTCATCATTCATACTTCCTAGAGAAACTTCGTCATCATCCAGGTCACCAGGCTCATTGTCACTACTCTCTGAATCTTCCAGGTTCTCCTTAGCTCCTTTTGTTTTCTTCATATTGCTGGGAAAACAGAAACAAACTCCAAGACTCCAAAACTTGTTAAGGAAGGCAGTGTTTCCTGAAGTGTGCTCAGGTGACTACGTAAAAGAATCACAGAGTGCTCAAAGATTCCAAAGATTCAAAATGAAAGCACCACACCCAGGGGAGTCACATGATTTCTACAGCCTCCTGTTCTGATGAACAATAATTTGGGAAATACTGAGAAACAGTAAAGAGAAGGTTGAGTTTTACCTGGCAAAATCAATATCATCCTTTCCAGGAGTGTAGCAGTTATCATCTTCAAATGTGTCTGCGCAAGAACGATATAAAAATTTTAAGAGACAGCAAGGACCAGGAGCTATACGCATTATACCCCAGTCACTGTGACAGACTCAGGGTTTCACAACACACAATGCTGTAAGCAGGCCTACTGCTGGTGCTGGGTCTCTAAAGTGGGCTCTGTTAGTTTAATTCCTATCTATAGCTCTTCTGTTGAAAAAGAACTTTAGCGTTTATTTTTTACTAGTGTAGATGTAACAGTGACATCAAAGCAAGCCTTTCCATTTTCATGTACTGTTTTATTTAACTGACTTAAAAACTCCCAAGCTCTATGGATTATAGAGAAAAAAAACCCAAGCACCTAAAAAAAAAAAAAAAACAACCAATAAAACAGCAGGTGACTGCTACAAATAGAATTGGGAGACTATGAACAATAGTTTGTTTCATCAGAGACTTGGTCTTAGGCATGAAAACACTGTTCTTGCAAACAGTATTTTCTTACATATTGTACGAAGCTGAAAAATGTATTTTTCTAGAACAAATATGAGCACGTTACCATGTTATTTCTCAATCTTCTACTATAATCTGCAGACCAATGATTTCTAAAAACTAAGCTCACTTTTAACAATAATGTTCTATATCCTATTAACAAATAATATTTTTACAAACTGAGTTAATAAAAACAAATTACCAATCATATTTTCAAATTCTTCATCATCAACATCTTCTATACTTTCTTCATCTGCATCGCGCTTCTGTTTGTTTTTGACAACAGCAACTTTTTTATAATACCTAAAGTAAAATGCATATTATTTATCTGTTTAATTTATGACTAAAGACTAATTACAACTCAAATTGTGTTAGGAATATTCAAATGGACACAAACGAGTAAAACTGTATTCAATATAAAACATGTTTTGAGTTAAACAAAACAGGCATCAATTTTTGAAATGTGAAGCATAATAATTCACCGTTTGAAGGGGTTCACCCACATAGCCTAGGCTGGCTTTGTGCACTGAGTCCCCTGCTTTTGCCTCCTGAGTACTGGGGTTACAGGCCTAAGCTACCCAGCACTGCTAAGTGAAGGAGAAATGTTCAAGGTTTTCATGTCTTCTACGTTGTCTCTCCAAACTCATCTTGACACAGCATCATCGAGGCCTCCAGGTGCATGGAGAGTGTTGTCTAACAAGAACAAGGCCCCGAGTTTGATCCCACACAACACTAAAAGTAAAAAGCACTTTTACTTTTTTTTGCATAGTAAAAGGTTGCTTCAACTTCAACACTAATTCTCTAAGTATCAGAATATAGTGGTTCTAAACAACCTCAAATCATAACTTACCAGCTCACCCAAAGTCACAGTAGAACTTAAAGACTTCCCAGTTGGCATCACACCCACAAAATTATTCATAGTAAAAGTTCTTTTAAAAAGCAACTTAAATTAAATCTAATTAAGTAGTCAACTAGATAACTTGACAGCAGATGACAAGGCACAGCGAGTGTCAGTGGTGACTGTCGAGATCAGCCACTGCAGCGTCACAGTGGGCTGTGTTCGCTCTCCTTGGAGGGCCGCGGTCTAGGCAAACTACTTCTGTTGCTACTGCATTAAACTAACACACATAGAGACTAATAAAGAGTCACTGCTTAAGAAGAAAAAGAACCAGGCGCAGTAAGCAGCAAGTGCTCATTGGGAGGTGGCGGACATCTTAGGCAATGTACAGTTTCCAAACAAACCCCTAGAGGTCTACAAAGTCAGATTAATAGCCAAAATTTAAATACTCCATTAATATTCAAGCTGACCAATTTCACTAAGATTTCTATCAGTAGCAGATTCAGTAATTTAAATTTACTTCAAAAAGAAAACAGACACATAACCTGATCTTTTCAAAACAGTCCAACACCAATAAAGCAGTGTATCAAACGTAAACACAGTCCCCAAGGACGCTGCACTAGGTACCTTACCTGTAGAAAAACACTTCATCCACTGGGATCTGGCTTTCTTCCTTTGCAAGAAACTCTTTACTATTCACTGCAGAAATGAAGCATTTTATTATGACCATTTCCTACATTACTCAAGCTCTCACATGATATTAACATACTGGCAGTTCTGAAAAAGATTTTTTTGGGGGAGGGTTTTGAGACAGGGTTTCTGTGCAGCTCTGGCTGTCCTGGAGTCACTCTAGACCTCACAGAGATCTGCCTGCCTCTGCCTCCAGAGTGCTAGGATTACAGGCGTGCTCCACCACTAGTGGGAAGTTCTGAAATCTTGAAACAAGACCGTGGTGGGTAAGAGGTGCAGCAGTGCAAAGCGCATCTCTGGGACTGTGTCGCCAAGTCTCACCATCCTAGCATCTCAGTATGGGTGCTGAGAACTAAACTTGGGTCCTGCCCCAGAGTAGTAAGTGCTCTTAACTACTGAGCTAAGCACTGAAGCCCCTCAAAGAGTTCTTCTAAAGCTCCTAACCCTAAATCCTTATCCATCTGCCTCTATCACCCACATGAAGGATTATAGCATAATCTGGTTGTCTCGGAAGAAAAGTTCAATAATGCTTATAGTTGTAAAAACTCTGACTTGATTTAAAGATTTGCCTTACAATCCTAATTACGCCAGAGTAATCCTGCTGACATTCCTGGGTTTCTTAGAGGTTGGCTGAAAATAACTAGACTGTTTAACTTAACTCTAATTTCTGAGCAAGATGAAGGCAGGACTCGGCGTGTGAAGAAATGTCTTTTCTGAACAGAGAGCCAGAATCGGATCGGGAAGGCTGGTGAGACGGGCACCAGGCACAGTGCACAGGAGGACGCCAACCACACTGAAAACGATGGGGTGTGAGAGAGCCAGCTGTGCATGTTTGTTTTCCTCTGCCAGCACTGGAAGAGTTTAAGACGGTCTGAACTGTACAAGATGTGAATTGCACTTGCTGGTCACTGAAGGAGCTGTGTGATCTGAGCGTGGCAAAAGGCATGCCTGCTGAGGCTGGGGAGCGGCGGCCAGAGGGCCCGTAATTTTATTTACTTAGGATATGCTTGAAATTTTTATTATGATAAAGTGGGTCAAAGGACATAATTTGTGTTACATTGTCTTACGCTATCCTTTTGGTTTCAACTGTCCCGGCTCTATGCTTACCAGCAAGATTGCGGACATCCTTTATAAAATGCTTCCTTTTCGGCTGCATCACAACACTGTCGGTGTTTTCTGAAATGTAAACCATGAGAGTCTAATGTAGTTATAGCTTCTTTCATTTACTAAACCCCAGCAACGACAACCAAAGAGTTACTAAATAACGGGAGCATGCCTTTGCCTTTATGTAGCTTTGGATTTCGGTATACAAATCGATCCAAGAACCTCATGAGTGTGAAATCCTGCAGTGGGTCCCCCGAATACTGGATGAAATTTCCCTGAAAGGTGGGAAATGGTGTAGATTATTTAATAAAAAATAAATACCTATCCAAACATGAAAAACATAAATTGCAATGATAAACCCGCAAATATTTTTTATTTTTTATTTTTTGGTTTTTCAAGACAGGTTTTCTCTGTGTATCCTTAGGTGTGCTGGACTCACTTTGTAGACCAGGCTGGCCTCAAACTCACAGAGATCCACCTGCCTCTGCCTCCCGAGTGCTGGGATTAAAGGCATGCGGCACCACACCCGGCTTAACCCTCAAATATTCTAATGCATTTCCTACTAAAAAACTAGACATAGATATTTTATGATGCCCTGGTGATTTGCAGGTAAAATTTATGATGGCGACTATGTAACCATTACAAGACCCAAACACTGAGAAAGCAAACACAGGAAGCAAAGGAGAGCGCAGCCAGCCTGTAGGAGCTGCTGTTTCCTGATGTGCTGTGTCTCCAGTCATCCCACAGCGAGAAGGACTCTTGTTCTCTGTATTAAACAAGTCATTGGTCCTCAACAAGAGCAGAAACATCAGACTACAAGGCGGGGACAACTGCTCCGGCAATTGCTGATGACCCAAAACTGTAATATTTAGCTGGATGTGGTGCCACATGCCTTTAATCCCCCCAGCACTCAGAGGCAGGTGGATCACTGAGTTTGAGTTCTAGGACAGCTAGGGCTCTGTTACATAGCAAAACCTTGTCTCGAAAACAAACACTACCCCCAAGACATGCCCCGACCCCAACTCTAAAATCTTATATATTTTTAAGAGTATTTTACACTCACCTCAAGGATAGTCTTTGCAAAAAGGGCCACAGAAGGGTGGAAATGCTCAGATAACTAAAGAAGGAAAATGTTAATGCCATTATCTTTAAGGTCAGTTTTCAGCAAAATTACAGGTTATTTGAGAAAAATGTAGAGAACTGAAACTTAAGCTAATACAGAAAGAGTGATTCTCAAACATTCTGGTTTCCAAACCATGGGTACTTAAAAATCCAAGATTCTTGCTGGGCGTGGTGGCTCATACCTTTAATCCTAGCATTTGGGAGGCAGGAGGATCTCTGTGAGTTCAAAGCCACCCTAGTCTACAAAGTGAGTCCAGGACAGCCTGGTCTACAAAGAGAAACCCTGTCCTGAAAAACTAAAACAAAACAAAGAACAACAAAAAACCCTGAGATTTTAAGAACCTACAGCTGAGTGGATTATTTTTGTATTTGCTTTATTAGAAATTACAACAGGAAAAATTTAAGTGCTTATAGTTCATTTAAATTGGTAAATCCAGGGTTTGGAGTAACAGCTCAGCAGTCAGAGCACTTGCTGCACTTGCAGAGGTCTTGTGTTCAGGTCCCAGCACCCACATGGTGGCTCCTAAGTAACTACTTGCTACTCCAATTCCAGGGATCTGACACCCTCTTCTGGCCTTCTTGGGAACCAGGCATGCATGTGGGTACATTTATATACATGTTGGCAAAATATTCAAATGCATAAAATTAAAATAAAAAATGATAATATACCTACCATATATTAGTGTAAACAACATGCTCATGAAAAATAAGTATGCTTCAGAACAAAAATTACAAAATTAAGAAGTACTAATTCTCAAAGTTTAGTTAACAAATATTTTCAAAATCTCTTTTGTATTTGGCTGAATATGACTTAATGCACTTTTAACTCTTTTCTAGTATTCCATACTATTTGAACCTATATGAAGAGAGTCCAGCCTCAAACAATCTGTGGTTGAAAAAAAGATTTAGTAAGTCTTTCACCTAAGTGTGGATTTTCTTTTTTCATGTTATACCGAAAGGTAAAATTAACTGCCAGGTGGGATCTGCCATACCAAGTGGTCTACTATGAATGCAGACCTTCCCCACATGTGAATTTGGAACACTGTACTCTGGTCATTTGAAAAACACTGGATGAATTGGGCAGTTCCTCCAAATTGCTCGAAATTGCAGTGTTACTCTGATCACTAATTTTATCAGGCAACTTTGTGCAGAGTGTGGTTGGCTGTCACTATTAGTTGCTTTTGCCTGAAGCAGAAGAACCAATTACTTCATTTACAAATGTGTCTCAGAGTAAACAGTTTGCCCGTCAGTGTAGCAGGAACAGCGGGCCGAGTTCTACCTCGAGACACTGGAGCGGGACGCATGCTTGCCATCCACACAGGGAACACTGGCATGGGGTTAAGGCCAAGGTCATGAAACAATACCTGCTTTATCATTCTCAAGTGATACTGGCTTTGCCCCTTCCCTTGTTTACTACAAGTATAGGCAGAGAAAAATATAACAGAATTTGATGGCTAAAAAAGAACTGTCTTTACTTGTATCAAGGCATCAGAAGTTCACCTGTCTTCTTTTATATCATCAGTGCTACAGCCAGCACAGTGACAAGACAGATAATGCCCCAGTATCACCAGGACAGCAGCTGTGACTGCACGCTCGATGAACGGCTTTGAGCATCTGTGGTCACACTGCAAGAATAATTCATAGGGAGAAACTAACTGGCTTTTTGTCACAGGAAGGCTGTTAGAACCCAATTTATCTTCTTCATTTACACAATAATCAATAATGTAGTAAAAGATTTCTATTTTCAGACAATGCAACACATGTTAGAGAACTACATGTAACAATCCATGTTCTTTTTTTTTTTTTGCTTGTTTGTGTTTTTGAGACCGGTTTCATGCCCGGCTAATAAGTTTTTGTTTTCCTTTGAGACAGGGTTTCTCTGTGTAGCCTTGGTTGGTCTGCACTGTTTGTAGATCAGGCTGGCCTTACAACCAGCAGAGTGCTGGTATTAAAGGCGTGTGTCATCATACCCGGCCCTATATTCTTATTTATAAGCTATTTTATTTGCATGCACATCAGTTATAAGTTTCCGTAAACAGCTAGAGAGACAGCACAGAGGTTAAGAGAATTGGTTGCTCTTCAGAAAGTCCAGAGTTTAATTCCCAGTGACCACATGGTGACTAATAACCATCTATAATGAGATCAGTTGCCCTCTTTGGCCTGCAGGTACACATGCAGGCAGATTAATATAAAAATAATAACAATAATTAAAAAGTTTCTGTAAAATGAACATACCAATTATAATTTTGCTCATTTGTAGTTTCATATTAAGTTCTTCAGTTGTAAGAAAAGTTTTAATGTGTTAAAAGCCATTGAAAACAGGAGGAATATGTGCTACAAATGAATTAAAAAATAGTTGAAATTATTTTACCTTTCTGAGCTCCCAAAGACTTGTATTTTCAGCTCCACAGAACAAAGGATTTCTACTGAATGGATCGTATGTCTTTAACTGCTTGCCACCTAAGGACACAGTATTTTTAAATGCTTTATTCCTAGCTCAAGGAGACACTTAAAACTATCACAACTAATGTTCTCACAGACAGACCTAATTTTCAAGCTATTAGTAGTTCAGTAATACATTACCAGATTAAAATGCCAAGTCCCTTAAACAATCTATCTTAATGTCTACTTTAATATTTTTTCCTGAAAAATCTGCAACGTACTGGTCCCAGCTACCAAACCATCAACCTCTTCCTTCAGTCAGTAGTTTTCAAGCAGCCAGAGAAAGTGCTCAGAAAGCAAGTCATAAATAGGTAAGATGGAAATAAACTGAAGGAAGTTTTTTTCTTGGAACAGATTTGTATGTTTGCAAAAATCCAGAAATAAGAGATTAATTCTTCCTTTCTACTTTTTCTCACTAAGTGTGTGTGTGTGTGTAGGTGTGTGTGTGTGTGTGTGTGTGTGTGTGTGTGTGTGTGTGTGTGTGTGTGTGTGTAGGTGTGGGTGCTAGTGTGTAAGTGCCACAAGGCTGCATGTGGAGATCAGAAAATGATTTTGAGGAGCCAGGTCTCTTTCCAGTTTAAATGTGGGTCTCAGAGCCTGAAGTCAGTCACGAGGCATGGGAGTAAGTGCCTTTTCCTTTCCTGGATGAGTTGTCTCTGTGGTCCCAGATACTAAAAGCAAGAATTTTGAAATCCACTATTAGTTGTGTAGCCCTAGCACATGCTTGTCATCCTCCTAAAGGACAACAGTATGTGCTCTGAACAGAGAAATCCTTTGAAGAACTTTCTTGACGACTACTGGCATTCTCTTCAATATATTTGAAATGTAAAGCTGAGTTACTTTAACCATGAGTCCTAAAAGAAATGTTCCTGGCACTGTCTTCTTCAGGCTAGTAGTCTTTTCTTTTTGGCCTCAGATCAAGACTGTATCTCTACGCTTTCTTTTGGCTCTAATACTCTATTAATTGACTTCTTTTTCTTTGGTATGTGTAGCAATAGTCACTTAAGGCTTCTATTTCCCAGAGAGTCTTCTATCTTAAAAACTTGCTTTAGGGGGCTTGAGGGATGGCTCAGCAGTTAAGAGCACTGGCTGCACTTCCAGAGGACCTGGGTTTGATTCCCATCACTTGTGTGGTGGCTCACAACTGCCTGTAACTCCAGTTTCATGGCATCCAATGCCCTCTTCTGGCATCCTGGGCACCAGGCATTCACATGGTACAGACATATATACAGGCTAAACACTTAAACACATAAAATAAAAAATTAAAAAAAACAAACAGCCCTGCATTAAGAAACTGCAAAGGTTGAATATGACAGTTACACAAAACTCAAGAAGAGTCGTAGAGATATGATTAAATACAGTTCCAGTCAGAAATCAAACCTCATGTGACCCACACTTGGGTGTCTTCATGTGCTCTGACTAGAGTGGCTCAATTAGGCATAAACTCCTATTTAGAATGGAAATAAATGACTCGCATTGCATCTAGCATTTCATTGCTTTTCAATTAATTCCCATAGCTCTAAAAGGCATTTGCTTGATTTGTAAGATTTATTTAAAACATGTAATTCTGTTAATAAAGATTATCTGTGATTCCCTACCACTAAATTTTACTTCATGGTTGCAAATGTAGTTCAATGCTGGCTCAGCGCACCCCTCTAGCACTGTCACACAGACACAGCTGTGACGACGACAGAGAGAGCTAATTCAAGGGAACAATCCAAAGCACTTCACCTTTCAAGTTGTCAAAGTGGACCCAGGAGGCCGGCTTTGGTTTCCTGGCGTCTGGGCTGCTCTCAGGCACAGCTTCTTCTGCCTCAGGCTCCTTCACAGCATCCACTGTGGATTCTCTGTCAGCATCAGTGAACTTTTCTATGTCACTGTCGTCTCCCATGTCAACAAAGTTTTCTTCATCCGATTCCTACCAAAGTAGACCAGTGCCTCTATTAATCAGCGGGAACAGCAATAAAGTGTGTTCACTTATGTGATGTGGGTTTCACAGAAAACTCACTGCAATTCCAGTCAAACGAGAAAATCCCAGGCAAGTCAAGTCACGGCCCTGAATGCTACTCAGAATGAATGGAAGATCCTACTTTCTTCCTAAACATAACAGAGCCAAGTTCTGAACCAAGAGATTTTAGACCTGAGTCCTCAAATGTTGTTATAAATAACAAAGGTAGGCATGGTTACTATTTATCTCCATTTCATAAGCAGGAAACAGGCTGCAAGGGTCTACTTGCTCTATAATCACCCATAACTACCTCATTTGATTGTAGTTTCTATACCACTGCAGCTTGCTATGTAATAAATGGAGGAGTCAAGCAACCTGCTCACCTATTTAGCTGTCCACCTGGCAGGGAAATCTGGCTCTGTCCAAGTCTAGAGCTTACATTGTAACACACTCCAGAGAAATTAACTTACTGTCAGTAAAGCAAAAACACACACAAACCCACCCAACACAGCAGCACCCACCAGGGTCAGGAAGCATAAAAACCATACCGGATGGTCATCTAGTTGGCTTCTTAAGTCTGGTTTTGCTTTAAGGATCTCAGACACAAGATACAGTGCTCCACAAATGAATGGCGGCATCTGCGTGCAGGTAACCTGAAGCAACCTCTTCACAAAAGCCTTCACCCGGCGCAACATGATGTCAGCTTTCAGAGATTTGTAGACAAGGTTAAGAAACATCGCTTGCTTGGAACACGTCATCAGCCCTGGATCCAACATCTTTCTGTAAAATGAAATCAAGGTCAGACGTTCATTCATAAAATCATCTTCACATCCAGTGGTCATAGTTTAGAGACTCCACAACCAAATCTTAGGATACATTTCCTGAATAAAGTAAGACACGATTTTTGCCTTATCAGATAAAGTGCACATCAATGACCCCAGGAGAAAGAACACAACGGTAAAAAAGGAAAGGTGTCACCAGATAAAAGCCATTTGTTTTGTGACTTTTTTCTCCTCTAATTGTTTTATAAGACAACAGGGTAGTTTTATACAGATACAGAACCCCATCTGAACAGTTACACAAAAGCCAACTAATAAAACCTGACGCCTGCTCAGTCTGCTTTCAGTCAGTTCTTGGAAGGCAGAGGCGCAGCTCTCATGGAGTTCTGCCCTCAGCATTTCCACAGCAAAGCCAAGGCCAGCCAGGGCCACATTGTGAGCTGGGGAAAAAACTGACACCTAGCAAGCAGTAGGTAAGATGACCAGCTTCTGTCTTTGTTTACTCTCTCCTCTCCAGCCGAGCAGAGGCAGCCTCCCGCACATGGCTCTGGTGGAGACTACCTATGAGCAGTGAAAAAGAAACTGAGTTCCTTAATATGTGATCCAGTGGACTAACCAAGTATTCCTTCCATACACACCGTCCTCTGTGCAGAATGTTCTCTGCATGTCCACAGTTCCCAATGAGTTCTTCTAATACTCTCAGTCCTATGTTTATGCTCTGTGGTTTCCTCAGCTTTCCCACCTTTTCTCCTAATATCCAATGGAACTGGGACTGCGCTATCACAGGCTTCCTCCATGGACTGGGACTGTGCTGTCACAGGCTTCCTCCATGGATGGGGACTGCGCTGTCACAAGCTTCCTCAATGGACAGGGACTGCGCTGTCACAGGCTTCCTCCATGGATGGGGACTGCGCTATCACAGGCTTCCTCCATGGACGGGGACTGCGCTGTCACAGGCTCCCACCATGGACAGGGACTGTGCTGTCACAGGCTTCCTCCATGGACGGGGACTGTGCTATCACAGGCTTCCTCCATGGATGGTTTCCTAAATGAGGGGTCCAATCAGTCATGGACTAAAGTCTCCATTAACTATTCCAAATAACGCTTTTCTGTTATACAGCTTTTCTGGAAATTAAAGTGTGTGTGTGTGTGTGTGTGTGTGTGTGTGTGTGTGTGTGTGTGTGTGTGTGTAGGTGAGAAGGGGTCTTAGGGAATCATCTTATACTGGCAGGCTTGTGAGTAAGAATCTTTATCCCTGGACCATCTCACCTGCGCTAAAGCTTTTCTCTGTGAGGTTCCAGGTCTGTCACTCACTAGTTGTAACTTAGGAAATGCTTACTAATATGAACAACAGGCACGAGACAGGTGCACACCTCTGCATTTTACTAATAAAATACTGTGAGAAAATGAGATTAATCAAGTTACAATAGGGTTTGCCTGATCTTAACAGGGCAAACTATTGGCTGGGATTGAAATCATAGTAAATGTGTCTGAAGTCTAACTATTAATCACTACATTTTCCTTTCTAAGTTAGACATATATATGTGCAACTGTAAAAAGCCAATTAGAGGCCAGGCGTGGTAGAACCTGCCTTTAATCCTAGCACTCAGGAGGCAGAGACAGGTGGAGCTCTATGAGTTCTAGAGCAGCCAAGCCTGCACAGTGAAAACCTGCCTCAAAAAAGAAAACAAGAAAAGAATAGGTAAGTTCCTCAACGCAGCTTGCTGGCGTATGTAAGGCAGATCCAAAGCACTTACTGTCAGAAATACCTGCCTTGACGAGTTACACGAGAGCTGTATGAGCCACCAAACAAAATCTTAAAGGCTAAAAGAGCAAAAACCTCCTCACCTCGGAACCGCTAGCTCTCGTTCTCCAGCCTACCTCTGGTAAGGGCCTCCAGGGGTGGGATTTCTGTTCCTGGTGCCTACCTTACACACCGAGAGCATGGGCAGCAGATCTAAGTACGCAAAAGCCATGTGTTGAATGAATTACTGAGCTGTATGAGGAGCAGGAAGAAGATTGAGAATGAAAATATGGGGGAAGGGAATGTCAGTTACACCTCTGGTTCTAGGTCTTCATTATCCCAAAAGACTTAAAGAAACGTAGCAAAATGTTATTTTTTTGAAACAGGTGTCAGGGTATTGTGCTCAAAGTTGGTGAATTTTCGATTGCTGAGGGTGCCTATGTGACACTGACACACATACTGACACACACACACACACACACAACTTAAAATTTCCTTTTGCCCTATACTACATGTGCTATCCCACAGCAGGTTTCCCCCACATTCATACACTAAAATGCTACGCACTTACCTATATAAAGCTGTGTAATAGCGATCAGATATTGTCTGTTGAGAATTCATTACTTGGAAAAGTAGCATTAAAGCCTGCACACTGGTATTAAAATTTACAACATGTAACACCTTGAATAAGGTGTCCACCTGCTCCCTGACTTTGTCGTCACCTATCTGGGAATAAGGGTATGCTCTGTTCACTCCTGTTAAGATGGCACTGAGCATTTTTGATTCAATGTCTTTTTTCTTGATACAAGTCCGAAAGAAACAAAAATAAAGAGTTATTAGTTTGTTAGCCAACTCACTTTCTTCATGGGAGAGAACCATTTGGTTTAAAAAGCAAATTGCGTAATACTGAGCTTTGGCGCTGATATTTGAGCGGAAGAGGAGCCTTTCTATTTCTCCACACACAACTCCTTTCATATTGGGATGCTTCCGCAGCAACACCTCTAACAGGTGGGAAGCTTTGGTGGCGACTCTGTTCTGAGGATCTCCCAGCTTGTTTATCACCTGCACAAGAAGAGCCTTCTCCTCCTCAGGCTTATCACAGAGGAGCTCGTGGGCGGCTACGAGGGCTCGGGTCTTAGTGGTCACCAAGGAATCGTGACTTAGAGTTTCTAGGACCTGCACGAATTCTGCTACTAACTGTTTGAGTTGGTGCTCATAATACCACAGTACAAGTCTTCGATCCCTTGAGTCCCTGTTGCCGCTGGACAACTCTTCCAGCTTGTGAAAAGGATGCTGGCTGAAAACCCAGAGCTTCCGACTGCCTGGCAGGAGGTCTGTAATAAGTAACTCCTTGAACGTATCCAGAGCCTGGAGGCACTGCTGCTTGCTGCCCTTCTTTTTAACAAGGTTCAGGAGGGTTTCTACAAACTGGAGTGTGTGAACAGCATCGTCCTGGATGAGAAGGATCATGGCTGCCATCCTGTCACCCAGTGTCCCCGAAGACACGATTGCCTTCATCCAGGTGGAAGAGCCTCCCTTTTGAGAGCTTGTCTTACTTTTGAACAAGGTGACTTCATGCTCATACAGCTGCTGGGCCAGGGCTTTGTATTTGGACACCAGATCCCGAGGCTGGGGCTCCAGGGAATACTCACTGCTGTACTCCATGTCATACCACTTGCCTCCAGGCTTGAGTAACAACGTTTGTCTCTCCAGAAACTCGAATACATCGGGTTGTTTATCTTTCTTTGCTTTTGGGATGGTACTGCTATCAGAATGCTGTTCTGGTCCATTTTTATTTTTCACCTTCTTTTCTGATGCCTTTTTACTTTGTGTTACTTTCTGTTTTTTATTTTCAACCTTCAGTGTTTTTACATCTTTTTTGCTGGCATTTTCTTTTTTATCTAGTTCATCCTCTTCAATCAAAGACTTTGAGTATTTGGCCAAGTTAAGATTTTGAATAAATGCCTCCAGTTCACCTTGTTGAAGGTCATCAATTGTCCCCTTTTTGCCTCCATCTATCAGTTCCTCATTTTCATCCAAAGTAGCCAGCATAAGGTAATCTTGCTGCAACAATACATAAAAAAGTTAAAAAGCCATATTATAAACCCAGAACTTCAGTAAGCACTTCATCTTTGAAAACCATCACATCTGAATTATTACACTATTACCTGGGAAAGTCACAGACATCCAATAACAAAACGTGCCAAGGATATATGTACACTATAGGGAAAAGAAGGTTTTCGAAGAACCTTCTTCAAGATATGAAAAGATGCTCAAGCTGACAGCCACAGAAATCCAATGAAAATGACACTTGTAATGTGTCAGGTGAGCGAGGTTAAAGGTTTATAAGACTGGGCACGGGGATGGGTCAGTCAGTCAAGCCCTTGCTAAGCAAGACTGGAGACCTGGGTTCCATCCGCGGGAACCCACGGAAAGGAGAGAATCGACTCCACAACGTTGTCCTCTGACTTGCACACGAGCGTATCAACAAACATATAGCATCTCCTCCAATAATAAAAATTTTAACCCAGCAGATACAGATGACATATTCACTAGCTTTTAAAACATCTGTCCACGAGGTTAAGGACCAGTAAGTTAGTTTTGTTCCAACCCGACGGGAGTAACGGTTACACCACGTTGATAACAAGATCGCTTACATCTTAACGAAACGTAAACACAGGAGAAAACATGCAATACGAATATTTTTATTCCACTGAAGAGCGGTGAAAATGCGGGAGGTTCTCAGAACAAGTAAGAGGCTGGGCTGCGGTCCCACTGCCAGCAGCGAGAGCATCCCGTTCCCCGGAGCCTGTGGCCGTTACCTTCGTGCCTCCGAGGCGTAACACCTCCTCCAGAGAGAAGCCACCCTTGGACTCATCGCTATCTTCCTCTTCTGGATCTTCTGTCACTTCTTTGGGACGCCAGGGCTGCTTGGCATGGAACTCTAAAGGTTCCCGGTCCGCCGACATTGCTGGCAGAACACGAGCGCGCAGCCCGTAGCTCACTTCCGCTTTCCGGTGACGCACTTCCTATTGAGGAGGCGAGTCAGGAAATACCCTTCATCTCCTCCTCTGGGGCGGAGCTTGGCCCCAAGGTGGTAGGAATGACTGCTTTAGTGAGACGCGGCTTGGCCCGCGTGGGTAAGAGTCCTTGCAGAGTTCTGGTTCAGTGGAAACCGCGCTGCTCCTTGGTTCCTCGGTTGCTTCCTGGGACTGGAGCTCGAGAGGAGGAGAAGATAGGTCGTGTGGTCCAGGGGCTTGTAGTCGTGGGCTCAGTGCATGCCTCCATCGGGTTCTGACGTTGTGGGGACGAAGTTAGTGATGGCCAAGGCTGCCTTGCAAGCTCTGGGTTGCCTGCTGCGCGTGTAAACGAAACGGAGATTTCTAATGCTGGGAGCTTAATCGTGTTTTTCAGGCATTCCCTGTGTTTGGAGAGGGAAATGTTTCAGCTCCGGGAATGAGCAGGCAGAGAGCAACCAGGTGACACCGATGCTGCGGCATCTTACGTATAAAATAAAGTCTACAGGTCCCATCACTGTGGCCGAGTACATGAAGGAGGTTTTGATCAACCCAGCCAAGGTAAACATAGGGGAGCGCGAGCCACGAAGGGTGTGTACGCAGAGGAGTCAGAGGAGTCGGAAGGTCCTGAGCCCACGTAGCAGAGAGCCATCAGGGGATGAGCCATCTCCGAAGTCCTTGGAATATAGTTTAATCTGTCAGTTGAACAGGCAGCGTTAATTCCAGGGCAATGCCAGTAAGGAGGTCTGGACAAGTTTCTGCAGTGTTTGGGTGGTAGAATGTAGATGCAATTCCATGAGTTAAAGGAAAGATGATTTTCAAATTGGATGGTGAGTTTCCCTGACAGAAGGGAATGGTGTGTGTGTGTGTGTGTGTGTGTGTGTGTGTGTGTGTATGTGTATGTGTATATATATGTGTGTATGTGTGTATATATATATACACACATATATATATATATGAAGACCTTGAACTTGCAGCATCTTCCTGTTAACCTTCTTGGTGCTAGTATTCAAGGTGGTCTCCACTTGGCTGGCTGTAAGAAAGAGAGCCATTGAGTCTTTCTTGAAAGTTAAGCATTAGCCTGGGTGTGGTGGCACATGCCTTTAATCTCTGTACTCGGGAGGCAGAGGCAGGCAGATATCTGTGAGTTTGAGACCAGCCTGGTCTATAAAGTGAGTTTTAGGACAGACAAGGTTACACAGAGAAACACTGTCTCAACAACAACAACAACAAGTTAAGCATTATGGTAAAACTTGGGTTATGAAGATAATACGACATAGGCTTCTCCCCAAATAATTAAACCTTCTAATCAAAGTAATGAAAGACAGACAAAAAATACTTGTCTTAGGAGACAGAGGTCAGTGAAGATGCTAGCTGAGTAGGCTGATTGGGTAAGGATGCCAGGGAAAACTCAAAAGGAAAGGAAGACTTTGCATTGGTGTTGAAGTACAGACAAGTAGGGACATTTTCTAAACCCACCTTTTTACCAAGATACATTAATCATATGAAAAGAACATAAGTCACTGGTATAAGTTCGATGGATGGATTACACACACACACACACACACACACACACACACACACACACACCCCGGGGTGGGGGGATTTTCACACAGACCACGTTTATTTAAGTCAAACTACAATCAAGAAAAATCAAAGTTCTGGGAGGGGAGGCTGCCAGGATGATCAGAATCTTATTGGGTTGGGCGGTAGGGGTGGGGAGAGGGCAAGGAGGGGAGAGATGCACGTTGCATGTTTCCAGCCCTGCTGCTTGAGTAATTGTTCTTCTAGGAGTTTTGCAAAATGACTACTACCGTGTAAAATGTAGGTAAAGACTCTTTCTTTATCTTGATTATTTCAGAAGAGAAAAGTTTTTTGGCAAATAGTTACTTCACTGTATGTATCACAAAGCATATTGAAGAAGTAGTTTTGAAAGCCTTATTTGAAAAGTAATCTTTTCCATTTCCTCTTTTTTAATTAGGGATATTATGTGCATCATGATATGCTAGGAGAAAAAGGAGACTTTATTACTTCACCTGAAATAAGTCAAATCTTCGGGGAGGTAATACACGATGTGTAGACTGCAAAAGAAATGAGTTTCATAAATACTTGAGAGCAGACCAAACTATGCTAGTCTGCAATAGTGTTTTATGGGGCGTGTGTGTTTGTGTGTGTGATTTATCAAATATTTAAAATCATTAGAGGGAATGGTGTAGTGGTGGAGAGATTGAAGGACAAAGGAAGACAGTAAAGAGTTAAGGACTATAAAGTATGTCTTTATGTAGAGTTTTGTGCTTTAACACTTTAATGTTTTTTCTCGTCACAGCTACTCGGGATATGGTTCGTTAGTGAATGGATGACCTCTGGAAAAACTACAGCTTTCCAGCTGGTGGAGCTGGGGCCAGGCCGTGGTACCCTCACAGCAGATATTTTGAGGGTAGGTAATAAAAGAATGTCTCTACGTCATATGGGTTAATCTTCCTGTTTTTGACCAAGCTTGTAAGTTACATTGATCTTCTGGGTTTTCAGTCCTTTTTATGCTTTATTTTTGTCAGCTAAAATACGATGTCAGAGTAATATAATGGTTCATTACTTATTATTGTCTGTAGGCTTAAAAAAATGGAGGAGTGATGTACAAGCTGAAATTATAAAATGTTTGGCTGAGTTATGGGAGTCGATATTTACCTTCTGAGTAGGGAAACTTCAGTTTTGCTTTGTTTTTGAGAGAGCCTTGCTAGGTCCATGAGGCTGGCTACTTCCTCCAGAGTGACAGGATTATATGAAAAGGATTACATGCATTTGCAACATGCTTGGCTAAAGCTTTTCAATGACACAAAATGCAGATGGTATAATGGAAAACAATAATTTCAACTACATTAAAATTCATAATCTTTTGTTACAGAAATAAGGACTTTTTTGTTTTTCAAAGATACTATGAAATGATAAGCCACAGAGTGGAAGGTGTTATTTTTAACAGCATAACCAACAAAGAAATAGTAATTAGAATAATATATAAAGAACTCCTTAAATCAATAAGAAGATAACAGATTAAAGTTCAAAGATATAGACAGATCCCTCACAAAAGAGAAAATCCAGATGGCTAATGAAAATAAAAACTCACTTAGTTTTTAGTAGTCAGGTAAGCAAAAAGTGAAATCACCAGACTGGGAAAAAAAAAAAAATCAAAAAGTGAAATGACCCTGGTGAGGGTAAAGATGAGGCTGTGTGGAGGAGTGACAGTTCTCACGTGCTGTCATACTGAGGCATGAGTGTAAATTGGCACAACCACCCAGATTGGCTCCTGGATGTGTGTCAGAGTTGCTTACACTGTCCGCTGCACACCCTTACTGCTCACACACTCTAGAGGAAGTGGTGAGCACACACCAGGAGACTAGACAAGAAGGTGGCAGCATTGTGTTGAATAGCAAAGACTTAGAAACAACCCAGTGGGAAACTGAAGCCAACCACGTGGTAAAGCCGTGCAGTGGAGTATCAAGTGGCGTGAGAGTCAGAATACAGCTGTGCCCACAATGCAGCGGTACTGAGTAACACTAGCATTCGTGAAAGAATTCATATCATGATTTTAATGTCAAATCCACGATGAGTGAACAGGAAACAGTCGCTATGTGTTGACTAAGTACATTTAGTAATCTAATTCATAAGGAAAAGTCGGTAAGTAGTTACCTGGGGACAGTGGCATTTGGGCATGGAGCAAGGACTTTCAAGGACTGCTCACATTCCATTTCTATGCGTGTGCATGTGCATTCATGTATTTGTGAGTGTGAACGTTTCAATGTGCGTGTGGAGGCCAGTTGTTGACGTTGGGTGTCTTCCTCTAGTGTTTTTCACCTTTGTTTTGAGATGGGATCTCCTGTTGACTCGGGAGTTTGCTGAGTGTGCTGACTGGCTGGAAAGCTCCAGGATCCTCCTGTCTCTGCTTTTTCAGGATTGGGATTGAAGGTGCATGCTGTCAGCTTTATTTTTTCTTTTTTGGCATGGTGCTTGGGCTAACCTCAGGCATTTTACCCACTGAGCATCTCCCTAGTTCCAGAGGTGGATATTCTTTCATTTCTCTTTTCTGTCATTTCTCCCAGACTTTGTAAGAATATTTTTAAGGGATATGTAATAATATTTGTTAAACTTTAAGCTTTTGTTGTTTTGAAACTCATTAATGTTTTTGAGATTAATTTGTATGATTTTTTTTCTTGGCAATTTAATGTAAAAAAATAATCATTATGGATTTAATTTTTTTTTCCAGACAGGATTTCTCTGTGTAACAACCCTGCCTGTCCTGGACTCACTTTGTAGACCAGGCTGGTCTCGAATTCAGAGAGATCCACCTGCCTCTGCCTCCTGAGTGCTGGGATTAAGACGTGAGCCACCACGCCTGGCCTAGTTTTAATCTTTGGATAAATAATTTTTGCTTGAAATGATTTCTCCCCTCTCCCACCCCTAAGACAGAGTTTCTTTGTGTAGCCTTGGCTGTCCTGGACTTTGTAGAATAGGCTGGCCTTGAACTCACTGAGATCTGCCTGCCTCCTGAGACTACTGGGATTAAAGGCGTGCACCACCACGCCCAGCCGCTGAAAAAAAATTTTTTTAAATGACAAATAAGTGTGCGGTGGCTTGGCCCCTGTAGGCTCATATATTTGAATGCTTGGTCCCTAGCTGGTAGAAATGTCTTGGGAAAGATTAGAAGGTGGCCTTGCTAGAGGAGACGAATCACCAGGGATGGGCTTTACGGTTTCCAAAGCCCATACCAAGCATCTTACTCTCTGCCTCTAACTTGTGGGTAAGAGGTAAGCTCTCAGCCACTGCTCCAGTTCCATGTCCGCCTGCCTGCTGCCATGCTCCACACCATAATGGTCGCACTCTCTGAAATTGTAATCAAGCCCCCAGTTAAATGCTGTCTTTTTTTCTTTCTTTTCTTCTTCTTTTTTTTTCTCCTGGTTTTTCAAGATAGGGTTTCTCTTGTAGTCCTGGCTGCCCTGGACTCACTTTGTAGACCAGCCTGGCCTCAAACCCACAGCGATCCGCCCGCTCTGCCTCTGGAGCGCTGGGATTAAAGGCTTGCGCCACCACACCTGACACTTTCTTTCTAGGTTGTCTGGGCTATTGTGTCTCTTCGCAATAGCAACAGAATAGTAACTAAGACACAGTCTTCACTTCTTTTTTGTTTTAGGTGTTCAGTCAACTTGGATCTGTGCTAAAAAACTGTGACATTTCAGTACACCTAGTAGAAGTGAGCCAAAAGTTAAGTGAAATTCAAGCAGTGACACTGACAGAGGAGAAAGTCCCACTGGAGAGAGATATGGAGTCGCTGGTGTACATGAAAGGTGTTACGAAGTCTGGGGTTCCAATATCCTGGTACCGAGACCTGAAGGATGTCCCTAAAGGTACAACTTTAATAGTCACCGCTTGAAGTCCTGTGTCTGCAGAAAATAGATGATGCTTTTTTTTTCTAGCAAAGAACATTCTAATAGAAGATCTCATAACATTTTCTAGAAACCAAAAATGTAAGTGTCCTCTGCACTGTGTAGTGTTTCCCGTTAGCTAGGACAGTCCAGATGGTGAAAGGGCCCGAAGCAGCAAGGGCTGAGGTAGATGGTTAGCCATTGCTCTCAGGTGGTAAGTCTGCCTTTTTCTAGTCTAGGCGTCTTTGACAGTGTCGTGGCAAGATCTTTAGTAAGACACCAAAAGCCATCTCTGGCCTCTGCTTTCTCAGGTATTATATGAAGCTCCTATTCCTTTCCAGGTAACACATTTGAGTCTCCTTGGGTTTAGACCTAGTGATGAACAGAAGACTTAGCTGACCATGGCAGGATTCAGTTCTCAGGGCATCATGTGCTAAACGAGGAGCAGGGCTCTCTTAGTCTGTTAGTCACAGGCAGTTTGCCATAGAGCTGTGTTCGTTCCTCAGCCCGTGGGCCGAGACCTCCTTGGGGGTTTAACTACCCTTTCACAGCGGGCAGTAACAGACCTCCTGCATAGCAGGTATTTATAATTCATAACAGTGGCAAATGTACAGTTATGAAGTAGCAATGAAATAATTTTATGATTGGGGGTCGCCACCACATGAGGAACTGTTGAAGGGTCGCAGCATTAGGCAGGGTGAGAAGCACTGCCGCAGATGACAGTACGGGACCATCCAGGCTGCAGTGTACAGGGTCAGGCACTATCTTTCATGGTCAATGTTCAGTAGAGTTACTTGGTGTAAAATGCTGAATCACTAATTTTTCCTTGTATTTGTAACAGGATACAGCTTTTATCTCGCACACGAGTTTTTTGATGTTCTTCCTGTGCATAAATTTCAGGTATTGATGGAAATGTTGTTGCTTATCCCAAGCTCTTAAAGCTGTGCTAGTGAACTCTTGGTGCTTATCCCAGCTTGCCTGGGTTAGTATTATGTGGGCCTTCATGAATATGATTGAGAAGCAAAAATGAAATATCAACCAGAATCTTTACTCTCTTATGAACATTGCTGTGCATGCTTAGTTTCGGGCTGAAGACATAAGAGAGCATAGGATGACGAATGTGTGTGTCATTGCGGACTTTAAATCACAAAAACTAAAACTTTGCTCCATCCTTTCTGGGGGAGTTTGGGTTTGGTGATGAGCTGCGCCCACGGCAACTTCTAAGGCGAAGAGTCAGTCTCATGGAACGTGGTCCCGGAAGTACCAGGCTGCTGGCTCGGGCTGACCTCGCCCTCTATCTCTGCGCAGCCCCGGGCTGCTTTTCTTCTGTAGCTCTGTCCCTTCATGAGAACATGATGTCTGAAGATCTCGCAAACCTTTATTTTTATGTATTTTGTTTAGAAGACCCCACAAGGATGGAGAGAAGTGTTTGTTGATGTCGACCCACAAGTTCCTGATAAACTGAGGTTTGTCTTGGCGCCGTGTGCGACCCCAGCAGAAGCCTTCTTACAAGTATGAATCCGAGTTTTCCTTCTAAGCCTGTGTTGTTGCACAGTAGTCTAGTCTGTTCTCTTAGCCGCCACCTCGGCGTCTTCCCGATGGAGCACGTGAGGGGCTCTGTGGTGAGACCCACAGTGGCGGCCCAGAGGGTGGGCTGCACTGTCTCCTGTGTGTCATCTCACTGTGATGCAGGAGGCCGGGCTAGTAAGCCTTTACTTACCTGAAGCCCTCCACTGTTCCCTGGGCATGAATGACGCATGTGATCCATGGGGAAAGGCAGCGTGGTGAGTCACAGCTGAGTTACCGAGCCTCATGGTTTGCTCTGTGTGCTCTCGTTATTGTCACCACTGGGCAAGAGCACAGCTGTTGGGTTCTATCTGCACCGAAACCTCCCTTTGGTCCTGCACTGTGAGCAGGCTAACTGCTGCTGTCCTGTGCTGTAAGGAATGCTCCCCAGAGCTCTCCATCTTAGGACTGTGCTTAACTTTCTTCATATATTGGTGTTTGACCTGCATGTGTATGTGAGGGTGCTGGGTCCCCGGGGACTGCAGTTACAGACAGTTGTGAGCTGCCACCTGGGGGCTGGGAATCAAACTGAGGTTTTCTAGAAGAGCATCCAGTGCTCTTAACTGCTGAGCCATCCTGCTAGCCTCAGGGCTGTGTTTTAAGGTCCCCAAACTGCACATGCCTCTCAGGAAATCTGAGCTACTCACTTATTTCCTCTTCTTTACCCCAGAATAATATTTTATGTTCTAGATGTTAATTAAGAATTTCCTAAAGTTTTCAGTTTTAAAAACAAAGTTTTTAAAAACATACCTATGAATATGTTTTCTTTACAAAGTACAAGTTAAAATATCATACTAAACACTTGTGAAGTTTTATTTTTTCATATTCTGTGTAATTCTGCTTAAATGACAAACATATTTATTTATTTGTTGGGTTTTTTTTTTTTCTTTTTTTAAGACAGGGTTTTTCGGTATAGCCTTGGCTGGCCTAGACTCGCTTTGTAGACCAGGCTGGCCTGGAACTCACAGTGCTCTACCTGCCTCTGCCTCCCGAGTGCTGGGAATACAGGCATGCACCACCACACCCAGCTGACAAACATATTTATAAGGCTACCAAAGAGCTGCCTCCACCCTGAGGTTACTCTGGCTCCAGCAGTCGTCACTTCGAGTTTTTGACTTACATAGCATTCACTTAGGGGAGGGTTGGCATCTCTTTCATTTGAGTGGAGCCTCAGGAGTGCCACCTGTCACCCTGCAGCTTAGTATGCGGTGGTGTGCATGTCAGCAGGGGAACCTGAGGCTTGCTGGCAGATGCCTGAAGAGGCGGGCTTTGTGATTATTAATTTTAATTTTTTTTTTTTAGCTGTATTGGTTTATCTAGTGTCATTGGGGCTAAATGTTTATTATTTTCCTGAATCCTCACTATAGACCTTTGTGATTTTTGTAGCTATACTGGTTTATCTACAGTCATTAAGGTGAGATTTCACTGAATCTCACTATAAACCCATAGCATGTTTTAGGAGAATGCAAAGTCTTGTCTCCCACTGAGCAGTAGGAATTGCTAAGGTCCAACCCTAAACTAAGTCTGTGACTCAACATGTCTTGTGTGTGCTCCATCTTAGGCAGCGATGTCACTGTGGGTCATTATTTTGTTTTCAGGGGGTCTGGAGGGAGTAGAAGACAGCGGTTTTCATAATGAACACGAAAATAGCAAATCCTACAAGATTGTCATTAGTTCAGTATGCTGCTGCTCAGAGATACAGAGTACCGCGGAAATGCTTTCTGCCTTCATGGAAGGCAACACAATTGGCTGAACAGGATCTGATTTCATTGGATTTAAATGAGTGGTGCTTTTGACAGTATTTCTTGAGTCCCTGTTAATATTAGTTATTGCTCCAGGCAGACAGGAGGCATTTCCTCACGCGTTCAACCCAGTGAACTGTTTTTATATATTAACACAGGAAAGTGCTTTTATAATAAAATGATATTGCCCTTGGCCATGTGGGAGTATATATATGCGTATTAAAAATAAATAAAGTATTGAAATGTCTGCAAACTTAATGTCCAGCATGAAAGAACCAAGTTCTATACAATGAAAAGGATGTCATGTAAAACACTGGCTAGACCATATTCAAGGTGAATACCTTGTTAACTAAGAAATGTTCATTGTAGAAATGTGAAAAGCCCTAAGTAAAAGGTTCTTTCGAGTGACACAGTGTGATTCTAACTATCCCCTCACCAGCATGACGAAAGAAGAGATCATGTGGAAGTGTGTCCCGAGGCAGGCGTCATCATCCAGGAACTTTCTCAGCGCATTGCAGTAGCTGGAGGTGCTGCCCTGATTGCCGATTATGGTCACGACGGAACAAAGACAGACACCTTCAGAGTATGTACCACAGAAGGGCAGGAGCATGCTTTATCAGAATGTTACTGCGAGGCCTGAAGTTCCCCGAAGACTTGTTTCATCTTGGTTTAATTAATATTAATTATGTTGTTATAATTACCCATAAGGCTGAGCACAGTGGTTCTCAACTGTAATCCCAGCACTCTGGGAGGCAGAGGCAGGTGGATCTCTGTGAGTTCGAGGCCAGCCTGGCCTACAGAGTGAGTCCAGGACAGCCAAGGCTACACAGAGAACTCCATCTTCAAAAGCCAAAAGGGTGGGGGGAACCCTAAACCAAACCATTATCCATAAGATTCTGAATCTTACAGTCATTCTTAGCACAAGCCTGATATGCATAGAACCTAGGGTGCATTGGAATAATACAGATTTTGGGAAATATTTTCTTCATGTCAATGTTTCTACTCTGCCTTCATTTAAAAAAAGTTACTTTGCACAGTTAACATAGCTACTGTGAACTATTTTAATGTGTTTTTCTTTCCACATATTTCCTTTCACCCTTCCTAAACATTCTTTCAGAATGTTCTTTAACTATGACTAACCATGTTGACTATTCTTTAATTGGTACGTATTTAGCCAGAGGCTATTATTCATTGTCTAGATCAGTGGTCCTTTGTTTCTACTTCGTTGCTGTTAGGAATTCTTGCCAGGCAGTGGTGGCACAAGCCTTTAGTCCCAGCAGAGGCAGGCGGAGCTCGGTGAGTTCCAGGACAGCCAAGGCTACATGGAGAAACAGTCTCGGAAAACCCACAATCAACCAACCAAAGAATTCTTGCCTGGAGGAATATGTTTAAAATGATGATCTCTAGCTTCCTTCCAGGGTTCTGGCTGGGCAGCTCTGGGCAGAGCACACACCATATTCTTAGGTGGTTTTGTGTCTGTAGAGGACAGGTAGGATTTGTAAACCACTACCTAGGGTGTGATAACAAGACCTTGCCCACAGCATCAGTGGGCACGTTAAGTAGCTTTATGCTAAAGGTAACATTAGGAATTCCAGCTTCATGTAGTCCACTGGGTTTTCCATGTGTCACCTTGTGTGAGGAAAGGATGTTACTGCATCAAGTTTAAACCACAGACTTAGGCCATATTGACAATGTAAAAAATGGACTGGTAAGATATCCTTTCTCTGATTTCAACAAAATTAACTATATCAGAGTAAAAACTATTCTTCATATCCAAGGGGTTTCGTGGACACCAGCTTCATGATGTCTTGACTGCTCCTGGAACAGCTGACCTCACAGCTGATGTGGACTTCAGTTTCCTACGCAGAATGGCACAAGGAAAAGTAGCCTCTCTGGGTCCAGTGGAACAACGAACCTTTTTAAAAAACATGGGCATTGATGTCCGGCTCAAGGTAATGGCTTACTTAATACTAAATATATGAATTTCAAAGATTAAGTTGAGCTCTCCTGGCTTACTGATGTTGTGGTGAGCAAGCACTAGGGTTCTTTCTGCAGAAGCAAGGGCCGGGGTGTGTCCGTTTGCTAAGTTTCTCTATGAGCCATGTTTATGGGTATACATCTTATAGCTCCTCTTCCAAGGATGCTGAAATGTTGTTACAGAGCAAATCACCTGCACTATCTGCTAAAGATGCAGATGTATACACTTGGACCACAGCATCCTACAGTTAGAAGCGCGCTGTCATTGTATTTGGGGAATCACTGTACTGGATCATGTACGTTGTTAGTGGTGCACTGGAGAATTCTTCCAACGACTTTTGTTAATGACCTTTCCCCCTCAGATTCTTTTAGATAAAGCAGAAGAGCCATCGGTGAAGCAGCAGCTACTTCGAGGGTATGATATGCTAATGAACCCTCAGAAGATGGGAGAAAGATTTCACTTCTTTGCCTTGCTTCCTCTTCAGAGACTTGATGGTGGAAGTCAAGAAAGGAATGCCTGTCAGTCAAAAACCCCCACCTCATCTGTAGCTGGGTTTGATGAACTTGTTTGGCAGTGACATTTCAGCTTGGAGTTTTTCTTCCTTAGTATGGATTAAAAGTCAAAATAAAGGAAATTTACTTTGTATATTGAAGGTAATAAGTGTTCAAACAACCTGTTTTATATAAATACAATAAAATGGTAGAATGTTCAAGGTTATAACTCTTGGTATAACTGTTTTCAACTTAGTGAAGTAATTTATTGTGAAATTGTTTCCTTTAATCAATCTAGTTGCTGTTTTTACTTTTTTTCTTTTTATTCACTTTACGTACAGGATTGCAGCCCCTTCCCTCCTTCTAGTCACACCCTCCCTTTCTTCTCAGAGAAGGGTGCTCCCTCTCACTCATCTCCCCTGTGCCATCCTATCCTGCCACTTCCTGTTGCATCAGACCACTACTGAGGCCAGACAAAGCTGCCCAGGTAGGGAAAGCAATCCAACAGCTGGCAACTGCATCCGGGTCAGTGACAGCCCCGCTCCAGTTGTCCTAATAACCCACATGAAGACTGCGCTCCCAAGTGTAGGGGGCCTAGGTGCAGTCCACACATGTACTTAAGGTTGGTGGTTCAGTCTCTGTGTCAACAGATCTAGATATTTGATTTTTAAAAAAGTGAAAAGTAGTATATTCTGATAGAAGGATCTCTAAGGTTTAGGAATAGAAGTCAGAGTTGGACAGAGCTGACGACGTGGGTTTTTTTTACAGTTATTATCCTGTTTTTGCTGAAGGGGATAATGAACTGAATATGCTATAGATTTAGTTTTCTGTTCTGTGGTGTGCACGTGCGCAGAGAAGATGAAGGAAGAGGGGCTGGGAAGGAGCCAGCAGTAACTCCATTCAGAAGGGCTACACATGCTTCTGTGGATGTTAAGGAAAGACTGATACTAAAGACGTAATAAAAACCAGTTAAAAACAGCTGCAGCAAATCTGACTTTTACTGAAATAAGACTTAAGAGTAATATAACCAATGAGGGACACTTTCCTAAGCTGAGCTCATTCTGCTGTATTTTCAGATAAATGTAACATTTTAGTTGTGTATTGAGTTGGTACACAGGACTGTTATATAGTACTGTAAATGAGCGTTCTTGGGAAGTGTTTATGAGCAGCACCGTCCTATGAGAGGTTAGAGGGAAACAGTACTGGCCATGTCTTGATCTTTGGTTTAAGTGCACCGGAAAGTCACTGGCGGAGTGGTGTATCCCTGGTACTTACTCCTGCTGCTGCTTAGCTGAGGATGGTGTGAACACTGTGTGTCCATTTTTAGGTCTACAAAGATGTTTCAAGCTGATAATGATGAGATATGGTAGGTACTGATTTACATTCAGAATTTTAGATAAGAAAGATGTTTTCTTTAACACTGCCAAATACAAATAGCCAAAACACTATGAATGTAACATATATACAATTCTTGATTGTTTTGTGGTTTTTATTGCTGTAGTTTATTGTATATATGTGTAATAATATAAATGAGTATGTAAAAATATTTAATTAAAAAAAAAGGAACGAGGCTGTGTTTAATTGGTGTATGTGGTGTGTGCACATTTCAGCCACAGCACCTACAGTTACAGTAGGAACCCTGAGACCACATTTTGGGCATTACGTTTACATGTGGAGGTTTTTCTCCATTGCTTCCCACCTTAAGCTTTTGAGACAACGTCTCTTTCTGAACTCATAGCTCTTTAATTTGGTGAAAGATCTTGGCTCTGCCCATTCCTGTCTTAGCCCTTTTCCCCAACAGTCTCACTGGGGTTACGGGCACGCTGTGAGGCTGGGGACCCAATGCCCTTCTGTTCGCACAGCAGGTACTTTACCTTCTGAGCACACCATCCCCCACCTTAGGCCACTCCTAATTGCTCTGTTCTGCTTTCTATCCCTACATTCACTGTTTTGTTTTCAAAGACTAGGTAATACCCACAACTGGCTCTTCCCAAATAATAATTATTTAATTTTATAATTAAGAGGGAGGAATCTGGTAGTGCTTTCTATATCAAAATCTGGAAATTTATTTTTCTTATTAGACATTTAGTTTTTCTAAGTGTTCTGGTGATTGCAATAGTTGAATATCTGGGCTAGTTACTGAAAATTTTAATTATCATTATTCTTTGCACTTGCATTCCAATAAATTAACCCTCTAGATAATTACCTCAAATGCAGCATACAGCTGAAATGACTTTTTAAAAGCTTTTCTTTGGCACATGTATGTGGGGCATAGGTAAATACAATCAGTGCTCTTCTATTACTCAGGCCTAGGGAAAACATTACAACCAAGCACAGCTCGCTTGGGATGCTTGTACTACAGACTGGCGAAGGTTTTCACACAGCAAAGTATGGTGATAGAGAAATACATTTTATTATCAAGTTTTGAGAATATTTACAAAAAGTGGGATGTAACAAAAAATATAAAATGTACTAAACAGTGTCATTATGCACGGCTTTGAAAAGTATCACGTTTCTAAGAAACAATTACTTTTTTATGCAAACACAACTTGGCTTTAAGACAAAGACAAAAGGTTATGCAGGTTACACATGGAGTTGGTACTCAACTCCATGCTATCTAACAGTGCCGGTACAGCCTCTCTAGATAGCACAGGCCTTCCACAAAATCAGAGTGCAAGTAATTCATAGTTGTGAAGTCTGATTATAGAAGTACAGCAAACAGAACAGTCTCTCCAGTTAGTTTTCACTCACAGAAAAGCCACAGTGAGTTGCCTCATGACACAAATAGTTCCATCTTGTACATGTTGGTCAAGTGGACTTAGCAGAAATGGAAAAATCCATTTATATATATTTCTTAAAATTACTCTTCACAATTGCTGTATGAGAATTACAGAGATAGTGTGGAAAGTTTCCTGGAGATAGATGGTTAAAGGGACTTGGGACAAAAGCCTGGGTTCAAATCCATATTCAAACTCAATGAACTTTAACAGATAACCTTGCGCCTAAACTTCTTTAAGTGTAGTTAGCCATGTAGCTATTGTGAGGATAATTTAAAGCACAAAAACTTAGAACACAGAGGCACCCTATACTGTTTGTTACTTCAAGGACATTTTGCATTTCAGATAGATCCCTTCTTTCTTATCTGCGAAGGCACTCTGAGTTTCGGGTCTGTTCACACACAGTTTTCCTTTTGCCTTCTCAGAGTCAGTGGTAGTCAGCAGCACCAACTTTCCAGATTGTCAGAAACATTCACACATGCCAACTTCACGGCCACACTGAGGAAGGTAGAAGCGGAGTTTCTGATCTCCACTCTACAGACCGAGAAACTTAGAGCAATTGTCACCTAAAAATAAAGACACTAAGACTTAAACCCAGGCTGACTCAAATTTTTGTTCTTCGCACAGGAAAGGAAAAACAACAAAACCTATTCTTGGTGACCACTGAGTATATTTCTAATGAGACGGTGGTCCTGGGTCCTTGTCTTTGGGTAAAGCACACATTGGAACATTACTAACCTGGAAATCTGAATGCACTGAACTCTACAGCTCCAGATTTTGGAGGATTTCAGATTTATGAGTCAGAGACGCTCAACCAGTGGGGTCCGCAAACACTTCAGTCTCTGGAAACCTGACGCCTTTCTGGTGTGGAACAGTTCAGATTAGGGTGCAGTAACTACTATGAGAGAGCTGCTGTGGGGCTGGAGTGTAGGGCTCCTCCTTCATCTGCTCACTGGTAATATGGTCCCACCTAGAGAACGGAACTTTCCTGTCTACTTCAACCCATTCTCCCAACTGCTCAAAACAAACTGCTATTTTAAGAATGCCGCCAGAGTAGAAACCAAGGGTAGCTGGTTTCAAAGAGAGTTGAGAGTCTTGTGTGTCGATTGTGCAAACATCCACATAGCTGCACGCAATCCCTTTCTTCTGGAGGGAATCGACGCTCTCAGAGGAGGTGCAGGAAGCAGGTGGAACAAGTTTATCCCACCGACTGTTAATGGCCGTCAACTCAGCACAATTCTCAGACATTTGGCAGTGAGAGAAGTGGTGACAATGCCAGAGAAGAAGGCACAGTCCGGGGCCATGACACACAGGAAGCTATAGCAGCACAAAGCATGACAGCACCAGGTCTTGAGCCACCACCGGGGACATTCTTGTGTGATCCCCAGGTGATGGAACTGATTCTCAGTAGCCTGGGAGAGGATGAAGTTGAATTGTCCAGTGTGGGTGGCATCATTCAGGTTAGGTGCTCTGTGGCCACAAGCATTCCGTGTTCAACCAGTTAACGGAAATATCACCTTCCATTCGAATCACTGGGAAACTTGGATGCAGTACTTGGGGCATCACTGTGCACAGACTAGAGGGCCTGGCAATATAACTGATGACGTTCTCCCACAAACTGCGGCGGGAGAACTACATCTGGGCACTTGTGCAGTACATCACACCCGATGTACCAACAGGCCAGGCCAGTGAGCCTAGAGGCCCAGGAGCACAAAACAGTGCTGTGCTTGCTCTGCTGCTGACCTTGGTGTTGCACACACAAGAAGTCGCAGTAGCTAGGAACTTTGCAAGCAATCTTGTGGTCCTAGCAGTGGCTGTCATAACCAGTGGCAGGAACATCAATGCAAAAGTATGGAAAATCTTGCTCACAGCCTCGCATGAAACCATGGTGGATACCCTTGACATTACTCAAGACAAATAATATGTGGGTGGGACTATCTAAGAGGGCATTGGTATAATGTCCAGAGATCAGGTGCAGATTTTGAGCAGTTGTTCCATCAGATTGGAGAAGCTTTCACACCCACCTCCCCCGCCCCTCCGGCGTCACTCCAGGTAGGATTGTTGTGGCAACAAACAGAGTTCAAAATGTCAACTGGGATTGTTATGACTCTTTGTGCTTTACCAGGGTTTAGATTTTCCACAGCCAGGACTTGATGAATATGCAACAGTGCTAGCCTTTGGACAATACATCACGGGGGGGGGGGGGGGGGGCAGACTCCTGGTGGTCACTGGGCCTGTTGGGAGTTTGCAGTTTGAGAAAGCCCCCAATGAGTGTTCAAGATTGCAGTTTGTCAACCTCTTGTATACTGCTCTACAACTGACCGTGAAGGTAGGTGGCAACTTAGCTTTGCAGCAGTATCACAGGTTAGAGACCCACACAGTGCAGCTAAAACCTATCATTGCTACTTGGGTTCAGAAGTATACTACCTGGCCGGCTGTCCCTGCTCAATTTAATCTATGTCAGCAACCAGCAGCAGGGCCCGAACTCCATCTAGCTGCAATATACATCCTTCCTCTTTGAATTGGAATCATGGTCAAGGTTGTAGGGTAACAATTAAGAACACCATGTAGAAACCACTTCAGGTTTACTGGTTTAAAAAAAAGAAAAAAGAAAAGAAAAAGAATGCTACTGGGCGTGGTGGCGCACACCTTTAATCCCAACACTCAGGGAGGCAGAGGCATGTGGATCTCTGTGAGTTCCAGGCCAGCCTGGTCTACAAAGTGAGTCCAGGACAGCCAAGGCTATATAGAGAAACCCTGTCTCAAAATACCAAAAAAAAAAAAAAGGGGGAAAAGATAATGCTTGTTGTATAGTGACACTTACTTTGTATTAACTTTCCTTTTTAGAATGTATCTAATTTTGCCTATAAATTATCCAACCCCAGGTTAGGGTAAACTGTATAGTTAAATGCAGAGCTGTGCCCACTGACTGGTGGCATACAGCACGCATACTGATAGTGTGAACTGAGAACATCCGTGTTTAGCGGCAGAGCTGGGCGATGAGCAGCTATTTCTATCCACTTTGTAACACTAATTGTCCAGTTATCCTAGTGGCTACTGCAACATACAAAATGTGACAATTTTATTTAAAGATACATCCCCAAAAGGTCAGCAGTACAGTGTTCCGTTTATAGGGACCCAGAAACAATCGATGCCTCCAACAGTAGACAAATATTAAAAGTCCTTACAGCAAACCATATATTGCTAGCCTCATAGTTACTGCTTAACTACAAACGTGTTGAGTAATCAGCCTTATAAGCAGTCACTAGACAGTCGTAGGCTTTTAAAACAAAAGATATAGTAACAGCAAAGGACAAATTAAGTGCTAATGTGAAGGATTAAGAAAAATGACAGAACCAGTTATTGCTTATGCTATAAAAATTTGTAGCAAGTTTCATTTTGATTTCTGGATGTGCTTTTATTGCTCATTTTCCCTTCATGTACCTACTAATCATGAGCTACAGTATTGGTGCCACCAAGTCATCCTATCTCTCCTCATGACTCTGTCTGATGCAGCCAAATATCTGCTCATGAAATAGAACGCTTCTTCACTGATAATTAAGGATCTTCCTCCATATCATCTGGATTGGGAGCCATAATGAAATGCTTTGGGTATTCGAGGTTGTGTGTGTATGCATGTATTTCCCAGCGAGCGTCATCACTTTCGTGTGTAATGTAACGTTCTCCAATGCGAGTTTCAAATTCTCTGAGGTCAAGCCAAGTCTGATAGTCCTACAAAAAGAAAATGATTATGAACCATAAAAGACAAGATACTGCCAGACCCTCCTTTTGTTTATAATCTTAGTTACACAACTGACAACTTATTCCTAAGTTCTCATTGTAGTATTTTAAGTTATCAACGTTAAAAGTAGTTCTTAAAATCTGAAGTCTCTAGTAAAGGAAAGGAACTAATTTCTGGAAAATTCTCTGAGGTGTTTAAGCTAGCTAATAGTAATCATGAAGAATTGCTCTGTGCAGCTGGAGGCATACATTTACTGTTCAAAGCAGGGACAGCGCAGAATCTGTGACCTGCTTAACTCACTAAGCACTGAACCCAGGGTGCATCTGTTTGATGTTCCTATAAAACAGTGTATAGCTTCTCTGCGTGTGAATTTCTGTCTTGGGACAAATCTCTGTAATAACTCACAGATGAATCAGACCAAACACAAACAAACCTTTTAGAGAGCATTTAAAATAAAATATATTGAACAGTATGCCATGACAACCTTAAAAAAAATTTTTTTTTTTTTTTTTTTACTGTTTCTGCTCACTGCCTGTCAATACTGACTTGAGTGATCAGCTACACAACTTCCAGAGGCTGGAGTCATAGCACAGATAATGACTAAACAGGGCCTAGGTTATCCCAAGAAATGTGCTGAACCGACTGCTTTTACAGTGGGTTCACTAGCAAAGACAAGCTCATAGGAGGCTAAGATGTAGAATACTTTTTTTTTTTTACCTGTAGCCAAGGATGACTAAGAGATTTGTCAACACTGTAACGTTTTCTCATCTTCACTTGAAGCAAGTTGTTTATCAAATCAATTGCTAGATGAAAAGGCAAAATTAGATACATGAGTTTAGGGGTATGGAACCCAAACTGTGACCCTACCTGCAGGAGGGCAGGTTGACCCACATAAAGACGGCATGGAGGGATTTCTGCTTCTTTAGCATTTAGAACTTAGCATACACAAGTGACCATGGATGCTTCCTGTAGTAAAGACGGATGCCGACCTTTTATGTTACTAAGGAGGCAGGCAGAGTGCGGGTTACATAGGTACACTGAGCCAGATGGCTCAGCTCATGTATGCCATACCACAGTGTGACACGAACTGTTTCTAAACTATGCAGTACCTTGATTTCCTCATCCTCACACTGTAATTGCTGAGAAGATGAAATGAGCTTACTGTAAAAGCCTAGAGTGTGCTTAGCGTACAGGTGCTAAGTATTCATTACTGTTATTTGAGGGTGAACAGAACAGGCTCTGGCTCCAGGTAATTTCCACTGACACCACAATGCTCTCTCTTCCCTGACTTGGTTTGAAAAAGTGGCAGAAGTCACTCCTCTTCATTAAATACAGTTGGAATGAAGTAGTGACACTAACAAAAGTTCACACTGTGCAGGTTTTAGCAAACAGGGTCGGGGTGATTTGGTATCTATAGTGACAACTCAGCACATTTACTCAGTTGTTTAGAGAAATTGAAGCACTGCAATCACAAAAGTCCATATTGACCACAGGCTATAAGGCACATTTGGAATAATGACATGCAAGCCTTGTCCCAACCTGCAAAGGCTTTCTTTCCCTAAGTATGTTATTAGCTTCCGTGTTTCAAATTTTTCAAACCCACACCTATTCTCTCGACAGTGTTCACTATCTGCATCAATTTCAGGAACTGTTTCATCCCACCTTCTGAGTAAGAATCAGGAATGGTCAAGCAGATGACAGGAGCGGCCTGTGGGCCACACTGCCTTTAGATCTCTGAGACAGCTTTGAAGATCACAACCTCCTAGTGGACCTCAGCTTTTCTGTTATAGGTGAAACTGGCAGACTGCTGCTTCTGACAGTCTTCTCAGGTTAGTGGGATGCTTTTCAAGCTGTCATCTGGCCCAGCAGGCATGGGAAAGTAAGAAGACCTACTCATTCTGAGGACTGGCTAGACCTGCCTGTGATAGTCCTCGGTCCTTCTACCGTATCTAAGCAACTGTTTACCAAGGTTGGCATATTCCACCGCTATTTAAAGAATACCAACTTCATTCCTTTTCCCTGAGGAAAGGTCTTGTATAAAGCTCTGAAACCTCCATGCTACTGGGAGCAGTATACATACCAGTGGCATACTAGTATGCCGAGGGCCCTGACTCATGCTTGACATGCATTACAAACTAAAAACTGTAGCAGGAAGCTTCCTGGTAAGCGATCAGAACTGAAGACATGAGCTGCAGATAGAAAAGCTCATTCTTGGTGTAAGTGCATGAACTAAAATTGTCTAAGTCAAGGAGTTCACAGTGCTGTTCTGAAGATTGGGATAATCAATTATCAAACCATATCCTTAAGAAAAAAATGTCCAACTGTTAGCATAAGCAGATCTGAATAGCTTAGAGAAGGGGTATTCACACAGGTCTTTGAAGGATTGTAGTAGTGAGGAGGAGGGGTTGTTGGCAGGACACCTAAGCAAGATGCAGAAAAGAGTTTAAGAAAGGTATGCAACTAAGTTTGTGTAAGAAGTAGGAGGTGAGGCTGGAGGGTGCTTAGCAAGGGCCGTCCCAGAAGCCTATACCTGCTGTGGTTAAAGGGAAGCCAACTGGGTGAAATAACTGGTTCCTGCACATGATCTAGTAGCAGTGACTATTAACTAGAGAAGAGACTAGTGGCAGCACAGGTGAGAAGGTACTAAAGTAGTTTCTGGAGGAGGCTGTTGGGGCCTGAGTTACTGCCATGTCTAAAAAATGTAAGAAAAATAGAGACAAAACAGTTTAACAGTAGAGTGCTTGGCCTTGCAAAGTGTTGCACATCTTTAATCCTAGTACTTGGAAGGCAGTGGCAGGCAGTTTGAGGCCAGGAAGAGCTACAAAGTGAGCCCTATGCCAAAAATGAAAAGATGATGACGACAACAATAACACTGATGAAAATACAATAGAGTGCTCAAAGACTGGCAACGAGTGAGGGAGATAGAGACAAGATTATTTGTAATCACAAAGATTTTAGACTTACGGTGTGAATCTGTAATGAATTCATTTTTACCTTCACTGGAGATCTCTCGCCATGGGTTCGGTGGGTACATAAACGCAGCATTTTGGATCTGGTCATTTATGTCTTCATCTTCATTGAACGGAAACGTGCCGCTGAGGCTCACATAGACGATGACGCCCACTGACCACATATCTAGAGAACGGTTGTAACCTTTGCTCCTGAGAACCTCGGGGGCCAAGTAGGCTGGAGTTCCCACCACTGACCTCCGGAACGACTTCTCACCAATGATGCGGGCAAACCCAAAGTCACACAACTTCACCTAGAAATAGAATATGTAAAACTTATCAATTATGAATCAATACCTGTCCCTAGATATGCTCAATGCACTTAACCAGTGGTACTGACTATACACAAGACAGCTGTAGACGGGGAAACTGAAACACCACTGACCCAGAGGCAGGCAGAGACAGCTGTAGACGGGGAAACTGAAACACCACTGACCCAGAGGCAGGCAGAGACAGCTGTAGACGGGGAAACTTCCCCAGAGGCAGGCAGAGACAGCTGCAGCTCTGTGATACCTCAGTAGGATGAAGAGCTAGCCTAGCACTTATTTAAAGAAAGGTTTGCACTTTCTCTTCCAGAATGTAACCTGTCCACCTCGCGGAGCAAGCACGCCGCTCTGTAGTTTTGATGAGATGGATGGAGGGTGCTGACCTTCTATTCTCTGTATGTAAGAACTGTGTTTCAGTTTTGAACCCTCAGGGTCCTCTCAGAATCTAGACACACAAAAGGACTCAATACATGTTCTGCTGCCTGAAAAATAAGCTACAGTATTTCAAAGCATCCTCCATTTTACTTAAACTATCTACTGCCAAGGGTGCTACATATTAGCAGGTAAGTAAAACAAGGCTTATAGATGATAATGTGACCAGTTGAAAAGCTATGAGGACTGAGTGCTTTCTATGCTGATGGAACTAGTCACTCCAGATGGTTTAGGGTTGAATAAGGTCACCATAACCACGACTGTGTTCTCCTCAGGAAGACTGCTCAGGAAGTATGACAGGCTTGGCTGAGGCCAGGACACTTCTCTTGCTGCATCATTTTAGATTATGTTAGATTTGGTTATTAATCATTATAGGTATGCCTAACAGGCAAATGCCAAGTACTTCTGAGAAGAAGTGATCTGACTGACTCGACTTAGGAAAAGTATTACTGTAAACCAAGAGAGAAGGGATGTAGTGTCTACAGAGCCACAGTGCAAACAGCTCCAGGAGGTGTTTCTAGTATATGTCATGATACATGTCTTATAAATAAAACATGCAGTGTCATAGCTGAATCTTGTGACTTCCCTCTTCAGATATTTGAAGGGCATAACAAAATGTGTGGTTGTGAGCCACATATACATAATCAGAATCATGCCCTGCCCCCACTCCAAAATTTTGTTCCTTGAGACCTATTTAAATCTGAAAAAGTTTTAATGAACAGCAGCAATATAATAATAAAGCCCGAATTTTAGTGGCTTAGCTGCTGACTCCAACTGGCAGTTAGAAACGACAGTGGTGTGCACTCAGAGCTGGGCTTTGATTTGGGAGGGTACCGTGCAGACGTCATTCGTCAGAACGGTTCTTTTTTTTTTTTTTAAATTTTTAAATTTTTAATTTTTTATTAATTTATTCTTGTTACATCTCAATGTTTATCCCATCCCTTGTATCCTCCCATTCCTCCCCCCCCCATTTTCCCATTATTCCCCTCCCCTATGACTGTTCCTGAGGGGGATTACGTCCCCCTATATATTCTCATAGGGTATCAAATCTCTTCGTGGCTACCTGCTGTCCTTCCTCTGAGTGCCACCAGGTCTCCCCCTCCAGGGGACATGGTCAAATGTGAGGCACCATAGTACGTGAGAAAGTCATATCACACTCTCCACTCAACTGTGGAGAATATTCTGACCATTGGCTAGATCTGAGTAGGGGTTTAAAGTTTACCTCCTGTATTGTCCTTGGCTGGTGCCTTAGTTTGAGCGGGACCCCTGGGCCCAAATCTGCCTATCATATTGTTCTACTTGTAGATTTCTAGGACCCTCTGTATCTTTTTATTTTGCTATTCTCCCATGCGTCTCTCATTTAGAGTCCCAATAGGATGCCTTCCCCTCTGTCCCAGTTTCCTGGTAAGTGAAGGCTTTCGTGGGACATGCCCCTTGGGCTAGTATGCAGATATAAGTGAGTATATACCATTTGATTCTTTCTGCTTCTGGGTTAACTCACTCATTATGATCATTTCTAGCTCAATCCATTTATCCACAAATTTCAGGAATTCCTTGTTTTTAATAGCTGAGTAGTATTCCATAGTGTATATGTACCACAGTTTCTTTATCCACTCTTCTACTGAGGGACACTTAGGCTGTTTCCATGTTCTGGCTATTATGAATAAGGCTGCTATGAACATGGCTGAGCAAATTTTTTTGTTGTGTGCTGGAGCATCTTCTGGGTATATTCCAAGGAGTGGAATAGCTGGGTCTTGAGGAAGCCCTATTCCCAGTTTTCTGAGATAGCACCAGATAGATTTCCAAAGTGGCTGTACTAGTTTGCATTCCCACCAGCAATGAAGGAGTGTAAATTTATATTTCTTTCTTTCTTTTTTTTTTTTTTTTTTTTTTCGAGACAGGGTTTCTCTGTGTAGCCTTGGCCATTCTGGACTCACTTTGTAGACCAGGCTGGCCTCGAACTCACAGCGATCTGCCTGCCTCTGCCTCCCGAGTGCTGGGATTAAAGGCGTGCGCCACCACGCCCGGTCAGAACGGTTCTTAATCAGGTTCTGGAGAGTGTCTCACCTGAGGAAATGGCTCTGCTGATGCAAGCAGCACATTTTCGGGCTTTAAATCACAGTGCACAATATTCTTAAAATGTAGGTTCCTCAAGGCAACAAGTATCTGTAAGGAGAAAGGTTTTGAGAGGAGCAGCTGAGAGCAAAGTATGATGACAAACAGGCATGAGAACCCCACAATGAACGTCACTACTTCACATGCTAGCCGAAGGCCCGGAGAGATGCATGGAGCTCTTCTTGCAGAGGGCTGGGTTCAGTTCCCTGTGCCTTCAAGGCAGCTTAACTGTTTTAACTGCAGTTCCTATGACCTCTTCTGACCTCCACAGGCACCATGTACACATGCTGCACACATACATACATGCAGGCAAAGCACTCATACAAATAAAATAAAAATAAAATAAAATTTAAAAGTGATCCTACCCTTTCAAAAGGCTTTTAAAACCCAGAAAATCAGCTAAAACCCACTGAGACTTCTTGAATTGTATAATAACTTCCAAACGCCACTACAGTTAATCAAAATGTAGCTATAAGTATTATTGTTTCACTTGTATTAAGGCTACCAATCCTTAAGTTTCTGAATATATAAAAAGGGTGTTGTTCAATTATCTAGTTTCAAGGTAGAGTTGTAATACCTGTGTGACCATGAATTTAGTAATTCGCTCTGGAAGTCGACTTTTTTCACTGGACAGAATCATTTCCAACATATCTCCGTGAAGTTTTTCCATCACTACAAAGACTCGTTCTGGGGTTTCAAACATACATTCCAGATTTACAATCCCAGGATGGTGCAGATTCTGAAGAGAAGTGGCAGGGTATTTGGGTGGTCAACTTCAGGAAAGAACTAGTCTGACCATGAAACCATGTGAAACGCTGCAATGATTACATGAGTACAGTATAGAAAAACTAGTTTACTCTCACCCCCTCACAGAAGCTTCTTTTTGCATCAGACAGAGGCCATTACAGAAAGGCATAACTAGTCAAATGCAGAGATCAACTGACCATGGGGTACTCAATACCCACTGACACACCTACAGCACAACACACTGAAGGTTCAGAATATGTACAAGAGCCAGAAGACCAGGAAGCCTGTGGCGAGACAGTGTCTATATAGGACAGAGAAGCTACATCTGTGCAATTCAGTAAAATGGTTGCCTAAAGAGGTGACATGCCGCCATGGATGGCAGAGAACTCAAAAGGCCTACCCATAAATAAACCGCTAAAGGTAAATACTGACTTCTGTGAGGGGGAGGATCAGTCTGCTCCAGGAGTGAGCCCAGATAACTCCAATCCCAAGTGGTGAGCACTAACATACGTACACATGAGCAAGACTAAATGAAGCCAGCAGATTGTACTTATAACTTTGCATATATATATGCAATAATAATAAAGAATAAAAAAGTTTAGAAAAGAAACTAAAAGCATATAAGATAAAACCACAGGTACTCTTTCCCAGCTGTGTGCTGGGAAGGAGAGTCACTGAAGGGAGACTGTCTGTCTTCCATTCTGTCTTCTTCTCAGGATGTTTCTGTGTTTCAGCTCAGGCCGCTCACTTCACTACACACCTCCTCCTACCTCCCACACAGACCTGACACCACACTTACTGTAGTATTTTCTTTCTTCTCCCTTCCTTATTGTGTGTGTGTGTGTGTGAGAGAGAGAGAGAGAGAAAGAGAGAGAGAGAGAGAGAGAGAGAGAGAGAGAGAGAGAGAGAGAGAGAGAGAGAGAGAGAGAGAGAGAGAGAGAGAGAGAGAGAGACAAGTTACACATGGAAGAGTGGCTAGAATGTAAATGTTCCCTGACTAAATCTATAGAATCAATATCAATAAATAAGGTATGATGTGACAATTTTGTTTCACAAAGTATTTGTGGTACAAGTTCTCACTTGAGGAATATTAAAGTTCATCTTTAAACCATGTAAATATATAAATATTGTTGAGTTTACAGACTGTCAAGGAATACCTAAAGTGACCATTTTACAGATGCACAGGCATAGACAGACAGACAGACAGACAGACAGACAGACAGACAGACACACACACCCTCTCTCTCTCTCTATCCTCCAAAAAAAATTTTTGAAAACAGTGTATCTGGAGACATCCTAAAACACCTAATTGTAACACATATACAAACAACCAGAATTCACTATGTGTATTAACTAAAGATTCTGAAGTTCAATACTCAGTCTAGGGCTCTGTCTGTGATCAAAGCCAAAGCCAAATTAATCCTTAGATAAAGATGCTTATGTTTATTGTTCTACATATTAGTTGAACAGCAAGATTTTAAAATTCAATGAGAAAACACCAACAACACACTCACATTCAGAACCTATATAAATGCTATTAGTATTCTACATAAAGTTAGCTTTGCTGGAAGTAGGCTTCATATGAACCTGGGGGCTAACAGATCAGAAATTTTTGTCATTCCTCTGAAAACATGAAGTGATTGTTATTTGCCAGCCATAGTAAGGCTAAAACATGGGTCACTGACCTTTGCTTTCTGTCTAAGAATCTTAGGTGCAGTCAGCTGTACCACTCTCATAGAAGTAGATGGAGGGCTAAGAGCATTAACTATTACGTGGATATTTCTTAAATAGCACGCAAAAGCCATACGATGGGTATTTGCATATTATTATTTACAAGATTCAGAAGATAGAACGATCAAGCCAATTTTTTATCTTCTAGACAGTAACTTCCAAAAGAGATAAAAACATTAGATTGAAAGAAAACTATAGCACTTTATTTTATGTGATTTACATTTTGCTAGCATCTGTAAAATAGACTTTAATAGAGTAAGCATGGTGGTGACACCTGCACTCCAGAACTCAGGAGACTTAAAGCTGGAATCACTATGAGATGAGATTATCTTGGGCTACACAATAAACCTTGGCTCAATAAAACCAGAACAATAAAAATCCCAACCAAACCAAAGTAAACACCACCAAACTTTTAATGAAGTAATACAATATGAGGAACTCTGAACTAACAGAACACCACATTACAGTTAAAAGGCACACTTTTTAAAATCAATGTTTAGTTGTATGGTAATTAGTATATTCACATTATTTATGAGAATTTGATGAACAAAACAATAACATAAAAATACAGCAGAAGTAACTGAATTTTTTCTTTATTTTTAGACCTTTCTCTTGGGAAAAAAGGTTCTAGACAAAGTGGTATTACAGAATAAAATAATAACAGTTCCTTTAAACTTTTAAACATTATCCTAATGTTTAAAAAAGACTTGCATCATTAAATTCAAAAGTTCAAAACAAACCTCTAAACCTATCCTTGTCTGCATCATCTAAAATACTCATCCAAAGTCCCATCAATCAAAATCCAAGCCTATGTAAGCCATTTTGACTTTTTACCTGTAAAATAGCCACTTCGTTCCGCAGTTGACTCTCTTGCTTTGTGGGGAATCTCATCTTATCGATGACTTTAATAGCCACGTCCCTTCCAGTCTTTCTGTGCTTCCCTGTTAAAGAGGAAAATAATTAAACCGGCAGCTCACATGTAACAGAAAGCTCCATTGGGAAGTTGTCTACAGACTGAAGGCAGTTTCATGACCTGAAATGGTGTAACGTCTTCATGAACCTGCTTGCTGCGAAGTAACAGACCATGGTAGTAAGTGACAGCTTTTAAGTGCCGTGGCGAGTCTTCAGAGACTGCCAAGATGGAAATGCTATACTAGTGAATCTTATTCTAGGTTCCCCAGGTCAGCAGAGTGATCATCTACAGTATACCCTCAAGCTCCAGACCTTCATGTCCTAGGTATAAAACAAGTAGGCAGCATTATCTCCCTGCTTAAATGCTCCAGCTTAAGAGGTGACCACAGCAGGTACACTTATTTGTTAGCTCCATCTAACACGCATGTGACTTGTTCTCTGCCAATCTACTAACTTGAAAATCATTCACAACTGTTTTGTGGACACCACACTAACAATTGGGCTACTTTAAAAGACTAGACAAACAGGGCGTGTCTGGTAAGATGGCAGCAGTACTTCAGACCATGGTCTCTTCCTGCAGGAGGTCTTCCAGAGGTAAAGCGAACACATCTGAAGTTGCTGCAAACCACAGATACCATGCGTGTGTAAAACCTACACGTGTTCTGGGTGAGGCACAGCAACACATACTTGGAATACAAGAAAACACAGACACCTCTAAGGCGTCCCTGGAAGTTCAGTAGGAAGATGAGAGAACCACAAAGAGTTACAGGCGCTGTGGCAGGAGGATGCCCACTGTGTCGCAGGAGCACCAAGGAAGCACAATCTGCTTGTTAGTGGAGAGATAGGACGGGAAGAAAACACATTAGAGCAGTGGTTCTCAACTTGTTTGCAGGTCACAACCCTTTGGGCGCTGTCCAATGACCTTTTCATAGGGGTCACTTAAGACCACCTGCATACCAGATAATTACATTATAATTCTTAACAGTAGCAAAATTACAGTTCTGAAGGAGCAACAAAAATAGCTGCATGGTCGGGGTTCTCAACACCATGAGGAACTGTATTTAGGGGTCGCAGCATCAGGAAGGCTGAGAACCACTGCATTAGAGAAAGCCCTTCAGATAAGCCTGGACACCAATGTTCACTAGAGGAACAAGGGATGGAGAAGGAGCAGAGGTACAATACGGAAGCATACAAGTATGACAGGAAGATATAAAACACTAACTACAATTAGAATGGAGGTTACACAGACAAGAAGACACTGTAGCTGGCTTACTCCAAGAACAACGGGCACAGTCTGTACGTCCAAACGATAAGCTCAGATGCTGATTTTCTGTAAGGTTCACTCCAAGAGCGGTATGAAAGAAGAGTAGGAATGAAAGAGGAAGCAAGGGCTTGGCATTCTGTCTTGGATTACAGCATATGGAACTCTTTCATATACACATGAGTTTTAATTAATTCTTGTAAGTCTATGAGTGCAATTCACTTTATCACTTTCAATAAGGAGATGGCAAGATTTTGAGACACAAGCTGGGGTGTGGTGGTACACGCCTTTAAGCCTAGCATTCAGGAGGCAGACACAGGCAGATCTCTGTGAGTTCGAAGCCAGCCTGGTCTACAGAACAAGTCTGGGACAGCCAGGGCTACATACGTAAAGAAACCCTGTCTCAAATAACCAAAAAAGAAAGAAAGAAAGAAAAAAAAAAAAAAAGATTTTGAGACACAGAAGCAAAATAGGTTTCATCAGTATTCTTAAGCACAGAGCAGAATAGGGTCCAGGTGTTCTGACCTGGTAGAATATCCAGTCACTGAAGGTGAACGCTGCCTTTGCATTGGAAACTAGTGGGAAGCACACTCCAGTGGCCAGTCCACACACCCAACACAAACACATCTTTATGAATGAGCTACAAGAAGAGATAAAGACTACTGTAAAATAATTTCCTGATTCTGTTACTACTAGAATTTTGGAACTGAAATGAAGGGAAACTTGGTCTTAGCGAAAAGAAATTTATTTAGAGGATGCAAACCAGCCTTAGAGAAAAAGGACACTTGACAGAACTGTGAACTAAAAGAATGCCAGCTGTCCTAAAATTTTCAATTTAGAAAATATGTATATAAAAGGCTATAATCATTTACCTCCATAAACAATGCCAAACTGGCCAGAACCGAGCACCTCGTCTGCAAAGATCTGGTAAACGCTGCTGATATCCTGTCAAGAAAGCAAGCAAGGTCAGCTTTCTCCACTTAAGACCGTCAGTGTCTCTAACTCAAATACTTACACACGGTTTAATTTTCATGTCAGAGTCGAAAAATTTTATAAAGCACAAAATATTTCATGAAGCACAGGCTTCATAGCCCGATCTTATATGATGATTGAATATGCAAATATAACTTATTATTTAAGGAGACCTTTAGGAGGAGCTGGATGTGGTAGCATATACCATTAGTCGTAGCACTCCTCCCAGGCAGACGCAGGCACATCTGCGAGTTCAAGGCCACCCTGGTCTACCCAGTAAAATCTGCCTCAAAAATAAAATTAAAAACAAATAGGGCTGGAGAGGTTGCTCTGCAGTTAAGAGCACTGTCTACTTATCCAGAGGTCCTGAGTTCAATCCTCAGCAACCACATGGTGGCACACACCCATCTATACCCTCTAATGCCCTCTTCTGGCATGCAGGTGTACATGCAGATAGAGCACTCATACATAAAATAAATACATAAATAAAAAACATATTAAAAAATTTAAAAAACCATTTTCAATTGAAAACAAATATCATATTTAGTAGTGATCTATAAAAAGAATTAAGAAAATAATAAAAACAAAGTTTTACCAAAATAGAGACTGCTATCTGGACTTACAACAACAACCACCACAACCCCCTCAGGCTAGGGTTACAGCTCAGCCGGTAAAGTGCTTGCTGTACAAGGAGCTCAGATTGAGTCCAGAACCTACTTTAAAAAAGATATGCATGTTGCATCTCTCCAATTCCCGTGCAGGGAGATGAGATGTGCTGGTAAATGAGCATGCCTACACTACTTAGTGCGCCCCAAACACCCCCTCCCCCAGCACAGTGGAAGGTGCTCAGCAGGAATGATGCCTGAGTTTTCCGTATACATGTGCATTTAGACCTACACAGAAAATAAGAGACCTAAATCCCAGAGTGTGTTGTGCCAGAACTGCATTACGGGTATGACTGAAGAAAGATGAGTATAAGCCCATTTATCAGATCCAAAGCTTCAGCCTTGAAACAAAGACCAATGGACATGTATGTACATACATGCTAAGTTGTAATGAAGACCTTAAAGGTTGTAAGAATCATGTGTATATGCTTATCAATCTCAACCATATTTTAATTTAAGTGACCACATTTTGGTTCGAATCAAATTAGACATGGGCTTTTCAAGATAGTTGAGGCCAAAGTGGGCTCTTTCTTCTCCTTAGCCACGGCTTCATGGGTCATGTAGAGGTTTCCTACCATGCTCCTGGGATTCCCCTTTCTTTCCTCAATATGGAATCTCTTTTAGCCATCACCAGGACACGAGACACAGGGTTATACCTCCTGGAGCTTGCTGTCTCTTCCTGACACTCATGCTCTGTTCAATCTTAGAAAGCCCCAAACTGATGTTAGAAAACTGTAATTGCTTGAAACTCCAGGTGAAAGAGATATTTTTATCAGAGAACAATATAGAAACATTTTCTAGTATATTCATTTGTTTCTTTCAATCTGATCCAAAAGGTAGCAAAGTGTGGCCTTGGCTTTCTCTAGGGCTCTTGATCCATGGTGGTTAAGTTCTTAAAATGACTGGACAAATCAAAGGAATAATTTGTGATATGTGAATATTACTTGAAATTCAAATTCCAGTGACCATGAAGTTATTACAACAGTCATGCTCTTGCTTGTGTAGGTATTTGCCACAGTCGGAAAGCTGGGTTCCCTGCCACGTAACTGTTTAGCATCTGGCCCTTTACAGGAAAAGGAGCCGCACTCAGGTGTACTGCTCTGTAGAAAGTTCCCTCTGTAGATCACTGGGCAATATTCTCATGCCCCCCTCTGAAGTGAAGAAATTCCCATTTTTATGATGAAGCAAAATCTACCCTAGCTTCTCTCTTAAAGCAGAACTGCTTAGGGACAGCATCACTATGAAGTTTAGCTTAGTGTCTTAGCTCAGCAACTGCTCAGTACATGTGGTAAGATTTTCACATTCATTCCCCTATTTTAATTATCCGGTCTGCACATAAGGGATAGAATTATTACTTACCACATTCTCCTGAACCTGACAGTTAGATACGGAGATACTGGTAGCCAGATCTTCTGTAAAACATAAGAATGAAATATGAGAAAAACACAAAATTGTTACCACATGCCTTAACATTATTTACTGACATGAAAATCCATAGCTTATCAAGATTAAAATTTACATCAATATAGACAATATATTAAAATGGTATATATAATACTAATTCATCAACAAAAACTGAGTAAATAAAATATGACACATCTACCCAAAATAATACTCTAGCTAATCAACAACATAGATCTGTGACTACTGAGTCAGAAAATTAGCCATGATGTCCTCCTAAGGGCAGCTGCTGGCATGGCTCAGTGTTAGAGCATCTGCCTGCTATGTATGAAGTTTGAGGCCCCAGATTCAATTACCAGCACTGCCAGGAGCAAAAGAAAAACAAACAAACAAACAAACAAACAAACAAGTTGTAGAGTAGGAGTGTCTGAATTAAAACTAAAAATGTTACTTCTGATGAGTGAGTGACGTAGGCTGGGAAGTGAAGACTGTAGTATTTATATCTATATGCTGCTTATATTGCTTTAAAACACAAAAGGCATGTGCCAGGACCCATCGCTCAGTGGTTAAGAATACTGGCCGTTCTTGTAGAGGACCTGGGTTTGAGTCCCAGTACCCAACCATCTGTAACTCTAGTCCTAGGGGACACGACATACTCTTCTGGCTCCAAGGGCATCATTCACATACGTGGTGCATGGACAGGCTTACAGGCAAAACACCCATGTACAGTTTTTTAAAAAGCACTCATAACTTTCATAAGTTTAAATTAGATAAATTTAAACAGCGGTACTGAAATATACCTTTTATATATTAGAGAGTAGGTAAAAAAAAGTTTATGAAAAAGATTCCAGAGTATACGACCCTATTTTTTGTAAAAGGAAAAATAAAACAATGTAGCAGTTGGTTAGGCTCCTCTCCTCCCCGGTTCTCCCTCAGCTAAGACATCTATATCAAATTACTAACAGTAGCTTCCTGAGGCAGAGACAGGGCTGGGACGGGGATAGACTTTTCATATGTCTCAAGGGCTTCCTCAATTCAAATGACACATTTCTACAAAGTTTTGATGAATTACTGTGGTAAACAAAGAAACTAATAAGAAAAAAAAAAAGAAATAAAGCAGAACAGTTATTAAAGATCAAAATACCTTTAAGACAACCCAAAGAAACAAAATATGAAGCTTCTGAAACAACTCTACATATTCAAAAAGTAAGACTCACTAATATAAGCAAATTCTTCATCTTAAACGAGTAGCACAGGTTGGGGGGTGGCTCAGTGGGCAAGAGGCTTGGATCTGAGTTCAATCCCCAGCACTTATGTAAAAAAGCCAAGTGTGGCCATATACAGCTCTGTAGATGCAGAGACAGGAGGATTATGGGAGCTTGCTGGCCAGTCAATCGAGCGGGATGGCTAGCCCCTGTTTTCGTGAGAGACTGTCTCAAGGGATCAGAGAATAACAGAAAAGGACCTGATACTCTCCTCTTATATTCATCGGAGAAAGGAATTCTATTTAAAAACATTAAGCCAATTCAAAATTATATTAAGTAATTCAAATTTTCTATTTTTTTAGGGACACAGTCTCACTATGTAACCCAGGCTGGCCTGGAACTCTCTATGAAGGCCATGTTGCCTTAAACTCAAGACACCCACCTCCCTCGACCTCCAGTAGTTCTGGAATTAGAGGAACATACCACCACACCCTGTAAGTACTTTGGACATTTAAATAATGATCAAGAAAAGGCACACCAACAGAATTACCGGGCCTGCCATTGCCTTTCAAGTGTTTTGTTTCCTAGTTTCATCTTTTTATTTTCTTTCAATGGCCTCCTTTATTCAGATCCATCCAATTTTAATTCCATTGGTTCCATACTGGTTGTTGTACAGCCAGCCAGAGCAACAAAACAGGACTGTCACTTAAGTTTCAGGCACCATGCCAAGTACATTACATGCATTTATTCTTCTTCCCACTTTAGATGAGGGAACTCTGGAGTCCAAGATCACATAGAAACATGAGCAACAGCACTGTGTCTAACTCTCCATGATCTTCCCTCTTCCCTCTAGGATTCTACCTCAGAGACTTTTAACTAAGCCTTTGGAAATTAAAGTAAAATGTATGCACATATGTCTCTATTATTTCTGGAGAAAGGGTTCTTAGTTTTGATTAAGTGCTAATTCTGTCTAAAACTCCTCAGGACTTAAACACTGTTAACCATCCATCTACCCACCTTCCTCAGGTCATACTGAGCATCAAAGAGGTACGATCACTTCATCCTTCTGATTGTACCTGTTTTCCCAACCAAGGCAGGACCACCTCTTCTACCATTTTATTTATCTCTGCTTAGCCAACCCTTGACTGCAGTCTGAATTACAAATCATTTTTTTTTTTCTTTTATGAAGTCTCTGCTTTCCATATCTGGGTCTACAGTAAAACATTCCTTATTTTATCTCTATACTGCATTGCATATGCATGATACATCCATAATGTATCATATCCGCCTGAAGAGCTTTTATTTCTCTTTTGGATTTTAGTTTTAGGCCTAACATAATGTATGAAGCAACTGCATGAAATAACACAGATGTATGCATATATGATGGCACCCAGCACAAATCTATAAAGTATTAACTAGTGGTACTGGCTATTAAAAACAAAACTTAAGCATTAAAAATGCAAAGCACACCACACAAATATATCTACAAATGCATAAAACAAAGAGAAGCCACCAAGAAGCTTCTACTTACTGTGGTCTTTTCCTTGGCCTGGAGAAGTGCAAACACTTGCTTGAGGAGTAACAGGCATGAGGGCCTGCCGGATTGCCTTTTCCCAGCTCTGCGCTACATCAAGTCCGACTCCAGTGGCAGCGAGAACAGGATTAGGAGAGCTGCTCCCATTGTTCTCACCAACAAAGTATACCACGGTATCAGTGATGATTTCAAAACAGTGTGGGTTACTGCCTTGTGAAATGCTAGTGAAATCTTGTGGCGAAGATATGCGGAGAATTTCTGAAAGTGGAATTTCCTGCAGTAAAAAAGTTGAGCATTGAAAAACTATGAATACATATTTGTTGTTATTAATTTATTAAGATCTAATTTACATATATGAGTGCTCTGTCTTCATGTACATCTACATCCCAGAAGAGGGCATCAGATCCCAGTATAGATGGTTATAAACCACCATGTGGTTGTTGGGAATTGAACACAGGACCTCTGGATAGACAGTGTTCTTAACCACTGAACCATCTCTCTAGCCCCTTGTTTTTATTTTTAAATACACTAAAGAATCAAAGATTTTTATGAATGCCAGTAAGACCAACATAGTATACAGCATATGGATTACACAGCCAAGTATTATGGAATGTCTGTCTTAAAAGATCTGATTGTCCAGCAATGCCAGAGGCAGATCATGGAGTGTTAGAGACTCAGGGCATGGGAAATGTGTAAAGTACCTGCTATGCAGGCAGGAGGACCTGTCAGGTCCCAGGTGTTAGGCAGGGACAGACGGATCTCAGATCTCAGAGAGCTCACTGGCCAGCTAGTCTATCCAAAACAGTGAGCGCCAGGCTCTCCCAGAGGACCTGGGTTCAATTCCCAGCATCCACATGGTAGCTCACAACTGTCTGTAATTCCAACTCCAGGGGAGCTGACACCCTCACAGACATACATGCAGGTAGAACACTAAATAAATCATAAAAATCCCCCCCAACCCCCCAAAAACCAATAGAAAAAGAATCCTGAGCCAGTAGGGTTGGTTAAGCATTCCTTCTAGTCTATACACTGGCCTAAATTATTATTTAATGTTTAGTCCAAAAACATAGACAATTCATTTTGTGTGTGTTTGTGTGTGGTGTATATGTATGTGTGTATGTGAAACGGAAGTAGAGGACAGCTGCTTCAACAAAGACTTAACAATAACCTCTGTGCACTATATTAGGCAGTCATAATAAGTACACTCACATAAAAATGAAGTTAACCATGTAAAATTTTACTGAAACTAGAAAGTACAATATCATAACATTTTAACATTTTTTAATATGGAAAATCCTTACCTTATAATATTTTGAACCAGATTCATTTTGAAACAATGTTAGACATTTGCTGTCAAGCCTCCAATAATGCCTCTTTCTCTATTAAAAACAGAAGTCAGAAAACCTGGTTAAAAAGTTACTCCTTCCAAAATAGTGGCAATTTTCTTTTAATATCCATTCCTCTATTGAGTGGGCTTAAATATCAAGGTTTAAGTTTTTCAAAATATAAAAAGGAAATCTAGTAAAAAGTATCAGTCCCCCATTCCATACATAACCCAAGTATGTTGTTCGGTTTTATGCAGTTTACTTATATGCTGAATTTCTAGATGCTGTCAAGAGATAAACAGAGCTACTCCCCAAACACTGGCAGGCAAGACCTCAGGCCCCAACCACGGCCCAGCCCAGCCTTCTGTAACTCCTCACGCTCAAGGAGCTGACAGACCCAGGCTGCACTTGTTAGGAGAGAGGGTTTTTGTCACGGTCAGCAGTCAGCGGAGACACATAACTGTTCAATGTACTGAGAATGTAAGACTCGGCGCTCAGTCCTAAACGGGATATTGATATTTACCCCATCACCACCAGGGCTTAGGCAGCATTACACAGGTGGCAGAAAGAGCCAGAGGATGAGGAGGGGCGCTGGGAGATGCCACTTTCAGGGAACGACATAGTTGCGATCATGTACTCACAGCAGCTGTGCTACCTATACAAGACCAAGCCAGACAAAGCCCTGGCATGCTCAGAGTAGCTGATCTTCAGGTCTCACCCCTTCACAAGGAGCCACTAGCAGGGGACAGTTGCTGGGGGAAGGAGACTCCTTTGCCTTTTGAGGAGGTGGCCAGTGACAGCTTACATCCTGGGCACTGTGGCCAAATGCCCAGGTATTTATGGGTAGTACTTGTTAACGTGATTTAGTGGTTATCATACACACAAGAAAGACAAGAAGTTGAAAGGGTGATGTGTTGGGGGCAATGGGAACAAATGGAATAGATATGATATTTCACTGTATGCATATATGAAATTCTCAAAAGTATAGAAAAACTTAAAAAAGATACCAAAAGATGGTTTTGGTAGTGTTAAATAAGATGACCTAATTTACAGTCCTATCTACAACACAGAGGTGACTACTTAGCTCAGTGGTTTCAACCTTCCTAATGATGTGACCCATTACTACAGTTCCTCATGTTGTGGTGACTCCCAACCATAAAATTATTTTTGTTACTATTTCATAACTGTAATTTTGCTATTGTTATGAATTGTGAATATCAGTGTTTTCTGATCTTCTTAGGTGACCCCTGTGAAAGGGTCAATTGACCTCCCAAAGGATCACAATCCAAACGTTACTTAGACTCTTTCTAAACTTTTTGATTTTGATGTACCAAAAAGAAAAAAAATAAACACCTATTATGTCAATGCAAGTCAAAGGTGATAATCCTTTTATTATAAACAAAACCACACTTTATGTATAAAAGTAATTTTATTTCCTTTTCTGTGATCTCTCTTTTCATATAAAATTGCTTTTTTTTAACTGTACAGTGGCCTTTTTTTTTTTTTTTTACTATCAATTTGTTGGCTTTATTCACATATTCTTGATTAGCTCTTACTTAAAGTATGAGGTGAAATGTTTTCCCGATTTGTCATTTGTCTTGTTTTTGGTTTGCCAACTACAGAATTTCTTTCATGAGATTGGTTCATTTATCACCTATCCCCAACAAGGAGTCTTTATAAAATCACTGTTCCAACGTTTCTTCTACGGGTTTAACCTGAAACTGTTTAAGTCGTTGATTCATTTAGTTTTGTTACATGTGAAGTGTGATTTATGTTAGAGTCATTTTTTCCTCCAAATGGCTATTTAGTTACCCACAGACTACTTACTGAATTATCCACCATGAGACACACCCACTAACGTCTCAAATATGTGTATATTTCTTTTAAGTTCCAGTTGAAAGGACATGGATTGTAAACAGATCTGTACTGCTGTTGCCATATAAAACTTTACTGAAACCAGCTGAACATATTAAACACTTCATATGTTTTCAAATATTTTTATTCTTTTTGAGCATTTTATAGATGCATACAATGTATTTTGATCATTTCACCCCCTTCTTCCCCCTAACTCTGCCTTGATCTCACCCCCACCCCCAAACTTAAAAATAATCCAGAGTCCCATTGGTGCCGCTCATAAATTCCTGGGTATGGGGTCATGGTGTATGGCTGACTAGGAGCCTTATCCTGAAAGAAGATCAACTTTCTCTCCCCAGAAGCCCTCAGGTAGAACAGGGGCTTCTGAGGCCCTCCCCTATGCAGTGGTGACTGGCTTGATCTTGCAGGTAGCTACAGCTGCTGAGTTGATGAGCACAGCTGTCTTGTCCTGTCCCAAAGAGACTGTTTCACTCCGGTCCTCGCCAACTCTGGCTCTTACAATCTTTGTGCCTGCGTTCACAGGGGTCCTGAGCCTTGGGGAGAGGAGGTATGACATGGCTGTCTCATTGCAGCTGAGCACTCCGCAGAAACTTACTCTGCAGTTTGACCAGCTGTCATTTTCTGTGTTAACTGCCATCCTCTGCAGAAAGGGACTTCTGCGAGGAGGTCTGCACACTACGGCTATCTAACTTGTCACTCTTAAACAGCTCACTAGAGACTATTCACATCTTAATGGCTTCTGATACTCACTGACTGCCTGCTACATGCCGAGCACTGCCATGAGTTCTTCCCATATATATCAGCTCGTTTGGATGTAGGAAAAGTCACTACCACTATGCAGACTTTATAGACAAGAAACTGAGGCATAAAGAAAAATAAGTAGCTGTGCCATGCTTGCAGTCCTAACAGACTTACAAGGGCGAAGCTTGGAGCCAGCATGCTTAGCTACGCCATTAAGCTGAGTCTTCCTCTGCTGTCCTGTTATGACTGTATGGTTCCTGCTCTCTGCTATACTGATCCAAAGACAGTATGTCCATTTACACTGCTTATACACATAAGACAACCGCTTCCTACCTTACTACAGATGACTGTTCATATGCAATTCTAATTCTTCCCATCTTCAGCTACAGTTACGTTGTGAGTCCTTACTTCGATGCTCCTTTGAATATTCACTATTGCTCAAGCCTCACTTTTACACATTGCTGTAGTGTATGTAGTCTTTATATATATATATATTTCATCCTTATCTTAATTCACCAAGTGCATGAAGTAGAGACCATCATCAATTTTACTGGCATATGCAAACGTGTGTGCTTACTGACCAGGTTGTCCCTGCTGGTGTAGTGGACCATCCACCCCTCCTTCACCATTGTGCTGCTCCTCCTCTTTGTGTGCTTGATGGACTGCACAACCCTCATCAATGGGATATTATTGCTTGTGGATGGACTAAAAAATATTTAAAATTGATCATCAATATTTTCAATATCTATTTTAAAAAGCATCACACATACTACAGCCTCACCAAGTTTTAAAAAGATAACTGAGCTAATATTTTTCAAAATATCGTAAGAAGTCAGTGACTTGAAAATAAATTAGCCCTGTTACACAGATAAACAGCTAACTTATCAGACTATTACAACACTGTGACTAATCATGTTTGCTGTGATCTTTTCTGGGAGGACATGGACACACATGAGAGGGCGGAGAGGGGGTGGGGAGATGAAGGATGGAGCAGAAGGGATCTTCCAGCCAGCTGATCTGGAGCCTGGGAAGTCATTTGGGTTTGCTGCTGAGGAATTTTCTTGCCCTAGGCAGAAGAATAAATTCATAAGGCAAAACATGTTTACTCAACTTTATATGGCTCAAATTTCAAAATCAGTTGATCATATTAGAGAAAAAAACTGTTAGGGAAAATTATTTATAGGTATTAAGAAAATTAAACACTGTAATAAGTAAAATCAGGTTATATTACAGCTGGAGAAAATGTGCAACTTGGTGTGTGTGTATGGAAACATCTCAGGACCGTAGTCCTCACTGCTGATTTTACCACCTGGTAACCTGTATCTGTGAAGAAACCGGTTGCTTCAATTAATGGTCTAATACTGGCACCTTGAGGGAGCTGCTCCAAAGCAAGATATTTTATCTAGACTCTATTTAAATGAAGTCCTTTTCGGTTTAAGAAAGTAGATTCTCATACTTTCTATCTTGAGTAGATGGCAAAGGTAATACAATTTATTTTAGAAATACTGTGGTAAATGCAATAAAGAATTAGCCAAGATTTAATTAGATTTTAAATTATATTTTAGATTCCACTTAAAGAAATGCCACCTTTCCTAAATAGGAGACCCCGACCTGCCTTTGCCTTTGGCAGCAGCTTAGTGAATTACCTGATTGTCTTAACAGGCTCTTCATCCCGCTCCACATCCAGATCAGCCGGGTCCAGGAAGAACATTTTGTCTTCTGGTGGGGATGGCTCCTCTGAGTCATCCAAGCCCCGGCTGCCATCGCTGTTCATATCATTATTGTCAATATCCATTGGTATATCTGCATCAGTTCCCAGACTGGAAGGCTCTAGGAAAAGTTTTAAAAGAACCGAGTTTAATATTAATAGAATATCAATGCATCTAATCAGATCAGTCTTAAAATTAACTAGGAAAAAAGCTTTAAAGCTTTAAAACTTGAGAAAAATATCCTTAAGATTCAAGGTGAGGGAGTCTTTGTTTCTTATTTTTTTACCTTATTTTTTTTTTCCAGAGCTGAGGACCCAACCCAGGGCCTTGCCTAGCAAGCACTCTACCACTGAGCTAAATCCCCATCCCTTTGTTTCCTATTTGTGTGGTGTGTGTGCTGGGGATCAAATCCACGGTCTTGCAAATTCTAGGCAACTGCTCTACCACTGAGAAAGTATATGTAAAAAACAGCAGATGAAGGGGTTGTATTCAGAATATTTAAAGAAATTCTAAATTCAATAATAAAAGACCAAACAGTTACTTAAATACTGATGGGCTATAAATCAGTGCAGTGGCTTTGGAAGTCTGGCGGGTCTTCAAGCTGTTAACCACTGAGTCACCGTGTATCTACCCACGTGAAAGGAAACCTATGCCCATGGACAAGTAATATTAATGTGTGCACAGCAGCACTGTTCCAAGCAGCCCCAAGGTAGCCACACCTCAGACATCTATTGCCTGGTGACTGCATAAATCAGTGCAACAATTTCTCAGACAGTGGTATCATTTGTCCGTATGAAGAACTAAATACTGGCAAAGGTTAAAATATGTATGAATTCTGAAAATATTATGCTAAGTAAAAGGAAACAGCCACTAGCCTACATATTTATTGTATAACTACATACACAATTTTTTAAATAGACAAACATAACAGTAGAGTAGGGTGTGACTATGAATTATATAATTTTTGGGGGGGGGGGGAATGAACATTCGTAACAGTAGACAGAGTAATGGCCACATAACTTTGTGAATATATCAAATGGGTAAATTATAAAACAAACTAGAGCTCAGTAAAGTTGCTAAAAAATATAGCATCTAGTCATTATGTCCACTGTAAATGGAAAAAGGATCAGTATGTCAAATTATCACAAAAACAAAGCATTTGAACAGGCAATTTGGTGGGAGTGGAATGGGTACACAGATAACCAGCAAACACTTGAAAGATGTTCAAACTCATGAGTAACCAGAGAAATGCACATTAAAATAGATATATAGCATTTCATATCCATTTGTAAAAAGGTAGAGAGGCACAGAATACAAACGTGTGAGTTTTAAAGCTAGGTAAGACTTGAGGCACACTGGAAAGCCAATCATACACTGCCAATGATGTTAACTAGCCATGGTGCAGAGGGCAGGGTTACCTCAAATCTGGGTATTCAATCTACCTTCTAAGGTGACAGTAATGGAGGTAGGGCCTGTGGAGGTGATCAGGCCGTGAAGGCTCTGTTCCTATGATCTGCATTAGTGCCCCAAAGAGCTAATTCACACCATCCGGCATGTTACAATGTAGCAAAATGGTGCCTTCCATGAACCAGGAGGTAAGACTGTCACCAAATGTAGACCATGCTGACACCCTGGACTTCTCAGCCTTCAGAACTAAACAGACCCAAGACAACTGAAAACCATGGAAAGATATGCAGAAAATGTTAACTAAATTTTCAAGGATTTTTAAAATTTTCAATTCTTACCCTATTCCTAAAAAACTACTGATTTACTTTTATCAGTCACATAAACTGTTAAGGGCAAACTATGCTGGGATCTTAGAGCATGTGTTCTTTACTCCTTCCTTCCAAAAACAAGTAATGGCTTCACTAGTGTTACTTTGGAAGAGGACAGTCATAGATTACTTGAGAGAAAAGGACTTAGACTAATGAGCCAGACATGGGTTCAAATTCTAGCTCTGCCACTTCTTGACTCTAATTCTTAGGCAAATTGTTTAATGTATTTGTGTGATAGACATTTATTAGAATTACCTGAGAGGGTTGTTCTTACATTTAAAGTCAATAAATAAAGAATAAAGATGACTGCCAGATTTTAAGTGCATCTGGAAGTCGATATGCAGCACCACTGGATATTGGAGGCTGAGTAGCAAGGTCGCTAAAGGAAAGATGGAGGCATTAACTACTGTGTCGTGTCACTGACCTCTGTACTCTGCTTAGTTATTAAGTCAGAAGAAAACCTTAGACAAAGCCAGTAAAATAGAATATGTAAACGGTTTTACCCAGACAGTACACAGTAATGACTTTTTCTGATCTTCTATAAAAGTTAAGAGAAATATGTAATTTTACCTCCATTGAAAGTAACTTCGCCAAGGCAGTCTCTTGGTACTTTGGATGCACAGCGTTTATGGCAGTTGAATTTGCAGTCTAAAATAAAGATAGTCAGCTTATTATTTAAAAGGTAAAACCAGATACAATGACATTTCCTTTAAATCACTCAAAACAGTGTCTTCCTCTAAGAACTAAAGTCTTGGATGTAGTCAGGTCTCAACTTCTGATAGCATTTAGCAGTGTTTTTCAACTTTTCAGTTACCTAACCCAACCAGGGACCAGCTCCTTTGTGTAACAAAGCTAATGCCATTTGTACGCTGCAGACACCTGGCAGCTCCACATCTCCTCTTCTTACTTCATGCAGAATCTAATGGCATGTACAGATTTTCTACTTACCACCCATGCGGTCTTAGACCTAATTTAAATGAGAATGAGTGAGTGCTATTATTTCTCATATAGTTGCTCTGATTGTATTTTTTAAGAGTATAAAACATGGAAGATAAAGTAATTTGGCATATATATACATATATAAATATAAATTTTCTTTTTTTAAACCACAATTAGAATTTTTATAGTAAATGTTTCTGAAACTCAGATATTTTAAACTTGTATTTATTATAAAGCATACACGTAAGTTGTACCAGGAATGTAACCAATCTTACCTTTACACTGCATTCCTTGGCGAAAAAGGCCTTTCAGTAGCCGCTTGCAGTACTGACATATTGTTGGACGGCCGTAAGAGTGGACAGCAAATGTGTGTGGAACTTTGACCCTGCACATCACCATCTTCTCCATCCATATTGGACGGCCACTCCAGGACGGGATTCTCTTACTGGGCTCTTGGTGAGTGTGAGACTAAAACACCAGTAACTTGGGTCAGTGTAAGTTAGTATTAAAAAACAAAGTGTTGGGAGCAAAACATAAGCACAAGTTACTTATCTGGAATGCTAAAGTCAACATTTGAAAACTGTGGACCTCAGCAGTTTCCTGTGGACTTAATTTACCACATTTGCATAAGAGAAGTACAGATCTTTACAAAGTATGGAGAATTATTTTAAAGAGTAGAGAAACCACGCTGAAAAGCAGTATCATTAGGATAGTGTCAATGCAGGCTCCAGACTACTGCACAGAACTACTCATTTGACCTAACAGCGGGCAATTCACATGGCAGTCCAGCCATTTGGTTTATCCCTCTACATTTCCAAAATAGACCCTTTAAGAAAAAAGGCCCTTGCCAAAATCACAGCTGGTGTTGAGAAGATAGAATAAAAATGTTGAACAAGGTGTGATCACAGGGCCAAATAATGAGCATTTCATGATGCAGCCCCTGTCTAGTCTTGCCCTCCTTCCGCAGTGAAGCGCCCAATGGACTTGATCCATTTCCCACCTTGGTGTTAGCCTAAAGTGTGTTCTCACTTGGGACCTACTGAATGACTTTGCTGTTTAGGGAGGGATTGTTGCCAACGCCATTTATAATGGCGCTCATTTTACCACCAACAAAAGCAGGTTCCTCAACTAATCTAATAGCTTTCTATCTTTTCCATCCCCAACTACCCTACCTTACACACACACACACACCACACACATACTGATTAATATTTGCCAGATACATTTAGCATTTTATAATAAACCCTACAACTTACAATGAATTACAACAAATGGTAACACCCACTCACAGCTGCTCAAGCAGTTCATCACAGGAGAGCAATCAATGTGGGAGTCACTGTCACTGCTCACACTATATTACTGAATATAGCCTGAAGCAAAACTTAGCTTCAAAATTTCCCAACAATACTAGGACATGTTTGCAGAAATTTGAATTAAATGGTGGCAGACAAAAACCAAAACCAAAACCAAACAAACAAAAATGGAAACTAAATATCATTAGTGATAATAATTAGATTTTTAAGCAGTTCCTTGATATTGCAGATACTTTCCAGTTTTTTGGAGGTTTTCTTTGCTCCAAGTGAAGCTAAAAAAATTAAATAAAGAACCATTAATAATGTTTATATAGCTTCAAAGATAAGTGGATTTTTGTTAACTACAACTCTCTTTAAATAAAGAGAATAATCAAACTAAAGTATAGGCCAGCTCAAGACAGCACATTCCAGGCACTGACTACACCATCCGCTGATTATTATATGCTAAGTGCTATGTTATATATTTGGAACACAAAACAATATAAACAAAATTGCATGTTTAAGCACAAAGGCTGAACAACTGCCCCAGATGACTGAAAAGCTCCCATTAAAGTCCTTGTGTCTTCACTGTCAGAAACGGTGTTCTGAGCTTGTTGTGAATGTGTGCGTCTACTTTGCATCTCCTGCATCTACTATTGTTGGTCTGTCTCAAGTTCAAATCATACAAATCACACTAAGACTGATTTAGTTTTTAGTCACCAAATATACAGGACATTCTGGAAAAGAAGAGATCTTCTAGCAGGTCTTTTTATCTGCCAATGGCTGGCTAGTGTCTTTGTTCAGGTCTTGCTGTTATCAGGGAACTGGAGACATAGTATAGAGCACGGATGCCAGGTACAACTGCATCTGTGGCTGCACTGGTCACAGGGTTATTTAAATCCTACCCCCATCTAAATATGTATACTCACAGATTAAAATCAATGGATAAGCCTTCTACCCTGAACCCTGAACCCTGGCCTATCGTTACGTGTAAGACTAAGTAATAAAGTATGGAGACTGAGCGCCAAAGTGTGAGAGAAGGAGGCTCGCTTTTGGTAGCCTTGTCTTCATTATTACATTTAAAGTGCCTTACGAGTAGGAACATTTCTATACCCTGGTATTACCTGTTCTAGGATGTCATGTGTCTTGTACCATCACTAGGAATAACTAGTAGATTGCCTTCTATGATCTGAGAATACATACCTCTTCACTGAGAAGGGGCACACACTCAGGCTGCAGGGGTCTCGGCACTGAGAGGCCAGGTCCTGGCAGAGACACATTTGACAGACGTCTCTTCCTTACTCCACTACAGTTATTGGGAATCTTGAAGGCACATCGTTTATGATAATTTAATCCACATCCTAAATAAAATTTAACAGTAAAGTATAAAAATTTAAGATGTAACTATTTGAAATGTTATTTTCTCTGGCGACAATACCAACCTTAATTAAGAACTCACATTAACAGTATGTGGAATGTAACAAATTCAAGACTAGAAAATGTGTACAAAGGGCTATTTAGAAAAGCTAAATTAACTGGAGCAGTGAATTTTGACTTATTATAGCGAAGTCAACCACCTGGAAATGTATGGGAAACCTAAGTTAGTAGACTCATCCCCTAATGTACAGACTGAGAAACTCTGGTGGTGGAGCTGGGCAAAGCATGCTTTATGAATACTTGGCAAAAGCTTGAGAGCTACTGTCTTCAAGTACTACCCAGTAGCCCACGGTGGCTTGTGCAACAAACCTTTAATGGTGAGAAAATTACATGGCACTCAAATCTCAGTGCTCATGAATATAATACAATAATAAAGAATAATAGAATATTAGTGTTATGTAACTATATAACACAAAAGTTGCACGTGTCATCCGTGTATGAGTGTGGAGACTAGACACCAACTTTAGCTGCTATTACTTAGGAGATATCCACCTTATCTGGAGGGCAGGGTCCCTCACTGGGACCTGAAACTGTAAGAAAATCCTAGGGGTTCTCTTGCCTCCAAACTTCCCAAACACATGTCACTACACCCAGCTTTTTACAAGGGTCCAGGGGACAGAACTCAGGTCCTCCTCCTTGTGTGGCTTGACTGTACTGACCAAGACATCTCCTTTACTCTAAAAATATATTTTATTGGAACAAACTCTGCTGCCTATTTCCCTATATTCTATGGCTAATTGCTCGGTTTTTAAATACTTATTTTTAAAATTTCTGTTTATGAATGCTTTGTCTTCACGTATGTATATATAGCACATACATGCCCTGGTGCAAGGTACCATGTGGGTGCTGGGAACTGAACCCAGCTCCTCTGAAGAAGCAGCAAGTGCTCTCAGCAGATGAGCCATCTCTCTGGGTCCTAAGGTTAGCCTTATATTATAATAGCAGAGGTTAGACACAATAGAGACCACACAGCCTGCAAAGCCTAAATAAAAGTATTTCCCTGCTGATACTTTACAAAAAGAGTTAACTTGCCCTCTACAGTAGAAGACTGCTTCTTAATCAGATTTATGCACTGTGGCCTACTCCCTAGAAATTCTAACTTACAACAAGCTGACAAATTTACCACTGTACAGAAAAAACTAAAAATATAATAAAGATCTATTAATAATAAGTGGTTAACAGTTATCAAAGCACTGTTTGTGTCAGATATTTTACTCACGTTCCTTTAGCCATTTATGAAACTGGTAGAGTAGAATACCTTCCACAGAGAAGCCAGTCTCCAGAAAGGCTGACTAAGTTGCTTATACAAAGGAACCAGTAGGTGGAGGCAGAGGAAAGATCAGAGTCCTCATCTTTGTAATTCTAAATCCTTACTATCTAGACACCCACTATGATCTTTGTCTTTCACTGATAATTCAAAAGGCAAATGCAAAATCTTCTTTCAAATTAATACACAAATTTGAAAGCACTCACCTTCACATTTTAACCCTTGACGTACCAATCCCCAGAGCATTTCACCACAGTAATCACAGAAAGTAGGTGCCTTATAAGAATGTACGTAGAGAGCATGAGGGCGGATCTGGAAGTCTTCTACTGTGGCCAAAGCTTTTTAACAAAACAAAAACAAAGCATTAAACTATAGTTATAATTACAAGTAAGTTAGGAATGGCCATCATATTCATTTATATCAAAGCACAAGGTAATGTCTCAGAAAGTCTCATCTCACTACAAAATAAGTAATTTTTGGCATATAAAACTGATAAAACATTTTATTAATGTACTTATTGTGTGTGTACACATGTGTTAGGAGAAGAGCAAGTGCCATAGCATGTGTGGAGGATCCCTGTAGGCATTGAGTTCTCGCCTCCTCCCATGTATGTTCCAGGGACCAAAATCAGGTCATTAGACTTGGTGGCAGAGGCCTTTTTCTGCTGAGCCATCCTTTTGCCAAATACTATGATTTTTCTTATTAATTTATTTATTCACTTATATCCTGGTTGTAGCCCCTCCCTCCCCTCCTTTCAGTTCCATTCTCTCTCCCCCTCCTCTATTCCTATGATAAAAAAAAAAAAAAAAAAAAAAAGCAGTTCTTGAGTTAAGCTCAAAATAAGCCAAGTTAGAAGTCTGTAGGCGAGGTATTCCAAAAGCATTGTCTTATAATGACAAGATGGCAAATAGCTATTACATCTTCTTTAGCCCATTCAAAACTGTTTCGCTTAGGACAGACTGAGAAAAAAAAAACATTGAAGTAAAATATAAAAATAAAAGTGCTATGGAGTCAGGTGGTGGTGGCACACGCCTGTAATTCCAGCACTCGGGAGGCAGAGGCAGGTGGATCTCTGTGAGTTTGAGGCCAGCCTGGTCTACAAAGCAAGTCCAGGACAGCCAAGGCTACACAGAGAAACCCACTCTTGAAAAACAAAACAAGACAAAAAAAAGTGCTATGGAATTTAACCTCATTGTCACAATGTTTCTGTAAGAATAGATACTGATTTCAAGGACATTCTCAGGAGATACTCCTTTCTCTTCATGAGCAAGGGAGTGGCTCTCTCACTTCATCTGAAAGTCACCAGTGACGTCCCTATGGTTTGACAAAAGGTCCAGAGCCACGAGGAAATGGGTGTGATGATGACTTAGAGGAGAAAAGCACATACATCTCTTGTGAATGAGGAGGAAGGCAGGTGAGGCTGTAGTGTGGCATGCCCAACGCAGGGGGCGCGGCAGGGGTAAGGGTCAGAAGTTGGATGACAATTGTTTGGAACAGTAGAGGGAAGCGATGGTCATGAGGATGTCACCGTTAGGCTAAACACTGATCCTCGGAGGGTAACACAGGCAGACTCAGGGTGTGCGGCTGACCACTTGCTTCCTTTCTTGTCAATTCAAAGTATGCCACCATGGGGACATTCTTCCTTCCCTCACACTACTCACTGGCCATCCTGCCCATGTGCTGGGTAAGACTAGAAATAGTGGAAGTTAGGGAACAAAGAATGGCAAGACAGGGCAAGGCAGAGGCAGAAGTGGGGATGTCCTCGGGGACAGGAAGGGAAGAAGCACTTCTTAAGTCATACAAGTAACCAGCACTGTCACTTTCTCTTCCAAGTCTTTGTTTGGGCTTTGTAGACCAGGCTGGCCTTGAACTCACAAAGACCCGCCTATTTGTGCCTCGCCGGGTGCTGGGATTACAGGTGTGTACCACTGTGCCCAGCTTCTCTTCTAAATTGTTAATATTTCTTTTTAAAATCCAGTTTCTCTTTTTGGAACTTTAGTTCTCTTATCTACACTATTAACAGAAATGGGAAAAGGAAACAACTCTCATCTTATTTTATGTTTTCAACCCACTGAAAGAATTTCTTTTCAGTTTAACTGGCAATTCCCCAAGCTTCAAGACACTTAAGTAATTCAGTTTGTTTTCCTATTTTTCTCATTGTGCTATAACCTTCCTGAGATGAAAACCCCACAAAAACCATTACTACACATTAAAGAAGCAAACAATTACATAGTACTAAGGCCAAGTGCCGCAGAACATAGAACTCGTATAGAAAATACTTTGTAGGAAAAAAGTAAAAGGGGGAAAACAAAACAAGAGGAGCCACTTGCTTACCTGACAGGACAACTTCTACAAGATCTCCTTCATGAATTTCATCTGCTGAGGTAATCAGCTGCAGAATGTTTTCCGAGTTCATGTCGTGGCGAAAGAGAAGAATTTTATCATACATGCCAAAGAATCCACACTCTGGAAACTGTGGGAGACAGCCCTGAATCAGTACCCCATGGCTTTCTGCTGCTACAAGTAGTCTATAAAATCATTTTAAAGTGTCCTGGATTACTCCTGGTTACTAACAACTCCTTTAATATCTAGAAAGTGAACCTTGCACTCAAACATTCTGGTTAATTTTAAAGCTCGAAAACAGAAAAGTAAATTTGCAAATAAACAGTACCTTAGAACACACATCTCTTACAAATTGCAGACTTCTAATTGCTATAAGAGAACATAATCTTCCACTCATTCTATTTTCATCCCTAAAAGCAAGTAGCTGTTTGCGTCCACTACAGCTGTGCTGCTCAATACATGGCCAGCTACTGCTTTTGTTTGGATGTGATGTGTAAAATGCCCGTGTGTGAAAGGCTTGAGCTCCATGGTGCCCTTCTAAGAGGTCCTGGAGTCCTTCTGTGCAATGAGTGTGTGGCACATGGGATAGGAGAAGGTCTTAAAGGGCGCTTTGCAACTCTGCTGTCTTCTGGGTTCTTTCTTGCTCTCTGACTAAGAACGAACAGTTCGATCCTGCTGTGGTATGCTGTCCAATGCAATGGAGTCAACCAGTTGTGGGCTGGAGCCTCTAACACTGAGCCAAAGTATTAATTTTTCTCTATATAAGCAGAGTATCTCAAATATTTGCTATAGCATAACTACTCACCATAGTTATTTGAATTTGAAACAATGTAAATTTAAAATAAATTATTTTCTTAGTCACTCTAGCCATACTGCAAGTGCCTGACTGGCACCTTAGCTGCAGCTATCATGCTGAACAGTACGAAACAGAGCACCTACATCATCTCAGGACGAGCTGCAGACCAAAGAATCCTCTGACAGGAGTCACAGGAGCACTGACTTCAGCTTGAGCACACACCTAGCACTTAGGTCCATTTACTGTGATTACGAAGCAAAAGTCATCTCTGTTCTAGATAGAGGCTTGAGGTCTTTCCACACATGCCCTACATGTACTATCCTACGAGTCCATGTTTATAATACTTAGGACATTCATGCGTGGAACAAAATATGAAAATGTGTGTCAAATACTTTGAAGAAAGTACCTTAGAATTAAGAGGGTTTTTTGAAGATTTATTTTTTATTATGTATATAGTATTCTGCCTGCATATACCGCTGCCTGCCAGAAGAGGGCACCAGATCTCATTATAGATGGTTGTGAGCCACCATGTGTTTGCTGAGAACTGAACTCAGGACCTTTGGAAGAGCGGACAGTGCTCTTAACCTCTGAGCCATCTCTCCATCCACGAGTTAAGAGTTTTTGTTTGTTTGAGACAGGGTCTCAGTATGCAGTCCTGGATGGCTAAGAACTTGCTACTTAGGCCAGACAGCCTCCTGCATACTGGGATGAAAGACATGTACCATTACACTTGGTGAAATATTAATAATTTTTAGGGAAACAATAAGAGCTGGGCATGGTGGTGCACGCCTTTAATCCCAGCACTCAGGAGGCAGAGGCAGGCAGATTTCTGTGAGTTCGAGGCCAGCCTGGTCTACAAAGTGAGTCCAGGACAGCCAAGGCTACACAGAGAAACCCTGTCTCAAAAAAAAAAAAAAAAAAAAAAAAAAAGAATTTTTAATATTTGCTTTACAAAATAATTCCAATTTACTAGTGCCTTGGAACATGATGCTGTAGAAAATTCCTTGGTTCTCAGAAGATAACACCATAGGTGTCCTTTAATATACAGTATAGTATGTCGCTGGTTTGTGCTGAATGGTCTGACATTCATCAGTCATATTAAGCTGTTACTGTGCTTGTCGCAGGATGTTGGAGACGACATTGCTCATGCACTACCTCATATGACGGCACTACTTGGTGAGGAATCACAAAAGATATTTCTCTGATTGGTTTCATAACACAGCAACTTGACCACGAAATTAAACATGTTTTGTTATTTACTCAGCTCACTGGGGAACAACAAGCATGAAAAATTTATAGCCCACTGTTAGCAGTCTCAGATAGTATGGCAGATGTTTTAGATATAATAACCATCTTGGTTTTCCTTATTATTATCTTATTATCAGACATTATTTTTCCTACCAGAAATGCTCTGCACAGCTCTCAGAAACAATTTCAAATCTTTTCTCAAAATTATTTTTCTTAAGTTGAAAGCAGTGGCTTACAGGCTGGAGAGATGGCTCAGCAGTTAAGAGCACTGTCTGCTCTTTCAAAGGTCCTGAGTTCAATTCCCAGAAACAATATGGTGGCTCACAACCACCTATAATGAGATCTGGTACTCTCTTCTGGCATTTAGGCAGAATACTGCATACATAATAAATAAATAAATATTAAAAAAAAAAAACAGTGGCTCCTTTAGAAAGTTAAGGGTTTCCTTGTATTTTTAAAACATGCCAAATAATGGCAACATATAGAAATACTCAGAATTTTTATAATACTAACTCTACTTTCAATTATTTGAGTTATCAATAGTATTTATCACAGTTTACAATATGCTTTAATATATATCTAACATAGTAATTATTTTTAGTTGAAAAGACATAAATAAAAAGCCAGATTTTTGTTTGAATTCTAAAATTAAGATTTTAAGTTTTGCTAAATGATTTACTCAGAGACCGAATCAGCTTCAGAACTTACTTAGTTGCAGCACCCCTGAACTTAAAAAGGAATTTCATATTTCACCCTCATAAAAATTAAAATCTCTAACAAATATTTGAATGAATAAAAATGATTTTTAAAATAGTATTTCTGGTATATTTGCTAATACAATGTATGGACAGTAGTTGTAATGAGAAAACATCCTGTATCTTTGAAAAGCTTACAATCTAACAGGAAAAATGGAAATAAGCCAGATATTAAACAACGTGACAGTAAACGACAAATGAAATAAAGATAAATTCTGGAATAAGGGCAAATAAGTTACTGAGAAACGTTATCAGCTTAGTTATAAAATGGGACAACAACACTGCTTGCTGGCTTTATAAGGAGATTTGTCAAAACTAAATTTGCTGATGACTATGTCTAATTCCTAGCACTGTAATTAATAAATGCTCATAGTTCAAAATATTTTACATTCTAAGAGGGAAGAGGTAAGGGTTAGAGGCAAGATGGGAAAAATGGACCTGTCATTTACAAACAGCCCTCAGAGGGCCTGGACCAGAAAACGAGCTGAGCAAATCCCTGAAGAAAGGCTGAAGCTGCTGGTTGGGAAGGCGTTATCAGGGTTTGGGTTACACAGGAGGAAACTGGGGGGAGACACTGTTTTTCTCCAGAAGGCATCTCTGGTTAGTCATATGGGCCACTAACCCTGACATCGTCAGAGCACAAGACTCTACTGGTAGTAAATGAAAACCATTAAAACCTAAAAACACGAGTCAAAGAAGGAAAGCAGCATTCAAATAAACACATAGCTTAGAGACAATATAAAACAACACTGCACTACACGTTACCTAAGGGATAACAGTAGCATCATCTGAGGATAGGGCGTGGCCCTGTGCTTTTCTAGCATGTGCACTGCCCAGGCCAACCCTCAGCACCACGTAGATAAATGAATATGCAAACAAACACCCAAGCACAGGTAGGAGAAAGAGTGCAGAAAATATTACAAATAATTATTTAAAAAAATAATATTTGTATGTCAAAAGGCTGTTGGTGATAACAGTAAAAGTTATTTTCTAGATAAGCAAATATGTTCACAAAATACTCACCCCAAAATCTGACGAATTACTGAGTGACTAGAGCAGTAGTTCTCAACCTTTGGGTGGGTCACAACCCCTTTGGGGGTCAAATGACACTTTCACAGGGGTTGCTCAAGACCATTGGAAAACACAGACATTTACATTAAGATTCATAACAACAGCAAAGTTACAGTCATGAAGTAGCAACAGAAATACCTGTGATTATGGGCACACACATACATCATGAGGAGCTGTAGTAAGGGCCGCAGCCTTAGGAAGCTACGGGACTAGAGAAAAAGGTTTAATGACTGGCTTGTGGAAAAAAACCTGCAATTTATTATAGTAGTTTAATTTTGTTAAGATAGAAATCATATAAATTGTATGGTTAATATGTTAGTTTAAAAAGTTTTAGGCCGAGCATGGTGGCACACACCTTTAATCCCAGCACTCGGGAGGCAGGGGCAGGTGGATCGCTGTGAATTCAAGGCCAGCCTGGTCTACAAAGCGAGTCCAGGACAGCCAAGGCTACACAGAGAACCCCTGTCTCGAAAAACAAAAAACAAACAAAAAAGACAGTGAGAAATTATCTGAAAGCAAATGTCAGAATCAAAATAACAGAAAACAGACTGAAAAAAAAAAATCAAGATTTAATATTGTCCCTGAAATTCAGGGAACCACTATGGCCAATGTTTTAAAACATTCAAGATTTAGAAGCTTGACTATAATAAAGATAAACATCTAAAAAGAAACAGGAAATTAACCATAAGCACATAGCTTTAAAAATGTCTAAACAACATACAAAAATAAACAGAAACAACCTGAAAAAACGCATATAAAGATATTTGCTACTCGTGAGTTTTAAGATTCGATATTTGGTCTTCACAATGAGACTGTGACTCAACTTCACTCACACATGACAGCCACTCCGAAATTGTGAAGAAATTCACCCCACTCAACACCCCAAGGCTGGTGTAGACTGCAGTGACACAGAATCTTCTGGACGTGACAGGACCTCGGTGCCCACAAACTCTCTCAGCAGCGAGGGATACCTGTGAAGACTTGCTCAAGGTCAAGCCCGCCATCATTCCAGCACAGAGGAGGCTGGAACAGGCGATGGAGAGTCAGTGTTTAAGGGCATGGCTCCCGGTAAGGTTGCCTGTGCTCAGGTGGATGGCTCCACATCCAGCACAAATGGACTCAAGTTACTCAAAGAAAAACTGGGAGCCAAGTTTGGGGGTGTACGGATGTGGGGTAGATCTGAAAGGGTTAGGGAGAGGGATGGAGGTGAGTATGATAAAAATAAATTGCATTGAAGTCTCAAAGATTTAATAAAACATTTAAAATATTATAAACAAATGATGTTCAGGTTTTCTTCTCAAATGGATGTGTGAATTTGAAAAACTTTTTAAACATACTATTCCCTATGCTTACTAGTTTTTATTTTAAAAACAGTTTTAGATGTACAGAAGATTCAGACATTACACAGTGTTCCCATTTATCCAGTTTTCCTATTACCAACACTTGTTGTTTGGATTTCCTTAGATTTTACCTAATGTCCTTTCTTCTTTCAGGATCCCATCCGTGAATCTCTATGACCGTGAGCTGCCAGGTACTATGTGAAACTTTCTCAGACTTTGCAGTTTTGGGAGACTTTGACTATGTTGCTTACTGGTCATGTGTTTTAGAGGATGCCTCACTAGTGGATCTGTCTGACCCTCACCTCATTATTAGGCTGGGCTTTGGAGTACTGAGGAGGCAGACCACACAGGGAAAGCGACATCCTCACTACATTCTAGCCAGCCTGACTGCGCTCAGATTTTTATGTTCTGGGGATGAAATTTAGGTCTTCTAGTCCTAAAGCAAGCACTTTACTAAAGCCATCACCCCAGGCCCTGAATTCAAATCTTATTAATTGAATAATATTAACCATAGTTTATCTATCTGTAAAATAGAGCATACTTGGCAGTTCCCATGAAAATTAAACAAGTTAATGTACCATAAAAAACTTGGATTCCTGATGAGTTGAATGTGCTATGAACATTAGCAATTACTGTTTCCAATATTTTGTTATTATAAACAATAGTCAGTGAGTAATCACATTGATATCTTTACCATGTCTGGAGTGTATGTATGGGAAAAATTTCTCAGAATATTTCCTAGGTCAAAGTGTACATATACATGAAACTTTCAGATACTGACCAATTGGTCTTCATAAAGGCTATACCAACTTATATGTCTATATGCAAAATATTGTTTGTGGGGCAGGGGAGATGGCTCAGCACCTGCCCACAAGCAAATGCAAGGACTGGAGTTCAAATCCTAGACCCCATGTAAATGTGAGGTGGGTATGGTGGCCCTCCTGCAATTGGAAGGCGAGATTGGGAGTCCCAGAGCAAGTCGGCTAGCAAGACTAGTCACATCAGTGAGCGTGGGTTCGACCGAGAGACCCTGCCTCAATGAACACAAGTGCAAGAGCAATTGGGGATGACTCCTGACATCAACCGCAGGCCTTTACATATATGTGCACCATATCTGCATACATGTGAGCCCACACATGCAGAAGTCATGCAATTACACACATCAACACAATACACACGAAAATAGAATAAGATAAAGGAGTTCTTTATCACGTTATTTTCTAAGTGCATTATCAAGTTTGTTGCTCTTATATGAAAAATAGCACTCTGTGTAGTTTAACCTGTACTTCACCCCCCTTTGTAACGCGTGTGTGTTGGTGGTGTGTGTATATTCTTCGCTTTATTTAAGGTGGCAAGACCTTTCCATGAACCCAAGACTCACAGGTTCTAGCAGGTCTAGCCAACTTGTCCCCGGACTCCCTGCCTCTGCCTCCCTGGCAGCCACCATGGCCTGCTCCCGTGCAGATTCTGGGATCTGCACTTTGGTTCTCATGCTTATGGGGAGAGCTTTATCCTATCCATGGAGTCGTCCCCTGGCCCTGACTTGGGATTTGTCCATTTTACAAGGCTGACCATTTCTTTCATATGCTTAAGGTATGTTTATTTACATTTTTGTCTATTTTTAATAATTCATTGATCCTTAAACCTCCAAAATCAACTATTCCTCAGAATGAGTCTTCTTTTTCTAGAATGACTCTTGGTGCATAGGGGCTATGCGATAGTCCTGAACAAGCCGAGCAGAGAGGCACACACGTGTGGTCCCAACTTTGTAGAGCAGGAGGCTGAGGAGCTGAAGCTCAAGGTCATCCTTGGAGAAACAGGGATTTGGAGGCTGGCCTGGATCACATGACGTGGGAAAAGCACGAGCAAAACATTGAAACCCACAAACAAAAGCACTTTGTATTTCAAAATCTATCAAGAAATAACCTGTCAGTGAAATGCACAGAAAGCAGAAGCTTTTCGTAGATAATGGCTTGCTCTTCTAAGCTGTACTTCAGTAGAATAAGGAATAATGGAAAAAGTCACTTTTCTACCCTCTTATCATTTTAAAAGGAAAAAAAAAATATTCTGGCAAAATAATGCAAACCAACTCTGGATTACATCTGTGAATCTGCTGTTCCTGTTCATGGGGCAGAGTGGAGGGAGGGAAGACTGCTGTTGCTATTTTATATTTACCCTTAAAACATAAGACACACCCAATAAAGTTGTTTATGTGCCTTCTAAACATTCCATTGTCATGGAAGAGAAGAAGCACGTGGGACAAGGAAGCCGACCAGGAGGCAAGCAGCACAGGTGGGAGCGCTCAGGAATGAACACAGCTGCAGGTGTACGCCTCTCGGGTGCTCAACGGAGACCATCTTGCCTCAGAAGGTACATGGTGGCGTCTTTATACATTCCTGGTGTTCAGACTTGAGTTTGTGGACATTTAGTAGGTACACAGGACAGGCTCCGTCTTAAAATTATCTGGTCCCAATCTCTGGTTAGTGTTGAGGAGTCCTGCTGTTCTAGGATGAAAGGAGTCAAAATTCTAGAGCCGGGAAATGTGGGAGTTAGTAACCTTCTGAAAAGGACAAGCCGTGTTTCCTTCCCTACCCTACCTCAGCCCTGACTAGAGGAAATGAAGAACTGCTAAAGAACTAGGGCCTTTAATCTGGCCTGACCTGACAGCACCCTCACCTCAGCTTCTCCATTTACTTTCTACTTTTGTGTCAGGGGCTCCTCTGGGTTGTGGGAACTGAAGGCTTTTCCCAGTTCTAGAGCACTGTGGCACTAAAGGCCAGTCTCAAAAAAAATCTCAGGTCACTAAACTTCTGCCAGTAAAATCTTAGATAAGGTAGAAAGCTTGCAAAACTTTTATTTTACTTGGCCAAGTAACAATTTGCATGTTAACAAACAACTTCAGAATTCAATATTATCCGAGTGAATTATTTACCTATCACTAGGCATTTTTTTTTTAAAGGTAGGATTGGTTTTATTCTAAAAAAAAAAGAGAAACCCTTGGACTTTTAACACACACACACACACACACACACACACACACACACACACACACACACACATATTTTCATTTATAAAAGTGAGTGAAGCATCATTTTCAGCCTTCTGGCCCAGTATATCTGACTTGGGTGACTGTTCAGGCAGCAAACTGTCTCTGTCATTTTTTTTTTTTTTCACTTTGGAAGCTGCTAACCTGTACTTCCTGTCTAGTCAGGTAATTAATTTTATTCTTTCTCAAGTCTCTGATGAGGTTGAAGACCAGATAGTTTAGGCTTACAATTAAACGTACTTGTTTAGGAGCTAAGATGTTTTTAGGTCTAGATAGATATTTTAAGTTGATAGAGATGAGATATGATAGATATTGATTTACATTCAGAATTTTAGACTCACCAAAATAGGAAAGATGTTTTCTTCAAGGCTGCCAAATACCAAAAGCCAAAACATTATGAATGTAACATTTAATTAATTCCTGTTTTATGGTTCTTCCTGCTGTATATAGTTTATTATATATGTGTGTAATAATATAAATATATATGTAAAAAATAAGTGAGTGAAGTACACCAATTTCTGTTAGAGGCTTGATACACATATATGTATATATGGAATATAAAATTTATTTTTAAACCTGATGCCAAGTGTATCTTGACAGTAAATCTTTAAAACCTATAGTAAATAATAGTAAATAGGTGCCAAGGACATTCTTTTCCCAGGTTTCCTCAGACTCCCTTAGAACCCAGAACTTAGTTAACTGGCACTTATTAAAACCTCTGTTGACTATTCTCCAGAACTAATATTAATTGATCATTAATATCAATTAATTATTAACTTCTGGAAAGTGTTTAACTATAGAGAAGCAGTTCAATGACAATTTCCTATAAATCCAAAACCATTAGGTTAGATGAGTTAGTCAGAAATGGCTCAACCGGAACTTGATCTTACTCTTTTCTTTCACCATTGATGTCTAATTCAGAATCCTCTGGATCCCATGTGCCAGTAGAGTTGCTCAATTTAACACCCACACTTCTGACATAAGCCAGAGAAACCTTTTTTTTTTTTTTTAAATATACTCTTTCCCCTTGTTTTGTGATTAGGTCTGAACTTTTTATTTTTTAAACTTAAGCTCCAGGGACCTTCCTTGTTATTTAGCTACGATTGTAACTTGAATGTGCAGCAAACTGAAAATAATTTTTTTTCCCTCTAGTTTGTGCTGAAGTATTTAGTAATGGCTGCCTGACACTGTTTAACCTAGATTTAGAAAAATGTAGGGGAAAGATGAGAATGTCACCAAGCCACTGCAACACAGCTGTAGTAGAAAGAATGGGGAAAGAAAACAACACAGAATGACAAGCTGTTTCTAGAAAACAAAAGATACAGCTGGAGTTTTCATCTACTACAGCAGAACCTGAAAATTACACTCAATTCATGTCTTCAGAGACAATAGATTCATTCATTTAAACAGACCAAATCACCCTTAAAGTACGCTGCATGGCTGGTCTTCAGATCTAGTGTTAAGATGATCAAAACTAGAGAAAAGTGTTTTAAATCAGCTAAAAGCAGGCAGCTTTAGTCAGAATTTCAATTTTACTAAACATCATCGTAACTCAAAACAAATTGCTTTCTACCAACTTCCTTTCTCATTTGAATTCCATCTAGTTTTTCATTCAATAAACTAGCTGCAACAATAGTTTTAGAGGGTTATCTTTTAAGCCTTTTATCAATATGAAAGCAAGACAACAGAGAAGCACTCATGGGTAGTCATTACACACCACACACTGTGCATGCAATCTCCCACTTTAAACACTTGATTTTCTCTTCTGTAGATGATCATATGTCAAGACTAAAATCAAAATAATGTTTTGTTGACATGTTGCAACTAAATGCTGCAACTTCAATATCCACTAAAACTTTCCGAGTCTACAGAACCAAGGACCTGGGCTGGAGAGATGGCTCAGCCACTAAAGGCTAGACTCACAACCAAGGCTCTTTCCAAATTTAGAGTTTTTTTTTGTTTTGTTTTTGTTTTTTGTTTTTAAAGCTACAGGTGTATTTTCTGAATAGTTATGTCCCAGGATTGTGCTAAGAGCTTTATATTTAATCATAACTCTTTATGAAGGTAGGTATTCTAATTTTAGGCTCTCAGGAGAGAAACGGGATTATAAATTAAGGGACTTGAAAAAGACCTATCACTACAAAACAAAGTGATAAAATGAAAATCTATACTCTTGGTCTGTCTCCTTGATTCTGAAGTTCTGAGGTAATATACTTCCCTATCTTAAGAAGAAAAACCTTGCATTAATAACAACAACAACACAGTTTCAATGTTTGGAATCCATGCATGAACAATTGATGTAACATGGGCCAGGCTGTGGCCATATTTGGTCAGTATTGATTTTCTGGTAATCTGTAATCTGACACTATAAATGGCCTCCCTCTCAAACAATTGGATCAGCACCATTTTGCCCAGGCTCAACCCCGGTCTACCTGCTGCTAGACTGTTTTCAAAGGCTTATTGGCAAAACACTCTCTTCAGTTTATACAATTACATTTGTATTTATTTTGCTTTGTAGACTATGAATAAATAGGAATCCAGGAGTAAGGGGGTAGCTCACTGGTAGTGTACATGCTTTGCATGCAGAAGGTTCTGGGTTCAATTCCTAACACCCCATTTACAAGTTAATATCTTATAGTCACTGTTTAACTACTTACTCTGAAAACTCTATTTCTTTTTGAAACAAGCAAAGACACTTAGGCCCAATAGGCAATCTTATATGAATGACATTAAACTACAATTCCATTTATAAAATTTAATCAAGAAGATATTCCTATTCTTTGATTTATTAAGACCCCAGAATAGCATTAACAGAAGGGTCAGGTTTTCCTAAACTTAAGATCTATTTCTCTACCAGTTTAACTCAGAAAATTTTAATCTCAGTAGTATAATATTTTGGGTCAGAAGACTGTTGTGCATCTCTCAGGTATGGTAGCAGCATCCCTGCTCTACCCAGCAGACGATGCCAGTAGCACAGTCACGACAGGCAAGAACTTGTACAGACATCACAAACATCCACTGAGGCCTGGAGCTCCCTGGAGTTGAGGACACAAGGTAAACTTGGTCTTGGGATAAGACATTAAAATACAAGGCTCTGAGCACCCCTAATACCATAGTAGCCTACCCTGTGTTCTTACATGGAATAAGGAAAATCTTCATTATTTGCATTACCTTGTTTTTAGTGTAAACACAAGTAAAATGTGCCCTTTACTGAATGTTTACTGAGACTAGGCATTTTTTAGGAAAGACGTGAAGAAGCTAGCACTGACCTCAATGTATTATGTTGGAAGACTTTCAAAGCTTTAAAAAAAAAAAAAAAAAAAAAAAAGAGGAAGCTAAAGTTTTGGCTTATGCTAACAACAACAAAAGAAACTCCACCTCATTGACTCCACCCTCAGGATGTGTCATAAAATTGGATGAAATTCAAATGGTCGTAACTAAGTTTTAAACAAAGCTCAACTAAAAATGATCTATTAGCTAAAGAGATATTTCTTGGGGGAAGAAAGTAGCCTCTGCCAGTGTTTAACGCTTCCCACAATCCTTGAACCACTGGTATTTCGACGAGGTTTGACCACACTCTTCAGTATACCAGATACTAATTCTGTCTATGCTGCAATTGAACACAAGACACCTAGTGTGGATTTGTTTAAAAACTACTTTAAGCATTTTCCCACATGTTTGTTACTAACCTACTGAATCATCTTGTGAAATGTGTTTCTGTATCATCTGACCCAGTATTTACTATGGTCACTGTGTTTCTTACCAATATGTGAGCGCTTTATAGGAGGAGCGTACTGATCTTATCACACTTGCTCTGTTTTCCTCTTTTGTTTTTCTATTATTATTACTATTATTATTTTATTTTTTTTACATTTTAACTGTCTTTGGCTACATTCTTTATAATTCCAACAGCATCTTAAGCAAACAATGTGTCAATGTTCAATGAAAACAAAAATCAAAAACCAAAAGGCCTGCAACATCAGGTAAGAGCCAAAGTTAACTGTACATGTTAGGGGCGTCTGGCAGGGTAGCCTGTTCTCTACCATGGACAACTTACATGTAGATCTCAGCAATACGACTGTGACAATAAAGAAAACAATTCTTACAAGAATGAAATACAGCATCCTGAAAAATACTGGTTTCTACCACACAAGGTGGTTAGAAAATATTTATATTTTAACAAATCTGTACAAACCACAAGAAACATTTCCACCTTGATGCTAAGAATTTTCTAGAAATATAGAATAACCATGAAAAATTTATGAATCTAGTATCTATGTGCTCCACAGCTCTGGAACCTGAAGAACTCAGTACGTCCAACATGGATCACTTTGCAAGCCTTGACTGAAGCCTGCTGTTAACATCTATGAATCACAGTCAACTATGCCTTCAAGGAGGTCAATTTTTGTTTTGTCTCTTTAAGCAAAAAAGCAGTATCATTTAGCAGCAATTAAAGCAACTTAAAAATATAATATCTAATTTTGCTTTATTATTTTTATAGCTGACATTATGGTTTGCTGACCTAAGAGAGTTACCCTACTGCCGAGATGTCAGGCAACACCATTTTACACTGATTTTCCTGTGACCCCAGTTTGTGCATTTTATTTATGCTCTCTGGAACTTCTAGATTCAAAGAATGAACCACACAGACCATGGATGGTGAGGTTTAGGGGTGAAGGTCAGCATTAAGCCCCTACAAGACTTAAAACTGGTTTTCAAAAGTCAATTTAGGCGGAAATGACCCCTTTAAGAAGTTTTTGTTGTTTTTAAAACCCTGAACCCTTTTTGCATAAACCTAAAATAAACATATCAGGTTCTTCTAATTCCTGGTTAAGTAGTATTTAACTCCAGTGAACTGCAGTTTCCTTTCTATGCCTCAGATTTTTAAAATTATGCTCTTAACTTTGGAACAACATCATGTTAATTCAAACACTGTCAGGGCAAGGGGAAAAATCCAGGAAGATCTTTAACCTCAAAAAATTGGGAAACAAAAATTTACTTACTATCAGCCTTTTTTTTTAAAAAGACAAAACACTCATGTCACCTTTTAAAAGACAATAAAATAATTTTTAAAGTTTAAAAATTTTCGTACCTCTTGAGATAATTATCAGTAAGTCCTATATTTTTTCTAAAGTTTTTTTTTTTAAAGATTCATTATTATTTTATGTGTTGTGTGCGTGTGTGTATAGAAAGTGTGTGCTGGTGCCTGAAGAGTCCAGAAGAAGGTGTCATATTTCCCAGAGCTGGAGATACTGGGAAACAAACTCTGGTCCTCTGGGGGAGCAGTAAGCACTCTTAACTGTTAAGTCGTTTCTCTATCCCCTTTCTCTTCTTTATAATTTTATCTTATGTGTATGGGTCTTTTACCTGCATGTATGTCTGTGCACTACAGGGGTGGCTGGTGTCCTTGGAGATCATAAGAGGGTTTTGGATCCCCTGACACTACAGTTACACACAGCTGGGAGCCGCCACATGGCTGCTGGGAATTGAACCTGGGACTTCTGGAAGAGCAGCCAGTGCTCTTAACTGCTGAGCCATCTCTGCAGTCCCACCTGATTCTCCCACCTGACTCCCTTTTCCTTAATGACTTATTTATGAACTTTTGGTTACTTTTTCTGTCCCTCTTATGATATCAGATGGCCTTACATGATCTCACTTAATTGTTACTGTCCCTTTTGGTTCCACAGGCTCTTCCTAGTTTAATCATTGGAGATGTAAAACCAATGCTGGAATATCTTGACTTCATTGTACGTGGTAATAGTCCTAAGTATATAGAAACCTTAAAAATGTATTTACTCAGCTACTCCAAGTAAGTGATTAGCTAACTCAGCTGAACTCAAGCTTGTGAGGTTTTGAATCCACATATCACCCCCACTAATCCACCCTCCCCCAAAGCCCAAAAGCCCCATATGTTCTGAGGAATACAGTGAAGTACTTCTAACAAACCACAAGCTTACATCACCTGCAGCTCAAGAGAAGCTGAAAGAAATCACACAGTGGCATCAGTAAACTGTACTTTTCTACACTGGTAAAGGAGCATTTGAAGCTATAGTAGAAAACTGAGCGACTCACACATCAAGGAGGACATCAGTCGTTTCCTTTTTTTTTAAATCCCTTTCCTCCCTGCCCCCTCACCTTTTGAGAGTGTCTTATTAAGTATGCACAAAGCAGACTCAAATTCAATATCCCCTGCCTCAGCCTTCAGCAGAATACAGATTATAAGACTGTCACCATGACAAAAAAAAAAAAAAAAGGCTGTCATCATGCTCAACTGAAGCAATTTCCTTCTACACTACACAACATAAAATTTTGACATGTATAGTTAGATAAAGCACAAAGCAAAGTTAACATGAACCTAACTTGATAGCAGTTTTTAGCTATTTGTTGATCACTACTGACCAGTTCTACAAACTGAACAGAAAGGGTCTCAAATCATAGTAGTTCTAAGTTATTTTTGTTTTAGTGTTTGGAGGCCACTAAGAGCAAATTAATAAGTAATACTGATAAGTTAGCATTTACATGTCAGGTAATGGGCAAAGCAGTTTATAAAAAAAAAAAACCTAAGATACATATACACGTGTATAGACATACATAAATGAGCAATAATTTCAATCTCACTTTTCACGTAAGAAACCAAGGTCATACAACATTTATTTATTTATTTATTTTGTATGCAGTGTTCTGTCTGCATGCACACCTGCACACTAGAAGAGGGCATCCGATCACATTACAGATGGTTATGAGCCACTGTGTAGTTGCTGGGAATTGAACTCAGGACCTTTAGAAGAGCAGTCAGTGCTCTTTACTGCTGAGCCATCTCTCCAGCCTGGTCACACAACTTCTAAGTGGTAAAGATGAATCTCAATTTGACCAAAATTTATGCTTTTAAGTAGGGCATTATACTGTTTCTTAGTTGTTTCTTCACTCATTCAAATGAGAAAAATTTGGGTGTTTGTTTATGATGGCTACATGATGTCTGACCTCATAGAGCTTAAAGACTTAGGACAGGTACATCCCAGTTAAAGGGCGATCACATTCATTAAAATGCATGCTATCTAGGATGCCAGTACTTAAAGAAGGAAACTTTGGGTGTTTTGTTTTTTCTTGTGCTGTCGTCCTGGAGACACCTTGACCTGGAGAAAAATACTGGGAAGGACAATCCAAGCAGTGCAGCAATGAGCATGACGTCCTAATTAATGAGCCAATAAGGTGTCCGAAGCTTGGAATTCTGACCACACATATGCCGTGGGAGTCACCACTGTATTTTGAGAGGAATAATGCCTTACAGATGCAATGGCGTATTTCTGTCACCTGCTCATTGCTAGCAACCACAGATGTTTGTCTTGCTGGCTGCCAGGGAATAAGGAGGGGAAGGGGTCACCATGAACTTCTTGAGTAACTCAGTGCAGCTTACATAAAGTTTATAGCACTGCCAGAAATCACAATCACAAAAATTTATTCATTTGACCATGAAAAAGAAAGAGGAGTTTGCATGTGTATACATGACTGGTTTCTGCTTTTTTGCTAACTGCCAAAATGTTAATGGTATCTTGCTTTTATCCATGCTATGAGCTACCAGAGAACGATGTAAGGCACTAGAGCAGCATCTGAAGTCTATTTCTCCAAGTAAAGTATGACAGGTAATGATGGCGCAAGCAAGAACAAAACAAACAAAATTACAAAACCAAACCAAACCAAACCAAAAACCAACATTTAAAACAGGCTCCACAATTCTCCAACAAGACAGCAGTGATCCGTAGTTCTAGTCCTCTTACCACTCCTTCAGCTCTTGGCACGAACTGCCTTCCATTATGCTAATCTGATACTCACTAACTCATCTTTTGTGTAATATGGTTGGGGGAAGGGAAACAGCCTCCCATTTTGGGAGCTCCAGTAAGGGCACCACGAATACTCATTCAACTGAAGCAGTAAGTGCCAGATAATGGAAATCTAGGCAAAGGAAAACAGCATCATCTGTTTAGCTCTTTACAGACTGCCAAACAGAAAGCAGTTCCTAGCTTCTATTTTCTATCTAGATTCAACTATCTTTTAATCTAGAAATACATGTCGCTGAAGTTTTGAATTACAAGATTATAATAAACATTCCTTTTCTGGTGTACAGAAAATGAGCTGTCAATTTCATACAATAAATATGTAATTTAAATATTTAAAAGTAGCTTCATATTGTCTTTTACTTGTTTAAATGTATTGATTTGCATTAGATCACAGGTTCTGAATGCTGGCTGATTTAAATATGCATTACTCAGGCAGGTGTCCCAGTGCTATGGGCTTTGAGAAAAATGCTGTTGAATCAACAATGCATGTTGAGTAAAGCAATCGTAGACAGAGTCATACATAAAATAGTGTATTTCTTGGCTGACAAAAGTATTGTGAAGAAAAGCTTAAGGCACCTACCCTATATACGAGGCACAACAGGTCTGCAATGCTAACTCAGTGTTTGTGTGACTCTGTGCAGAATGACTACTGTGAATAATGAGAACTGAAGGTATGCAGAAACAAAGTACATGGCCATAAGACCACAGAAGAGAAATACAGGGTTCCACTATACACAACATCTTCTAGACTAACTTTAAAATGTTTATAGTATATATCAACTAGAATAAAAAATTTTAGACATCTGTAAGCAAGATAATACTTGAGGCTTAGAGGGCCATATGCTACCTGCCCCATTAACCTCTGCTACAGACCTTATGTAAATGAATAAGCACGCCGTGCTTCAACAGACCTACAGAAGCAGATGGCGGGCCAGTGTGATGGTTACACTTTAATTGTCAACTTGATAAAATCTACATTCACCTGGGAAAGGAGTCTCAATAAAGGACTGTGTAGATTAGTGGCAGCAGGGCTTATCTGCTGGAGGTTATCTTTATTAAACTGAGATGGGAAGGCCAGACCACAGACCGTGGAGCTGCTCTCTGGGCAGGGCGTCCTGGACTGGGTAGGAGTGGGGACAATGAGCTGGGCACTGCATGCCGCATTATGTCACCACCTTCTGCTCTTGACTGTGGACGTAACCTGAGCAGCTGCTTTAAGTTCCTGCTGCCTTGACTTCCCTACAATGATGGGCCAGCACCTGGAATTGTAAGGCAATAAAGCCTTCCTTCTTAAGTCAGGGTACTTTATTACAACAACAGGAAATGAAACTAAGATAGCCAGATTTGGTCAAAGGATGTAGATGGCTGACCCCTGCACTAGAGCAAGTGCTAAAAGGAAACCAAACAAAACCCAAGCAAAATAGAGCAGGAGAGAAAATGGAAATGTAGGACATAATTAAAAGAAGGCAGAAAAGTCTAAGAATGGAAGGAATTCTCTCTCTCTCTCTCTCTCTCTCTCTCTCTCTCTCTCTCTCTCTCTCTCTCACACACACACACACACACACACACACACACACACACACACACACACACACACTTCTTGATTGACAGGGTACCTCCTAGTAAACTTCTAATAGGCTGGAACTATTAAGTTGAGAATGTATTAATTCACCTTGTCCCCCCCCCACATAGAGTTTAGCAACCCAGTACACTGCAGAGTTATCAGGCGCTCACCAGCACAACCCTTAGGCTGGCTAGTAGCTGCCAGCACTTAGCATTGTTAAAGTGTTGTATTGTATCATAAACCAGGAAATGTGCAAATTTCAAAATTCAAAGTATATTTTCTACTGTATACTAACTGCTTTTTTTTTTTTTGTGAAGTTGAGAACTTCTAAGTATAACCTTTATAAGTAGGGGAAATTTGTATATCTAAGGACTTTATACTGAAAACTGTATTAAACGTGAGTGATCTTAACACTTAAGAAGTAGTTGACAGAATAAACTTGAAACATACAATCAATTATAAAGCCTACAAAAATTATAAATGAAGACAGAGAGGCTTGCATGTATGCATGTACATATATATATGCACACATATATCATGTGAAAAAATATATCACAGTGTAAACACTAATAAAAATAGTTATATTAATACCACAAATTCAGAACAAGATATAATTACCACAAATAAAGAAAAATATCTTGAAATTTTGGTACATATAACAAAAGCTTAAAAAAATCTAAAATGTGGGTGAGGTTGATGGCTCAGCAGTGATGAGTACTTGCTACTCCTCCAGAGTCTGGTTGCCAGAATCTATGTCAGGTAAGTTCTCACCTACCCACAACACAACTGCAGCTCCAGTAAATCCACTGGCCTCTCTGAATCTCTGACCTATGTACACAATGTAGCACATGCTCATACAGATACACACAAACAAAGACTAATCCTAAAAAATAAAAATCATAAATATATGTATGTACAAAAGTAATTTTTATTAAATTCCTTTCATATAATATAGTTCGATCATGTTTTCTCTTCCCAGATCCTCCCCATTTCCCTACCCACCCAGAGGTTCATGTTTGCACACTTGGTCCCAGTTGGTTGTGGAAGGATTTGGAAGTATGGCCTTGTCAGAGGTGTGTCACAGGGGTAGGCTTTGACGCTTTCAATGCTTCCTGCCGCCGTCCCCACTGCACTCCCTCCTCCTTCCTGTTTGTGGATCTGGATGTGAGCTCTCAGCTGCTGCGCCACTGCCATGCTCCCTGCCACAACAGGGATGGACTCCTGGATCCCTCTCCAACTGTAAGACCCAAATAAACCCTTCCTCCTGTAAGCTGCTTTGATTGTGGTACTTCATCACAAGAATAAGAAACTAAGACAATATGTAATATTTACAAAGGAGTGTATGGAGAATTATACATTATAAGGCAAACATCAATAAGTTAGACAAATTGAAACTGCCCTTCCTCCCTGTGTGGACGCGCACGTGTGTGTGTGCGCGTGCGTGTGTGTCTATGTGCTTGCCCATGTGGACATGTGTGGAGGCCAGACTTCCTCCTCTATCACCTCTCTACCTTCTTTGTTGAGACACAGTCTCTACATGAACATGAAACTTCTCATTTAGCTGGCTGACTGGCCAGTGAGTCCCTGGAATCTGTCTTTTTTCCACCCATCCTGCACTGAAGTTGCAGGCCACAATCAGGAAAAAAGAAAATCAATTAAACTAAAGGCTAGTTCATTGAAAGTGAGATTTGTAAACTATGAGCCAAACAAATCAAAGGAAAAAAAAAAATTAAGAAAAACCAGCATTGAGCAATACCAGGAATGAGTGTTTCACTAGAGATACTACAGACTCACAGAGACGTTAACAGAACAGTGCATAATTTTTGCTAATAGTTTGGAAAACTAAAATTCATTCCTTTTTATATTTAGGTTGTTTTCTACTGCTGTGATGAACACCATGGCCAAAAGCAACGTCGGGAGGGAATAGGGCTTATTTCACTGTGAAGCTTACAGTCAGCCCATCATGGAGGGAGGTCAAGGCAGAAACATGGAGGCAAAAGCTGAAGCCGAGACCATGATGGTCTAAGGGATTACTGATTTGGCTTATCCATCCCATAGTCCACCACTGAGAGAAGTCAGGGTGGGAACTATGGAGGAAAGCCGCTTTTGCTTCCCCATAACTCGATTAGCTTGCTTTCTTCAAAAACCCAAAGCAGGCTGGGCCCTCCCACATCAATTATTAGTCAGTGCCTCACAGATAGGCCAATCAGAGGACGATAATTCTCAATGGAGGCTCCCTCGTCCCAGGTAACTCTAGTTAGGGTAAGCTGACAAAAAACTAGTAAGCACACAGAATGTACAAACTTCACCAAAGAAAAGATAAATGGCAGATATGTCCACAATTACATACAAATTAAAATCAGAAGAAGGTATGACAATACAGTCACCAGACTGGCTAAATTAAAAAGGCTCCTCAGTGTGAGCTGGTAGGTATGGAAAGTGTACAGCTACCTTTGAAAATCAGTCTGGTAAGATATCACAAACACAGACCCATTAAATTACCTGGCCACTACACTTCTAAGTAGGCATACAAAGACCAACATAATTGACATGTTGTAATTGAGACTGTATGAGAACGTTGAGAACAACTTTACTCATAACCACCAAAACTGCAGGCAATTCTATTGTACATCAATGAACAAAGAAATTAAGGCACATCTAATATAATAGACTAATTCAGCAATGTAAATAATTATAGAAATAAAATATTATTAATTTAAAAAATGCTATGTGAGAGACAGCAAAAACAAAACACCGCATAGATTATCTCACTTATCTATAAGACCACCCAGACAAGTTTAAGTTACAGTTAAACAAAGTAGAGCAGTTGTTGCTTGGGGCAGCAGTGGGTGGAAGAGACCGCGGAAGTGCAAGAAGATATCTAGGGTGATAGCAATGATTTATATCTTGAATGGGAGGAATTATATAACTGTATGCAACTGTTGAAGCTGATCAAACTCATGAACTTAAAAATAATGGAGTTTATTACAGGTATATTGTATCTCAAATCCGTCTTATAAAAGAAGATGGCTGAGAAGATGGCTCTATGGTTAAGAGCACTTGCTGCTCTTCCAAGATAACCCAGGTTCACTTTATAGCACCCACATCAGGTAGCTCAAATCCACAGGTAATTCTAGTTCTGGGGCATCCATGCCCTCTTCTTGCAAGCACACTGCATGCAAGTAGTGTACATAAAAACACTCAGATACACACATAGAATAAACAAATTTTAAAAAACAGGATCTTTGAAATAGCTCAAGAGAGAAAAATTTAAAATATATATACCGCAACCCATATTTTTACCTAAAGGTGCCAGAAAATAAGGCAATATAAAAATCATTGTTTAAAAAATATTCAATTGTTTTTAATGTGTATCATATGCATATATATATATATATATATATATATATATCAGAGTCTGTAGTACTGTACGCTTTGTTATATTATTAATATATCAATACAACTTTCCCCTAAAGAAATCCTTTCTTTTTTGATAGGCTTTGAACTTAAAATAATCTTTTTACCTTTTATCATTATTGGGTAAAAAAATCTTACAAATTACATCTATTTTATCTAAGATAAAATTTTAATCTTTTATTACAAAGTTAATTATTCCTAACATATTGTTAACACTGGAAAGCAAAAATATATAGAACTGAGATGGGATCTATATTTTATGGTTACTATATTAAATACCTATTTTCAAAATCTCAAACATGCCCAAAATGAAAAAATAATCTAGGAAGTTCTTTCCTAATTTAAAACAGGGTAGTGGTCTTGTGGGCTTATTTCTCTTTTAGAGGTCTCTTTTCAGGTCCTCCAAACTAAGATCTTTTCAAGTTTTTTCTAACCCTTTTAGTCTTGCTGACAAGAGAACTACAGAGATGTGAAATTCTTCTAAAAGAAAGTACATTCCAGTCAGGCAGAGCACAAGAGTCCCAGTGTACAACCCTGCAAAACCCTAAAGTGCAAGAATACTTCTTCAGTCCTCCTGGAAATTTCTAGAACACTGGAACCTTATCAGAGTTTGGTGAAAATAAATTGCAACACCTGGACTTCCCACCTTAGGCATCTGCACATCACTCCCGCAGTGACCCATGTTGGCTGTCACTCTGCACTGTCCTTATGGTTAAAGGGATGGCAGCTTCACTCAGTGCACTTTCCCTGTCACCCACAACCCCCTATCTAACTCATCTAGCATCTTAAAATAACCGTAAGGTTTGAAAATTTATTTCATTTGTGCACGTGAGTGTGTGTGTTTCCAAGTTGGAGGGTAACTTCTGGGAGTCAATTTTTCTTCCACCTTATGTATTTTAAGGAACAAACTCAAGTCATCCAGCTTGGCAGCAAAAAGCCCTTTGTCTGCTAAGCCACTTTGCCAGCCCCTTTTAAGCTCTCCAAGACAGATGTGATCATCTCACTTTGCTACACAACACCTTAGTTAAAGCTCTACTCTTGGAAGAATCAAGTGTGAACGTTTTCCTTGCTGAGGGAAGACAGCAGGGTGCAGAGAGGAGTATATGAGGCTTTGAGTTGAGACAGACCTACATTTGATCTCTGATTTTTCAGCAAATTGTTCTTTTTTGAATTTCCCGTTTCCTCCTTTACTAATGAAGATCACCTACACCCCTGTAACTCAGTACATCTATGGGTCTGTGGTGGTTTGAATGAGAATGGTAGAACTATTTGGTAAAGATTAGGAGGTGTGGCCTTGTTGAAAGGCCACTGGGGATGCAGTTTGAGGTTTCAAAAAACCATGCCATTCCCAATTAGCCCTCTGCCTCATGGTTGTGGCTTGGGATGTAAGATCTCAGTTGATACCCCAGTGCCACGCCTGCCTGCCACGCCTGCCTGCTGCCTGCCATACCTGCCTGCCTGCTGCCTGCCATGCCTGCCTGCCGACATGATTCCTGCCATGATAGTGATAGGATCTAACCCTCTGGAGTCATAAGCCACAAATGAAATGCTTTATTTTATTAGTTGTGTTGGTCATTGTGTCTTAGCACAGCAGAAAAAGTAATTTAAGACAAGGTTTACAGCAAAGGACTGCCAGCATCACTGTAATAGAAATGTGTGACTATACAAACCTAATGAATCAAAATAATACTCCTTAGTAGAATTCCCAGGTGAAGACCATGCACATTAAAGTTTCAGATGTATCACAGACTACTGTGTGGATTAAATGCATATAAATCCTGGCACCGTGTATGTACTTACTAAATGTTAGCACTTACATTTCCTTTAATATAATTTATTTTATTTTTAATTTTAGAGGAATTTTTAATCCAGCCACAAGGCTACTCAGTCTGGAATACATACACACCCTTAGCACATACCTATAATGCCAAACAATGGAGGTAAAATTTGTAGAAGGAAGCAGTCATGTTGGAAAGTGATGTCTGATAGGCAGATAAAATGACAAATGAGATTTGACAGAATAAGCCAGAGATAGGATACATCCAATTCTATTCAAAAGGACAGGAAAAAGAAGACTTAAGAGAACAGTGCAGAGGGATGCAGTTTTACCAGGAGAGTTTTACTGAGACAGGTTGAAGAGAGAACAAGCCAGAGAATGAGAAGGAGGCAGACGATTAGAATAGACTGCTAGAGTTAGTTTGAGGCCAAGCAGAGCAACCTAGTCAGAGGCTGAGAGAGAAGCCAGATTCAATCAGCCAACTTGGAAAGGAGTTTGGGCCAGAACAACTGAGTTGAACAAGCCAGCTGTAGTTCAGAAATAACAACAAAGGGTGATTTTATTCACCAGTAAGTCTCACAGGCTGAACACACTCTAGATGTATGCAGGCTGCAAGCTTCCAGGGTTAGCAGACAGAAACAGTAAGCCTCTAAGACAATTAGACAAGAGAATTAAAAATGTTCTTACATTTAATTATGTGTTTTTGTCAGTACGGTGTATGCCACACATGGGGGGTGCTCATGGAAGCCAGAGGCATCCAACTCCCCAGAGCTGGAGTTATAGGTGGCTATGACCCACCTGACGTGGGTGCTGGGAACCAAACTTGGGTCTTTTGGAAGAACAGTATATTCTCATAACTGCTGAGCCATTGCTCTAGCTCCAAAACATACCATGTTTACCCTGTCTGCATATCCCAATCCTTCTGTCTGGAATACCTGTCTCACCCCCTTATTCTTGGTTATCATAGTTCCAGGTTTAATATTATTTTCTGTATGGCTTTAGCCATCTACATACTTCATCAGCCTACAGAGAATACTTTTTACTTCAACATCCAGCCCTACTTCTCATGTTTGATACTAGTGAGCATGTTTCCCTCACTAGACTATGAGCCTTTAAGGGCAGGGACAATGTCTGGTCCACCTAATCCATAAAATGTAACTGGCGGTCTATTTTTAGAAGGTTCTACATAAGTGAGCTTATCAAGAATAGAAACTAGAAGAGCAAGTAGGCCCATTAGATCAAACCACCCAAGTAATTACAAATGAAGCCATCAAGTGCCAGTCACCTCTCTAGCGCTTTAAATACCAGCTGTTGTGGAGCCGCTTCCTTCAGTTATACAGGCCTCAGTGCACACAAGGGCAGTTAGCTTCAAGGGAACTGGGTTCTGCGGTTACTGACTGTACAGTCTCTTTAACTGGAAGGCATTTCACAAACGAGCAACGATCAGTAATGGGAAATCAAAGCAGCTGTCTGGAGCACAACAGTTAAAAATGGAAGCTCTGAATTTTTACTATCACAGGCTTCGGAAAGTAACGTAAGTTCGCTGTTTTGGTGACTGAGGTGGCCCTGTACATGGTGGAGCTGTGACAAATTAGAATACGCATAAAGAGGCTAGAACAGAAGCGGACAAGCCAGCAAATGGGAACTATAATTACTATTAATGTAAGCAACCTTATTATTTTAAAACTCTAAAACATTTATTTACAGAGGAAGAATTATCACCTCTACTAACTTGAAAGATAACCTGGGTACCCAAAGTGTAAGTATTCAACAACATCTCTCTTTAGAGGTTCAGATAGTCACAAGCACCACTCATTTATTATTTCAGAACCTGAAACTGTACATACACAGGAAACTAAATGGATGGCTAGAAAGCAAGATCTCTAAGACAAGACAGAAACTAAGAAATTTTGACACAGTCTTTTCAAATCTAAAGTGAGTTAGGGACCCATGAAAGTATCTATAAAATCCCAGAATCTAAGCTGGTGTCTTAAGATTTCTCATCTACCACTCAAGACTCCTTGAGTTATAATTAGAGGCTGGAAACCACCCCAACTCAGTGACATGGCAGGCCTGGAAACTTATTCAAACAAGTAAGATCACTTGCCCAAAGTAATCCTGTAGATAAATCATAGAGCCGATGCTGCAACAACCCTACGGAGAATCAGTATAAATGTAAGAAGTAAATGAGCTCATCCAAGTAAGCAAACGACCAGAAATAAATCAAGTTAGCTAGCACACTTAGCCATTATACAATGTATCCACATTTTAAAATGCTGTACATGATAAGTATATCAAAACATATCCTTATCAATTAAAATACAGAAGTAAAAATTCTAAATGCTGAAAAAGGAGTAGCAGAGTTCAACAAAGCACAGGTTAGGAATTCCTATGCTCTCAGAAGAAGTTATGCTTAAGTCTAAACATTACCTTTAAGTTAAAAAGGTTACAAAATAGCTACAAAAGTACTTGTGAGAAATGTATGTGGTATATAATGAAAGACACTGAAAGATGGTGCTGGGCAAGGTGGTGTGTCCAGATAATGAAAACTGGGGCAGAGACCCCCAGAGTCCAAAGACCAGCCCAGGCAACAGTAAAACCTCCATCTCAAAATCAAATACATTACTCTAGGTAAATACACACAGAAACAAATCAACAACTCTGCAGATCTAAAGTCATTCTTACTTTAGGCCATATTCACACCAGTAAGTCACCGTTGAAACACAAAGCCATAGGCCATTATCAAACACTATCATGCGTTTAGACTGCTAACTACTTTTAAATTAGAAGCTAATGGCAAACCATATAAAACATTGGAAGGAAAACAAAAGATGAGGAGCTGAAATTCAAAGTTATCAGTCTGAGAGACTGTGTACGCCTCTGTGCATGCGTATGCCTCTACGTTTACGCAGGCCAAGGATTGGCTCTGCTCCTCTTTCTCACTTACTCTTCACCTCATTGGCTGAGGCAGGGTCTCTCATCGAAGCTGGAGCTCACTGACTCCACGGTCATCGCTGACCTGTCCCCACCTCCCTTGTGCGGGGACTCCAGGTGCACACTGCTGAGCCTAGCTTTTTAAGCGGGGGCTATGGGCTCTGAATGCACAGCCTCATGCTTGTGAAGCAAGCACTTGATAAACTTTCACTTTCACAGCCACAAGAGAATTTATTTGCATATAGAAAGTCTACAGGTTTGTTTGAAACAACTGGTTATCCATTAAAAATAAAACAAAACCAATTAATATAATCTGTATAAATAACTCATAAGTAGAAAACATATTATCTTATCCACTGTGCCAAGATTCATCAGAAGACAGCACGGGATAGGGCAATATGATAAAGAATCACCTTCAACAACCTGTCATATATTCAAAACTGAATATATGTTTAAGAGGAAGAGAGAGTGCGCGTCTGTATTAAATGGTAGCCTACGTAGTTTCTGAACTTCCTCTATGAGAAATTATCAGCATCCACAGAAAAGGCAAGGGTAAAAATGAGGGCAAAATGAAGCAAACTCAAGGTTGAGGTGGACACTGGATTCAGCAACTATGGTGTCCCACCTTTTTAATAAGTTACCTCAATGTCATAATGCCCTCTGACCTCTTACCTTTTTCTCTGAAATCAAATATCAGCCCCTAGACTGTAAAATGACACTCCTTTGGGGTAAGTGATATATTTTTTTAATTGTGATATTAAATTCCCTTCGGGTAGACACTGCAACTTCAGACTTTTTGGCTCACAGTCAGAACACTGCTCAAAATCAGGACAAAATTACCGATGAGTTCAAATGTGTTATTTCATTGTTTCACACATACATTATAGAGATGTGTGAGAAACAATATTAATTAGGGAAAAAAAAACCCTATTGATATAAATAGCTTGCACAGTACCTTCTGATAAACAATGGAGCACACGAGGTCTTTGACAGAAGACAGGGACAGTTCCTGGGCTTCGATGGTAACACTCTCTCGTGTGAGGCCAATCTGAAGTAGAAATGAAACAGTATGTACTGAGCCTCTAGAGTTTGTGAGTGATGGGGCGCTGAAGCTGCCATTAGAGAGCCGAGCTGAGAGTCCTGTCTTGGGACTTGAACACGGAGAAGGAGTTGGAAGCCCAGCAGAAACAGTTGCAGGTAACACAGACTTCTGGGCTGAAGGAGGGGAATTGTTTGCAGACATCTGCCTTCCTTGAATCTATATAACTAGTAGTCAACTAGTTTCGAGGAAGTTTTCAAAGTAACAGCAGTAAAAAAATGACGGCACTTCTGGATTTTGATGAAAGCTGCCGATGAGGACAAATTCTGTCACTGAGAGCTGAATGCACAAAGCGTCCTATCGCTCTCACCATCAGTCCCATCAAGTCTCTTGTCTTTAGGGCCACACCCAGATCTGTAACCCACTTTACATCACCATCATTGTCGGAAGAACAGAGTTGATACTGTTTATTTATGAAACATCTTCATTTACTTAAATCTGTTCTTGTTTTCTGCTTTTCATTTCAGAAAATATGAATTGAATACAGTTGCTTTGTGTCAAGATATAAAATATTCCTGGTTAAAAGTAGTTTCAGATAATCTATTTCTTCAGGGATTGATGGGATGCCTCAAATGGTCACACCTTAAATAGCCCTCTCACATGTACTCATTTCCATCTTGGGGGGTGAACTTTCCTCTGATGAAGTAAAAAAGCTTTTAAAAATAGTACAAGCATATTTCTTTGATGAATGGGTCCCCAGAGGAATACTGGTGCCTTCGGAAATGCTGTCAACCTAGAAAAAAATTTAAAAGGGTTTTAATGCTTTATAAGAATACTCATAATTTTTTACTGATAATTTTTGGTGGGATTTTAAAAATTCATGAATAGAACTTAGTGGGGTAGTCATTTTTTACTTTAGTTATCACAATGTTATAATTTCAGAGACAGATTCTCACTTAAAATAATAGCCTTGTCCCTTACCTCTAACTCCTGGTTGTGTGTGTGCAGGGTGGGGTGGGGCAGGTTAGGTAATATATTCTTTTTTGGAGACAAGATTTCACTATGTTGCCCTGATTGGCCTTGAACTCCTGGGCTCTCGAAATCCTTCTGGCTCAGCTCCCGAGTAGCTGAGATTGAGACACATACTACTGCATCCACTCATAATTTATTGCATTATAAATTTATGAAAATCAAACACTGTTTTTCCACAAATTATACAATTCAATTATGATTGTAAAAAAACTGAGAAAGACAGAAGGGACAAAAGAGGAAAAATAAAACAAATATCACAGACACAAAACACTCACAACCCTACCCTTAAAAATATATATAAAATAATTTCCCAATACAGGAAAGCTTATGCCGTATTTTATGTTTTTATATATGAAGAATCTAGTGAGAACATAGCGCAGTAGTGAGTACAAGGCCCTAAGTTTGATCCCCAGTGCTCCCATCCTTCTAAAAGAGTCAAATCCTACCAAAATATGAACCCTGTACTGCTTTGTGGACAAATACCATCCAGAAGTCTAAAGAAACAAAAGGGGATATACTGGAGTCAATGAGGAACCATGACAACTGATAAACTATGAAACACAGGAGAACGTGAATTCATCATTAATGGATTCCTAACATTAAGAAAAAGCACACCACATACAGTAAATGATGCATCATAGTTTTTAGGAAAACACAGTTCATAAAATTAAGAAAAGAAAGAAAGAAAGAAAAAAAAAACAGGCATGACTCTTCATGGTTGAATGAAATAGCTCACAAGAGATGAATCCTTCTAAATCCTTTGTAGCCATTAATAATTAAAATGATGAAAAATCAAAGCATCCAAAATGTGTATACAGAAGAGTATATGGAGCAAAATTAAAGTAAGTGATGGAAGAACAAAGCCGTACAGAAACAGTAATACAAATGAGAAAATTCAGAATAAAATGAATTTAAAAATAACTTTTAAAGATACAAGAACTGGACAGGCATGGCAGCACATGCCTTTAATTCCAGTACTAGGGAAGCAGAGGCAGGAGCATCTCTGTGAGTTTGAGGCCAGCCTGGTCTACAAAGCGAGTCCAGAACAGCCAGGAATATTACACAGAGAAACCCTGTCTCAAAAAAAAAAAAAAAAAAAAAGAAAAAAAGAAAGAAAGAAAGAAAGAAAGAAAGAAAGAAAACACAAGCACAAGCACTGATAGCAATCCTCTATTTTATAGCACTTGGTAGTAATGTCTCATGATATTTTTTGAAATAAACAGATATCACTTTTGTAGACAAGAAGACCAAATCACAGGGCGATAAAGCAATGTGCGTAGTATCACATGGCTATGAACAAGCAGAGTGGGGATTAGAACCCAAGTCTCATGCTTTCTTACCAGTGCTGTTTCCACAATAACTACTGCTTCTTAAAGATAACAAGGAACTGAGAATCACTGTTCCGGGAGGATGTTGCTATGGGTGAGAGATTACACAGAAAGAATTGCTCAGCTTGTATCTTGCTTATCTTCTCCCAACAGTTTTCAAATGAAAGCAGAGAACCGAAACTCTAACTTTATGAATAGGAATTAAATGACTTTATTTTTTAATGTCTTTTCTTTTGAATCTCACTCAGGCCACCCTCAAACTCACCATGTAGCCCAGCGTAATCTCAAATTTCCAATCTTTCTATCTCCCTCTTGAGTGCTTGGATTCTAAAACTTTATGTGAGGGGAAGTTTCCGGGCCACGATGCAGGTCATCCCATTCAGCAAAAGCAGTGCACGAGTTTAATCATGACTGTTACGAAATGACCCTGCAGAAAGAGTTCGGCATGACAGAAGTGCCCGTGGCCTGGAATGGGGAGAGCAGTTTCAAGTGCTTAGCACAGAAAAGCAGGTAAGCACAATCAGAAACTACCAAAGAAACTTAAAACATCCTTAGACACAGGCTGAGGAGATAGCTCAGAGGTTAAGAACACTAGCTGTTCTTCCAAGGGACCCAGGTTCAATTCCCAGCACCTGCACGACAGCTCACAGCTGTCTGTAACTGCACAGCTCCAGAGGATGTGATACTCTCGCACAGACATATTCAGGCAAAAACAACACCGATGCAAGTAAGATAAAAACAAATAAAGTACCTTTTTTTAAAGGAAAGAAAATCCTTAGCCAGATCTGATTTGTGAATAAGCGGAGAATGGTGCAGTACAATGACTACATGTCAGCCTAAAATTTAACGCAACAAGAAATGCCAAGCCCATCACACTTACAACTGCAAAGTGAACGTCACTAGACTTGTCAAGTGGAGAAAGTAATGCTAACCCTCACTGCGCTCTTACAGTCTGACAGACACCGGTCGAAACATGGGTTGCCTCATTAATCCTCATGATCACCCATTTTAGAGTTGAGAAAGCAGAAGTTCAGAGGTTACTTGCTAAAGACTAACAGCCTCAGAAAACAGTATTAAAAACATTTCCCCCACTACCATTGTAAATATGTTGTGTGAGTCCGAGTTGGCCATCATCAGTGGAGTAAGAAAATTTGCTGTATGCCAACTGACATGAGTTAGGGAAAAGTCCCCAAACCACTCTGAGCCCTTTATTTTCATTAGCTCTGAGAGGGTAAAGACAGAAGACCTGCTTATGTAATCTTCAGGGTGAACAAAACTGCGCAAACAGAATAAAATTAAAGTGAAACTTAACGGTAAATGCAAAGTTAAATGTGCAATGTAAGAATGGGGAGGTGCTGATCTGGGAGCCACTCGTGCGGGCGGTTTATGCGTCCCAGGCTTCAGGTAAGTGCTGCGAATATAACGGGCTGACCAGCAGGCCTAATACAAACCTAAATCCTCTGGACACCGGAAAGTCATGAGCACTAGTCCGCAAACGCCTCAGTCTATAGTACTATCATCTTTATTCTACAATCCATATGTTTAGAGTTCCAGATTTTTTAGGTTTGGAAAGAAAGACACTGCATACGTCCAGGTAACAGTGAGGGCAATGGTGTGCGCTAAGCATGTGCTTAATAACACCAAGCAGAATGAGTGGCCCTGGAATATCTGATGAAGTGTTCAGAGAGAAACTGGTTTTATTCAGCACTACCGCAGAGCAGTACAGGGAAAATGACAGGCACTGCCTGCCCGCGCCGCCGGGAGCCTGACACCTGCAGGGGAAGAGGATGTGCAGCACCTGGCTTCCTGTAAGTGCTCAGGCCATTCAGAAGTTTCACAGAAATTAGATAAAAGGAATCTTCCTACTTATTTTCATTTTATTATGTCACTTGGTATTAACTAACAGTAATAGTCTAATAAAACACTTGACTAATTTACTAGTGACATGAATTCCTAATCACCTACACATAACTTTGTATAAAAGTGATTTTTTTTAACTTTCTGCATGAATACAAGTATAAGAGCCTGTTTTAACAGCTCCCATCCACTCATCCCATCCACTTCCTCTCTCCTGGTTTTGTTTACAATCTTGATATGATCTGTAAGAAATCTAACAATTCTAATATACGAACTTTGGTAAACTGTTTAATTTCTTTGTATCTATGCTTCAAATAGAAAATAAGTTTATAGTTAACAAATACCACATCTCATTACACACAATTTATAAACTGTATTAATCAGATATGCAGATTTTAATAGCTATGAGTCTCTAAACCGGAACAGTATTGTCTAGTTGTCAAGAATTTCTAACAGTTTAGTTGGCATTCTTCAGACACTCTTGGGAAGCTGTCACATAACTCATTCAAATGAACTTACAAATTCTGTCACCAATGAACAGAATCAAAAGATGTTCTGAGCTCAGAGCCCAATCATCATGGACAATGTCAAACAAGGCCCTTGGAGGTTAGGCGGTTTGGCTGAGTTATAACTTCACGGTGTCAGAAGCTGAGGCTCTAACTAGAAGCTCCAAAGCAGGAGTTTCATTCAGGGCACACCAAGGGAACACTCAGTGTTTGCCAGACTGCTAAGAGAGACACCAAAGTTACACAGCAGCAGCAGACAGAGACATGTCCACTGCTTTCTCTGGAACTCACAGACATTTAAACAAACATCTGCACAAGCAGCTGGGTAACTATGACATACGCCAGAGTGATATGCCCAGGAGTCTTAAATTTCAGCAGGGTCTCAGGGAAGGCCTCTTTAAAGAAACAAGGAAACAAGAAGAGTCCCCAGAAACAAGACAAATTAAACACCGCAAGGGGAAATCTCACAATTTAGGATAGCCAGCATTCTGTTTGCATTCAGTAAATGTTAAAGAGAAGAGGGGGAAAATGCTTTTCCTTTGTAATAGCAATTGCCTGACTCCCCAGTAAAGAGTTGCCCAGGTTTACTTTAGCGTTGTGTGTAAGGAATGCTAATAAAGTGCAAGGTTCTATCCCAACCCTCATGTGCATGTATATGGTATGCATTGTTTTAGCATGTAAAATGCATGTGAGCCTTTTCAGTGACATAGCCAACCAGTACATTGACGGCAATACCTCAGTATCTATGTTTTATCTTGACAAAGGTCTGACTTTGCTTAATGCTTGTATATTGTGCAAAACCTCACATATTTTTGTAGAATTTTTGAAATTCACAATCTGTGGCAGTCTATTGCATATTTCAGAAACATAACCATTCCCTCAGATTAATATAAGACTGTCTTTCTAAGAGCTTAGCACTCCACTAAATTGTTTCCTCTGTAAGCCTACTCAGCTGAGCCAAAGGCATTTGAATCCCAGTCCTTTCACTGTCAGGGTGAGGGCACACCAGGCAGGTTCTCTGCACAGGCACTGAGAAGTGTAGCCAGATTTTAGAGCGTCGCCCGGCAAAGCAGTATGGGGCTATGGTATCTTCAACTCTGCGCCAGTGGTTTCTAAGAAATCTGATTGGCTAAGTGCCAATCGGCTCTTCTTACACACGACCACTATAACATAACCACAAGTGGAGAAAACTTATTATCTACACTGAAATTAAAACTAAAACATCTCCTAAGTACCATATCCCATTTTTTCCTTTTAAAATGACTGCTCCAAAGAGGCAAGTTCAGTTTGAATTACATAACCCGAGAGACTCAAAGAAGAGACGTGATTATTAAATCCAATTATGTGCCTACTCAAATTATATATAAGTAATTATTGTTATCATCAAAATCTGAGCAAGTTTTCTTTAAAAACAAAGTATGAACTCTACTACTGCTAGTATTTTTTTTGGGAGGGCATCTTTAGAATTTCGTTGAACAATGTCCCTTCAGTGAAAAGTTCATTTCAATAACTATTTTTCCCTCCATTTTACTGTATAGGTATTTTCAACTCATTTAACTTTCAAAATTCAACGTATTATGGGTTTTGGTGTGTGTAGCAGTGCTTAGAAGAGAAACAACACGCAAATAGAAAGAAATGCCTATTCTAAACAGGTCACCTGATAGAATAGAAAGCTTATAAAATGTGCAGGATTAAAGGCTCGTTGCTAAAAAAACATTCTTTAAGGGGCTGGAGGGGTATTAGAGAGAGAGTGTGGGGAGGGTGAGCGTGATCAGAATGTATCAAACTGTCAAACACATTTAAGAAAAATTCTTTTAATTTTAGCACTGCTGAAGTGTGAACTGCCCTAGGTTATCAAAAAGGACTCCAAACTCATGTTCTCAGGCCCATGACATTTATAATATTATCGTGTGAAGCAAAACTTACCGTGAAGGTTCCTATGAAACATTTTAAAATAATGCTTTTACAAAAACTTGAAACAACTTGCTGGCTAAAAGTGGGGTCGGGGTCGGGGGGGGGGAAAGTGTTCCTATACAAAGCAAATCTTACTTAGAACCGAGTCTGGGGAACTTCGTGGAAGGCTTCTTGAAGCGAATCCGTAGGCTTGTCCACCCTCCTGGCATTAAAAGTTTTAAGTGTGAGCTGAACAAAATCAAAATTGCTAAAATTGCAACATTAGGCACAAAGTAAAAGGTGGGGTTTTTTTGTTTTGTTTTGTTTTTTTATAGCGTAACAACGTTTTCCCAGGTTACAGATGAAGGCACTTTAAAGTCTGCGCTTCGTTTGTGCCTACAGGTTTTAAAGGCCCTGTCCTACAAAGCTGTACTTGGAGTTGTAACTTATCCTCTTTAATCAAAGATGACACCGATAAGTCTTATTTCCTGTGGGGACGGGCGTGGTTGAAGGGACAGTTACGTCCATGCCATCAATCTGTGTACGGAAAAAAGTCTGCAGGTCGCCTGTCGCCTGATTTATATTCGTGCTTGCAGACAGCACGGCCTATACTTCTGATGTCGATGGTGTGAAATAAAATATCCGACACGCAATCAAGTAGTGTGCTGTATACTTAAAAATAAAAAAAATTGCTTCACACCCCGCGGCTGCTTCACCTTAGGGCAAAGCTCCCCCCGGGAAAGTGAGCAACTCGGAGCTAGGCTTCAACTGGTAAAGGCAGTCAGGAAACTGGGGTCACCATCCTCCAAACCCGGATACTTGCCCCTTCCAGCCCCGGCACCACGAAAAGTGCAGCGAAGAACCGGGGAGGCTCACCGCACGGCGCCGCGGGGGCCAGGCGGCGGCAGAATTAGTTTGCGGGGTTTCGGGAACAGTAGCCCCCCCTCTTCCCCGAGGGGCAGGGCGCGGTGGGTCACCCGCAGCCGCGCCACTCCAACTTGGCCTCCGCGCGGACCGCGGAACTTGGCCGCCGGCGGAGCACCGCCCCGACTTCCCGCCCAGCCGCGGCCGCCGCCCAGCCCCGCGCGGGTCCGAGTCCCGCCGCCGCCGCCGCCGCGTGCAGTGGGGGAGGGGCCGCGCCACCTCAGCCCGACGGGTCGGGAGAACAAAGCGGTGGCGGCCGCGGCGCGAACTTTTTTTCGGTGTCTGCTCCGCGCTCCCTCAGGCGACTACTTACAGAGGCGGGCTCCGCCGCTCTGGAGAAAGTCCGCGCGCGCCAGCGTCCGCGTCCCGGAGCAGGAGGCAGCGAAGCTTCACGCACCTCGCACGATCCCGCCCGCCGCCCGCACCCCTTCCTCCTGCCCTCCCTCCCTCCCTCCCTCCCTCCCGTCCCGTCTTGAGGCCGGAGGGCGGGGGGCCCGGGCGCGCGGGCGGGGGCGCGCGGCCCGCGCGGGGCCTGCCGGGAGCTGTAGTTCCCCGCCGCGCGCCGTGGTGGGTCCAGCTCCCGCGGGGGTCGTGGAGGCTCTGAGCCCCGGTGAGGTCCCCGCGTGGCGTCGAGGGCGGGAAGGCGCGCCGCACGAGTGACGCGCTGCACTCAAAACCCACTTTGCTGTCCGCTAGGCGGGAGACTGCGGTCGGGGGCAAGAGGTGACCATCTGAATGCGGTGTCTGGCGTGGAGGACCGTGTCCACTTCGCTCCTGCCAAAACTTCTCGGTGGCTGCGGTCACCCCGCACACCCAACGACACACAACCAGAGCCCTTCACCTGTGGCATAGTAAAACTGGAGACGCTGCATGCCTTGTGTTTCCTCTGTGTGGCCCTCACTACCAAAAGAGCATTTGACGGTCAGGGAACCTCAGAGAGGAGAAGACTCTGTGTGTTAAATTATAAATACTTGATGCGAGAGAAACGTCTGAGCAGTTGACAGTCACTGTCACAAAAACTACATAGTTGGCCCACGTCGACATTTTATCCCTTCAAAGTAAAATATATTGACTTAGGGAGGTTAAAGTCAGTTCCTCTGGATGCAGAAAGCAGTGTGTTTGTGGTGTGTGTGTGTGTGTGTGTGTGTGTGTGTGTGTGTGTGTGTGTGTGTGTGTAGGACGGGTAGCTTTTAAGAACAGAGGGAGACTAAACCTAATTTTGATTCCGATATACAATATTGATGGATAGTCCTGGATTTGAAATAAACAAGGCACCCAGACATGAACCCACGTGCTAAGACCCACAAGGTCACCAATGCTACTGGCTACACCCCCATCTCTTAGGTAATGAGGCTTTAAAAACAATAATGTGTATAGTCCTTTTCTACTGGGGGAGCAAGGGGTGGGAGGAGCTTTCTGACATTTCTCTGGAATTGGAAGCTGCCAACATCCACCAACATCTAAGTCAGTCTGATTACATCTTTGTACTTAAAGCCTTACCCACACATCACTCATGCTCTTGCAAACAGCCCTAATTAAACTCAATGGGTTTATTTATTTATTTATTCACTTTACATCCTGATTGCAAGCCCCCCTCTTCCTTTCCTTCCCCTTCCCTCCATTCTCCCCTCTCCTCCTCAGAGAAGGAGGGGAGGTCCCCCATGGGTACATTAAGTGACTACAGACCTAGGCACATCCTCTTCCACTGAGGCCACACAAGGCAGCCCAGTTAGGGGAATGGGCTCCAAAGGCAGGCATCAGAGTCAGAGAGGGCCCCTGCTCTAGTTATTGGAGGATCCACATGAAAGCCAAACTGCACATCTGCTATATATGTGCAGGGGGCCTGGGACCCATCCATTCCGTCTCTGTGAACCTTCATGGGCCCAGTTGACTCTGTAGGTCTTCTTATGGAGTACCTGACATCCCCCCCTCCCCACCCTGAAAATTTCCCCCAACCCTTCCATAGGATTCCAGAGCTCAGTCTAATGTTTGGCTGTGGGTCTCTGAATCTGTTGTCATAAGCTGCTGCCTGAAGGCTCTCAGAGGAGTTATGCTAGGCTGCTGTCTACAAACATAGCAGGGTAGCATTGATAGTGTCAGATCCGTGGGATGAGTCTCAGGCAGGGCCAGTCTTTGGTTGGCCATTCCATCAACCTTTGATCTATCTTTGTCCCCCACACATCTTGGGTCGAAGGTTTTGTGGGTGGGTTGGTGTCCTTATCCCTCCACTGGAAGTCCTGTCTGGCTACAAGAGGTGGTCACTTCAGGAGTCTCAGCTAGGGTGACCTCCATAGACTTCCTGGGGCCTGCCCTACCCCAGGTCTTTGGCAAATCCCAGAGATGCCCCCCACCTCCAATTTCTATTCTCTCACCTGTCCCTCCCTGCTTCGTAATCTTCACGCCTGCTCCCCTCCCCATCTCCTCCGACCCAGTTCCCTCCTTCCATCCACCTCCAATGCCTATTTTATTTTCCCTTCTGAGTGAGATTTCAAGCATCTTCCCTTGGGCCTTCCTTGTAACTTAGCTTCTTTGGGTCTGTGGATTGTAGCAAAAAAATCTTGGATTTTTTGGTTTGTTTTTTTTGTTTTTGTTTTTATTTTTAAAGAAGAAGAATTCCAGTTAATAGATCATATGAGAAAAATAGTTGTCCTGAATTCTGTGTGAAGTACGGATGGATTGGGTAATTTTGAAATTGATTGTAAAATCTCTTGAGTGTGATCCTCAAGGCAAAGATGACTAAAATATTTTTTTAAAAGGGGGACATACAGAGGGTTCAAACAAGGAGTGTGTGTGTGTGTGTGTGTGTGTCTGTGTGTGTGTGTGTGTGTGTGTGTGTGTGTGTAACTGTTTGAAGATATTCCGCCACTCTCTTACTTTAAGATTAAAAGCAGATTCATTCAAGTGTACCTTCTTAAGCATTCTGTTGCCCGACTGTGCTTTTTTTTTTTTTTTTTCTTTCAGCTTTCCAACAGATGTTTTAGTCCAGCGGAGGATATCTTCTCTAAGCAGGATCCCCAGGATTTCTGTTGGAGGAGTTTGCATCCAGCTTCATCTCCTTCTTGACTTCCCTTTTCTGTTGTAGCCCTTTAAGAAACAGGCACTTTTCATAGGAGCAACTTCCTCAAAGGATTAACTGCTGCTCTACAGAGACTTAAGTGTTTATGTGAAGATATAGACTTTACATATAAATATTTCATTGACCTACGTTCTCACTGTTCTGCTTTTTAATTGCTTTCTCTAGTTAAATTTTTCAACAGGCCATTTGAGGCTAAGCCTGTCTTTGTACCTGAAAATGTGTCTTTCATGAACATAAACCACAATTTTTTTTTTGCACGTTCTCTTCCTGTCCTAAGGGATAAAGATTATTTTTCATGAGGAATGTTCATTATTCCTAAGAGAACACAGAATCTGAATGGTCAAGACATCTCAGGTTTTTTTTTTTTTTTAAATGAAAACAGACGCTTGTATTCTTCCTCTTCTTTGACTTTTGTTGTAAATCTTCCTGTTCCCACACTTAATGTCCCCTCTTGTCCTTAATGGCACAATCATTTACACGTGCTACCTAGTACAAGCGAAGAGGGTCAACATGGTTGTGACTTGAGAGAGCAGAGCTTCCTGGTTTAGAATCTAAGATACAGAAAAACACAATTTGCTGAGGACCTACTCGAGGAAGTAGTAATTATTTTCAAAACCTCAGCTGGGTTGAATTTATAGAACATGGTTACTGGAAACTCATTTTGTATTTGTGTGTTTTTTTTTTTTTTTTTCATGACCTTGGAGCACAGCTGAAAACCTTATACAGCCTTCAAGTGTCAACACAGAGTTAGTAAACTGATTATGGGGGAAGTGCTGTAGGTTCTTTATCAGTGGAGACAGGATGAGTTAGTCTCACAGGACCTCACCTGATCCCATCAGAGTTATCCTAGCCACAATCTCAGTCCAGGTTACTCCAACAGACTTAATTAGTCTCTCCTAAACTAGCTCAAATTATTACATGCTTGGTAACACATTCCCAGTGGTTACAGCTGTCATCATGTCTGAGTTTGCAAGCAGTAATTGTTCTGTATTCGGATTGCCCCATAGACAACTCTCTAGTTACATAGAACATTTGTGTGTGTGTGTGTGTGTGTGTGTGTGTGTGTGTATGTGTGTGTGTGTGTGTGTCTTTACTTTTGACCAGATCTCCCCTGGCCTCTCCTGAACTTGTGGTAAAACATGTCTTATTTTTATTCATTAGTCATTTAGCACAGGGCTTAGTAAATTTTTGTTGGTTGGGATTTTTTTTGTTTTTGTTTTTGTTTTTGAGGCAGGGAGACAGGGTCTCTCTATATAGCCCTGGCTGTCCTGGAACTCATTATGTAAACCAAACTGGCCCCAGACTCAGAGCTCCACCTGCCTCTGGGTTTAAAATATGTGCCAGTTTTTAAAAATTGAATTGAAAATTCATTTTATTGAATTGAAAAACTTTTTCATTGTTATGATTATCAATACAATCAACTTATAGTCCTAAAATATCATATAATAAGCTCTGCAACAGTTCTTTATCACCTTCTCACCAAGTCCAAATCGATTGGTTCAAAAGCTATTAGTAATCCCACCATTATCTGCACACTAGCCCTGCGTCAGATAAATTCATTATTTCATATATATATTTCTCTGTTTATCCCACATAACCTCTTTATTTTCATTATTTATACTTTTATTAGTTTTATATGTTTTTTCCATTTAATTTTATAAATAATAACAGTGATAACACAGTGTACGCATTTACAAGAGCATATACTAAAAAAAGATGATCATTTTACAAAGAGGAAGGCTCGGAAAAATCTAATAATTAAAGAGAGGGATAATCACATAGGTTTTATCTTTTCCCTGTAAGTCAATATTCAGGTAACGAAAATAAAATCCCACAATTATCTTGATGTCTTGCACAATGGCTTTCCCCAAGAAAAAGAAGATAATGTGTAAATACTTAGGAATTTCTTTAAAAATGGAATCAACATCAAGTTCTCTTGGGCTATAGAGTATTGAATTTTAATTTAAAACTCTGTTTTGAAATAGTGTCAGCAAGTTACAGCACAAAAGCCAACTGAAAAGAACAAAGGACTCACAGACTTATCACATGTGGACTAACCAAATCAAAGAAGTCTGGTTTCTCTCACTACATGGGAACAACTCGGAGTATCCTAATTGGGAGGAGTTGGGGGTGAGACTTTGAATGCCTGTCTAAACTGTACCATTGAGTAACTTGGTGATCTTTAATATCATTAAGAGGAGTTAATTTTGCTCAAAAAACAAGGGCAGGGGGAATAATTTTATATATCATAGGATGCTCTTGAGGACTGGCTGAAGTGAGTGGCACATACGAGTCATCTGCCTTGGTATGGTTCACACAACCAAGTGACACTCTGGGCGACTGTTGACTCTACCCTGTAAGTTGTCTAAGGACTAAGTGGAATGATGTGCAGAAAGCATTTTTAAATGGCCAGCTCACAGAAAAGACACAATAAGTACTGCTTATGATACCAGCATTGTTCATGTTAAAGAGGGCCTTTCTTTCTTTTTCTTTCTTTCTTTCTATCTTTCTTTCTTTCTTTCTTTCTTTCTATCTTTTTAAATTTAATCTCCTCAGAGAGACAAGTTGCTGAACTTGATTCTGTGGGTGTCAATCTGAAAAGACAACAGAAAGCTAAAGAGGCACAGGAATCTGGAGATAGGACTTCCTTTCTGCTTCATCAAAGGAAGGTCCCACGGCTGTCCCCAAGTGACCAGAACGGTCGCTGTCTATGCTACTGGCTGGCAGTGTCTTGGTGTATTATAAAATCACTGAGTAGATAAATAAATAAATACACTGGGCTTTCTTTTTACTATACTCAGTTGTAGTGGCTTGAATGCTTTACTATAACGTGTACCCTGATTACACCTCGAGTTTAAAAATTTCAAGTATCTCCAGACACACTTCTGATTATATAAGTTGATGTTAAGCTCTCCTGTTTCCTTTAACAATGATGGTGACTTACCTAAAAACTGCTTGGTTTTAACATAGTTTGGTTTCGTTCCCTTTAGGTGCCCCCCTTGAGACTTCACAGTCTTCGACTTATTGATTCACAGAACATTTGAGAACCACTTCTGCATGTCAAACATTTGTGCAAGGCATTTGATCTGGAAGGGAAAGAGCTCCTGTTGAAATTTATTGGCTGTGATGTGGACAAAAATATATAACACAGAGAGGAGTTTTAAAAAGTATAAGTAGAAGGCAAAATACAGGGATAGAAACTGTGAGAGAAGTTCATCTCAGGCGTTTGTAACCATGTTGATGGAAGTGAGCCTGTTTTGTCAGGTGTACAACAGTAAAGCCATAGAACTACGCACAGTGCATAATACTTAATAGTATAACAGTAACAGGAACCTCTGTGTTGCTGCGTCTGTGTTTACCATACTGTGTATTTGTTTTTTTCCTTACTTAGTAATCCCTTGGTACTGAGGGTTGAACCAAGGACTTGTGAGAGCTAAATGCAAACCACTGAGCTGTATTTCTAGCACCCACTATGTTGCTTGCTGTTTTAGAGTGCAATACTGCTATTTTTATTTTTTTTGAAGCTTACTGTCAAATGCTGTGTTTTGTGTTTTGATGATGGCAGCCTCATGCATCTCACAGTTACAGTGCCTCTTGATCTCCCTTGTGCTTGACTCAATGTTCTGTTTGTTTCGTTCATCATGGCCCTAGGAGCTAGATGGCATACCAAATGTGCCAAATATGTAACCGTAAATGTGGGGACCTGGAGAGACGGCTCAGCAATTAAGAGTACTGGATGCTTTTCCAGAGGACCGGGGTTCAATTCCCAGCACCCACATGGCAGCACTGTCTTTAATTCCAGGTCCAGGGGATCTGACATTCTCACAAAGACAAACATGCAGGTAAAATACCAATGCACATAAAAACAAGTCATTAAAAATTTAAAAAAAAACTAAATTTACATGTGTACTTTGTAATACCAACTACATTTGTAAAATCTGGTGTTTATATAGGGATAAAATCATATAACAACATACTTCTTAGAAGGTTTTCTTGTCTTTAAGGGTCATGCAACTAGATTTATATGTTAAAGCTATGTATACATTATACATTAATAATACTGTATGCTAGCTGTATGATCTGATAAACACATGCAGTAACACAGAAATATGAGTAACATGCTGTTTATCTGTTGTTCTGTGTTTCCCTCATATTTTCAGCCTGTAGAAATCTTGAATAATAACTCTTACTGCATCATATATACATATAGCGTACCAGAATGGCATCTATTTCCTGGCTGAGACATTGCCTTATTTTCTTTTCTCAAAATCATAGTATTTATTCGGGTGTGAGGGCGTGAGTGTTGTGTGTGCATGCATGCATGTAGAGGCCAGAGGCAGACGTCAGCTCTCATTCTACATCATTCTGTGTTTTATTTTCTTGACATAGACCTATCATTATACCTGGAGTTACACTGGTGGCCAAACTTTCTACATTCCCCTTACTGCTGGGGCCGTGGGAGCCACACCTAACTTTTTATACGGGTGCTGGGGATTTGAAATTAGGTCCTCATTCTTGTGACGCAAGGCCTCGTACCTGCGAAGTCACCTCCCCAGTGCTGGTGTCCTGTTTTCTGATCGATGCTTTTTTTTTTTTTTTTTTTTTTCCTCTCTTCTAAAAGCAATATTGACAGTAGACCGTTTTGCCTTAACGCAGAATGAAGATGTGCAGTCCTGGAATAGCCACGCCTTTTTGCTGATGAAGCATCCTTCCAATTTTCTTTCTAAAATTATTCCTTTGTTTCCTTCTAATTTGTAATACAATTTTATGACAAAACAGACACACGCGCGTGCGTGTGCGTGCGTGCACACACACACAGACACACACACACACACACACACACACACACACACATATATATGTTTTTTTTTTTACCCACATAAATGCATTGCCGCTCAAGTCGGAGGTAGTTTTTTTTTTTACCCACATAAATGCATTGCCGCTCAAGTCGGAGGTAGTGTACCCATGCAACTCAATTATAACACAAGGTTTACTTCCAGTACTTTGAAGGTGCTAATGCAAGGTGCTTAGAATAATTAAATAATAGACGTTAATTGTAAATTGATCAACTCATGGCCATGAACAGACACATATATATGAAAAATAATTATTCAAAAAATTATTTTTCAGGACAGAGTCTCACTATCTCTGTCTGTCCCGGAATTCACTGTGTAACCAGATTGGCCTGGAACTTGCAGAAATCTGCTTGCCTCTACCTCCCTTGTGATGAATAATCAATCAAATTATTTTTCTTTGTCCAAATCTCTGAGTTGACATGTTCTCTGTAATAGGTACCTGAGTTACTAAGTGATAACCTAAAAGACGAAGCCTTGTCAGTGACAGAAGGGGATTAGTCTTGCAAAAATTGTACTCTGAGATTTAAGCTTTTTTTTTTTTTTTTTTTTGTGGGGGTAGAAATTTAGGTACACTCTAGTTAATGATCAGCTTTGTTGAAGTGCTTTTTTTGAACATTTAAACTGGAGATGGATTAGTTCATCTAATTTATGAAATGGATTGTGTAGTATAAATAAATTATAATATTCAAAAAATTTTATGACCACATTTATGTTGTTTTAGGGTTACAAAAAACACTCAAAATACTTCACTAATGTTTATAGATATATAAATAAAAGAAACCAGTATGAAGTTAGTCTAAATTTAAACCCACATCCAGACAAAGTTAAAGATAGTGTGCGTGTGTATACATACACATATATATGCGTATGTATGTATTATATGAACATATATGACTCAAAAGTAGAATTTGAGTTATAGTATTATCTTGCTGCTTCCTGGTAATATTGGTTAAAATAGCTACATGTGGTATTACCAACATTATTTTTAAAGACTGTTGCTATTTCTGTAAATTTGTGTCATTTGTATTTGTTTGCTTTGTCCTGCGATTGGCCAGGGTTTCATGCTAAGCACGTGTTATGACACCAGCCACACTCCTGGCACCTGTGTGCTTTTTTAGTATTCTATTTTGGGGCCCTCTGGAAAGCGATGCTAGAGTATTTCTTCCTGTTTCAATGCATATTTCTAGACTTAACCTGCACCTTAACCACAGCTTTTAAAAATATGTACATATTCCTTGAAGAAGGCCTTGAGTGTGAGGGTGGGAGTGGGGACAGGAGTGCTCCTAGATCTCTTTGTCCCTCTTTCCAGTGCGGCCACCTTAAGTAACCTCTTTCTTTCCATTTTCAGTTGCCTCTTATAATTGTTTATTGAGGATGAGCGGTCAGACCTTGACTGGCCTCAAATTCAGTAACTGACCCCTTTTCAACATAAAACACCAATACAATTCTATTTAGCAATAACCTTTCTCTTTTCATTTATCCCTCAAGATCTCAATATGATCACAATGCAGATCACAATATAAAACATATTAAAAACTCAAACATTTTAGAAGTTCAGTCTCTTTACAAATCCAAGGTCCCCAAGAAATCTAAAGTTTCTTTAAAACTTCAGAAATCTCATGAAAAGTTCAAAGTGTCTCAACTGTGGACTCCTATAAAATAAAAATAAATACTTTCTTATTCCAAGGAAGAAGAACCAGGTTGCAATTACATTCTAAACAAGGCACATCCAACTCCAAAAGTATAAATAACTCACTGTCCAATATCTGGGGCTCACTTGCAATCTTCTGGACTCCTCCAAAGGACTCGGCATAGCACAGACAGCTTGTCTCATAGGCTCAGTCCAGTTCCACTCCATGGCTTCCGCTGTTCTTCACCATAGTCTCATAGTACTGCTGTCTCCAAACCCCTGGGGTTTCCTACAGCAATATGGTTGTGCTCTCACCACTAGCTTCTCCTGGGCTCCCTTCATGATGCCAAGCCCCATCTTACCTCTGTGACCCCTTCAATCCTGAAGCTTCAACTGCTACTGAGGTTGTCTCTTCAGCAGTGGCTGCTCTTGGCCTCTCATCTGTTCTCCATGACCTCCTCATCCTTCAAAACTAATATTACCTGGGAGACTCTTCACACAAGATCAAGTTCAGCTGCCAGTGTAGCTACAGCTATACTGTCCATCTCTGGAAGAAACACTTCCTAGAAGACTTCACCTCAGTGGGGCTGCTCTCTTCTTAGTCCCCACTTATTTCCCAACCCTAACTAACCAACATCAATGGTCCTACTAAAGCAAAGGCTTCATTTCAGTGGTCCAGACCTCTTGTTGAGCACAGCCAGCTCTTCAGCCCCAGCTGACCAGAACCACAGATTCTTAGTGTAAAAGGCCCTGCCTGACAGTCTTTAACAGAACTTACAAACTCCCCTCTAAAACTTCACAAGCAAGGCCTCCATCACCTGCATCCTTCTCCACACTCTTGCTTTCTAAGCTCCTACAGAACAGCCCACTGACCTCTCAACACTTAATGTATTTTCTAGCCCCAAATTCACAGGTTCTTCCTTCCACAGTCCTCCCCAAAACAACATACTCAGGTCTTCACAGCAATACCCCATTCCTGGTACCGATTTCTGACTTAGTTAAGGTTGCTGTTGCTGTGATGAAACATCGTAATCAAAAGCAAATTGGGGAGGTTTATTTCACTTACACTTCCATAAAGTTAGTCACTGAAAGCAACAAGGGCAGGAACTCAAACAGGGCAGGAACCCTAGACAGGAGCTCATGCAGAGGCAATGAAAGAATGCAGCTTACTGGATTGCTCCTCATGGCTTGCTCACCCTGCTTTCTTCTGGGACCCAGGACCTCCATGCCAAGAGTGGCCCCACCCACCATAGGCTAGGTCCTCCCACGTTAATCACTATGTAAGAAAAGTTTCTATAGACTTGCCTACAGTGTGACTTATGGAGACAGTTTCTCTGTTGTGTTTCCCTCTTCTCATAAGACTTCAGCTTGTGTCAAGTTGACACAGAACTAGCCAGCACAATAACATAATGGTGACCACGAAGGTGCAAAGACACATTTTGGGCAGGTGTGCCACTCATAGCAAGCAGACCGTGGGTGGAGAAGAAAGATGGGAGTTCCCAACAGCTTCTGGAGTCATTTTATTCCAGGGACATTTTCCTGCCTTTCCACTTCAGCCCAACTGCTTTATCTTTACTTGGGAAACAGAGAAATGAGCTGCACTTTCTTTGGCTTCTCAAGAAAGTCTGACCCTTAAAACACAGCATTGGAGAAAGGAACTTGAATTTTTGAGAATTTTGAGATGCTAGGACATTACCTAAAGGACAAGCAGAACATACTTAAGTTTGTTTGACCCTAAGAGCCACAGCTTCAGTTGGGACTACATGGTGTATCATCACTAACTTCTTGACATCTGTCATCCACACCCAAAGCCCACAATGTGGGATCAAATCAGACCAACCAGGACAAATCTTTTCCTGGCATCAGGGGACAATGGAGAACAAACTAGCTGGTGTTTAACCAGCAATGTCTTCAGGGGATATTGTTCAGAAACATGGGGGACATTATTAGAGCTAAAAGTCACACTGCACAAGGAAGTGGCTGCCTGAAAGCCACACACTCGAGAAGCTGAAACAGGAACATAGTAAGTTTGGGGCCCATCTAGGTTTCATAATGAGATCCTGCATCAAACCAAGAAGACAGAGTTGCATGTGTTGGCTCTTCCAAAAGTAACGAAAAGCCAAGGGCCATTATGAAAACCTATTCTTATGCACAGCTACCTGGCACTAAGTAAATGTGTTCACATTGATCCCTCCTTGCATTCTAGTCCCTGTGTTTGTTTCAGATGTAGACATCTTCCACATCAAGGTTAAAATGCTAAAATAGAAAGCGGGGAATCATAACAACCCTGGAAACAATGAAGATATTCTAAAGAGACACTGAAGTCTCTCAAGGTGTCAGACTATTGAAACAATGGATTCCAAAGAAAGGGGAATTTCCCTGGAGAATCTCATGCTGGGGAAAGGAAAAGGCAGCACAGAGGGAAGAGGAGGGAACTTGCCTCATGGAAAGAGATCTCACAGAGTTCTAACAACTTGTCAGACCACGTTACAGGATGAGACAAAGCCCAGCTAGGGGTGGTCAGAGGTGAGCGAGAACACACATTGATGAAGACTGCATAGATGTACAAATCCTTGGCCTGTTATTTAAACTTAAACTCACTTAAGGACTGTTTTGAAGGAACTCTGTGTGTGTGTGTGTGTGTGTGTGTGTGTGTGCGTGTGTTGAGGGTGTGTGGTCATTAGAATGCTTCCTGATGTGGCCATATTAAATCAATCATTTTCTGCTTTCATACATATACCTTGAAAGTTACTCATCGAAAGATTGCTCTTCTCTGAAAAGGTAGAAGAAGATAATAATAACCACAGTTAACATTATCCCAACAACACAAGACTGAAAGAAAGAGCTTTACTCCTCCCCCAGTAAAGACTGATTATACTCTTTACAGCCTGATCAGTCAAAAATCTTTACTATTTCATAGTGTTACAACTGAGACGAATAGAATATAACTCCTTAGGAAATTCACACGCAGTTCCAAAGCAGAAGGGAACTGACTGCCGCAGCCCTGATTTTAGATTGAGTTATATTTTCATATGAATTTTAGAAAAATATTATTTTTACCCCTCTTCTAACAGATAAAATAGATACTTGATCAAAAACAAAGAAAACAATACAACAATAAAGACTCTGCTAAAAACCTGGAAGTAAGCCGGACGTAGTGGCGCACGCCTTTAATCCCAGCACTCGGGAGGCAGAGGCAGGCGGATCGCTGTGAGTTCGAGGCCAGCCTGGTCTACAAAGTGAGTCCAGGATGGCCAAGGCTACACAGAGAGACCCTGTCTCGAAAAACCAAAAAAAAAAAAAAAAAACAAAAAACAAAAAACAAAAAAAAACCTGGAAGTAATACTTTCAAAGATGTCCAGCAGTCAAAGCTTACCTTAGCATATTAAAATTGTATCTTAATGACGACTTAAATTTTCTCATTTGAAGAGATAAGTGCCTGCAGGACTGCTTTGTTTAGGATGTAATCTGTCTCCACATTGCTGCCAGTGTGACGACAGGAGAGGTAGTGGACTTTTAAGAATGGACCAAATCTGAGGAGGTTTGGTTCCGGTGGCGGTAGTAGCCTGGGAAGGAATTGCTATAGCCCTGGGTGACTTTTTTACTTTGTTTTGTGTGCCATGCTGGAGCTAAAACCCAAGGCCATGCATGTGCAGAGCCAGTGCTGTGCCCTTCACTACCATTTTTATAGGATCCTGGAGCATCCTCAAAAGAGAATTGTAATCGCTATGCAAGGATAAGACTAGGCCATTGCCCTGCTCTGGGTTCCAGTCTTGATGTGTGTGGGCTTCTGTCATGATGTCATTTGCAGTGATGGGATATCATCAACATCTTTGCTAGAGCCAGCCCCACAATTGCTTGGGCGTTCAGCCTTCCAAACTGTAAGAAATATCTTTTTCTTATGAGTTATTTGGCCTCGAGGATTTTTGTCGCCACAGAAAATAGTCTAAGACAAGGGTAGGTTAAAGTATATTAATTAGCTCTCTATAGCCTTTGACAGATAACCTCTTTGTGACTTAACATTTTTGTTCACAATGATGACGATGATATTACTAATACACTGATTTTCAGAATTAGAGGGTCTGTAAATGTATATTATTGTGGATACATCTATCATCTTTCGTCATATTTTCAATGTATAACATAAAACTGTAACTTACTATGGAAATATGTTGCTTTTGCAGATCTGGCTGTCCTGGAACTTTTTATGTAGTGCAAATTGGCCTTGAACTTGCAAGTTTTTCCCACCTCTGGGATTACAGATGTGTACCACTATTCCTGGCTAGAGGTAAGGTCTTAGTATAGAACTTTCATATCTTCCATGTATTATCTTTAACATGTGACAGAAATTGGTGCTTTACCATCCTGTTGGTCTCACAAGATACAAAAAAATATAATGCAATAAAAAAGTCATCATATGTGTATTGGTAAGCACACTACATACATGCACCATATATATAAACACACAATACAGATGGATTCTTTCCATGACAGCCACCTGATTGTAACTTCATTTGATGATCTTGACACTGCATTTCAGAGCTGTCTGCTCCGTGAGAAATAGGGTTTTTTCTTAAGTTCATCTTTGATTTCTTTCTGTGCTCATTTCTTTGATCGCATAAAAATTCCTCATTAGAGATTAGTTTTTTCTTTTAAATTTTTTCTTTCTTTGTTTTTGTTTTTGTTTTTGTTTTTTGTTTTTTTGAGACAGGGTTTCTCTGTGTAGCCTTGGCTGTCCTAGACTCACTTTGTAGACCAGACTGGCCTTGAACTCACAGAGCTCTGCCTGCCTCTGCCTCCTGAGTGCTGGGATTACAAGTGTGTGCCACCGCTCCTGGCGTGATTAGTTTCTTTTAATCTTGAGTATTTTTAGTTTTTAGAGCCCTCACAGAATATTTAATTTAAAAAGGAACATTTATAAAAGGAATCAAGAAAAAATTTGTCTTTCTTTTAAATTTGAAATTTATTTATTTACTGACTTTACATGTTCTTTTGCAATCCCCCCCCTCGCATACCCCTCCCCTTATTCTCCCTTCTCCTTCTCCGTCAGAGAAAGAGAAGGTCCCCCATGGGTACCAAGCTGCCCTGGCTCATTAAGTAGCTGCAGAACTAAGGACATCCTGTCCCACTGAAATTTTGTTGGAAATTCAAGATTGGTGCCTGTAAAGGCCAGCGTGGCAGCACAGTCCTCTAATCCCAGCACTTAGGAAACAGGCTGGTGGATGGCTGAGTGTGAAGCCAGCCTGGTCTAGGTCACAAGTTCCAGGTCAGTTAGCTAGGACTGCATTATGAGATCCTGTCTTAAAACAAAGAAAAGGGACTGGAGAGATGGCTCAGAGGTTAAGGGCACTGACTGTTCTTCCAGAGGTTCTGAGTTCAATTCCCAGCAACCACATGGTGGCTCACAACCATCTATAATGTGATCTGGTGCCCTCTTCTGGACTGTGGGTGTACAAAAAGGCAGAGCACTGTATACATAATAGTAAATAAATAAATCTTAAAACAAAAACAAAACAAAACACACGAAAAAAGAAAAGGAATCGAGGGGGCTGAAGTCTACCTTTCCCTTTCTTTGAGAGAAGAGGGAGAGGACACCAGAAAGCAGAGATGAAGGCCCCTGTCCTGGAGTCAGTCTCTGTCTCGAACTGATCTCTGGGTTTATGAAAGGCATTGGGCAGATTCACACAAAACCTGGATTCCTAAGGTCTCTGAGGAACAGCAAACACCTTACGGGACTGCGGGAGAGACTAGTTTGATTTCCCTTTTGGTGGACGGATTTGGGCAGAGGTAGGATGCGGGCTTCATTAGTTCTCTATGACCATGAAAGGAGCGTTAACCTGAGGATAGGAGTTTGGCTAGTGTGTTTCTCAAAGCTTGTGGCTCAGTGCGGTGCTCCTTGGTTTTAGCTGCGCGTTAGAATCAGCTGGGGGCTTTTAGACAAGCCCACGCCAAGACCACACACTAGAAACAAGGCCAGTGCTGTACCCACAATTAGAACTGTTGGCGTAACACATTACCTCCCCCAAGTACAATGGTTCTTAAATGGTTTGGTCTCAAGAGTGCTAATCTTAATAACAATTATGGAGAACCACAAGTAGCTTTTATGTGAGTTATATCTGTCAATGGTTGCTCTGTTAAAAAGCAAAGCAAATACTTTATAAATATTTAAACATGGGTTAAAATAACGAGAGCATTACAGTTTACAAAGCACATTTTTATACATTAAAAACCCCTACATTTTCCAAAAACAAAGGCTTTGGCAAGGCATTGTTAAATACATTTAAAAAAAATCTTTAGAGTCTAACTTCTTAGACGATAGCTAGAGTCTGATACTTACTGATCCATTTAAGCTGTTATTGGTTGACCTCTATAAAGAAAGCCTGGTCCCCACACACATGTGTAGCAAGTAGAGGGAAAATATGTTAATAGGATTTTCAGAGAACTACTGAGAATCTTCATTAGTCACCTGAACTATGACAAACATAGCCTAAAAGTCAGTTGCCATTTAGAGTCTTAAACTAAATGGGTAAACTTCTTTACCCTGCTAGAGGTAAAAGCTTCTGGTGTCCTTTATTTTGAATGGATCTTTTCTTTGTGATTTTATAACACGTAATTTGACAAAATTTGGCTCTTTGAATTATACAGATATTCCAAATGTTGAGCATTTCATTATATATTATAATTATGCTTTTAAAAACTACTAATTTAATCAGGAAAAATGCTATGCAAAAAGGAAACTATTAGGCTTATGGTAGCAGAAACAAAAGAAAATGTTCTCCAAATCCATTTTTTTGTTTGAAAGATCCACTGTTATCATTGGCAACAAATGCTGCCATGTCCCAGAGGATATAGATGCCGTTTGTTCATTTTAAAGCAAATGTCAGCCAAATACCCAAGTCTGAATATTCATAATTTATCAGTCACTGTTCTTTCAATTAGAAATGGTATTTTATGAGAAAATCAAATAGTTCACAGTTCATCTCAAACGACAACACAGCTGAGATGACAACCACCCTTCAGCGTGTAACAGAAATGCTTTATGTCTACTTCCCGTTTGTCACGCAGTGTAGGAAAAGGGAGCACACTGATGCTTCCAGTCAGGATGTGCACGGGTTTTTCATCTCATTTTGAAACAATCCTATCCAGAAATGATGCATACATGTTGGAAGAAAAGCACCGTGAGGGAGTGATGGGACAAGGGATGAACTGGAAGGAGCCTGAGGCTTTCCCGCTCCCCCCTCCCCCCTCCCCTCCCCCCTCCCACCCGCCTCTCTCTGTGTATGTTCAAAACGAGAGACTGGGCCTTTTGGTCTTGGTAATGTTTCCTAATGTTGGCTGTTCGTTGTTCCACTTCGAGATGCACCTAGAGAGACCCACTCCAGAGAACGCTTCGAGGTCTCGGGTTCTGGCTGCTGCTCTAGGTTCCGGCTACTGCAGTTGCAGTCCCCTTTGCTGAATTGCTGGTTTGCTGTTTAGTAGGTCTGCTGGAATCCTGCCAACTAAGCAAGTGGAATCGCTCCCAGGAACTGAGTCTAAGAAGGTCTGTTTCTCCTATTCCTATTAACCTCTTTTCTCTCCTATCTCAGATAGGTGGGTTGGAAGGGAGGTAGAAGCATTAAAGAAACCCAAATAAAGTAGGTTTGAAAAAATTTGAAGGTTACACATTGCCTCATGGAGGAATCAAGTGAGTCCCAGATTGCTCACTGCTCTCCTATGGCTAGTAAAAGTTAAAATCAGCTCTCCAAAAGATTAAAACATTTCCAATTTAATCAGCTGTATTCTAGGACAAAGATGGAGACCGTTTAAAGAAGTATAAAATAAATTCCAAGTGTTAAAAAAATAAAATTTACTATGCCTATTCTCTATCAAAAATCACTTGCCATGTAAAGGAATAGGAATATTCAATCCATAGTAAGGAGAAAAAAAATCTACCAATAGAAAAAGATACAGATGATAAGCGATCAGATGAGGGCAAACCATTCTTATACCTATATTCCATGTATTTAAGAGGACAGAAGAAAATATATGAACATACAACCAAAGGCACGATGTTATAAAGAGGATCTAAACCAATCATATAAAAGAATGTCTGAGACGAAAAAAGCACATTAATGAGATGAAGACCAGATTAAATACTGCAAAAGAAAGGAGTTGTAAACTTGAAGTGAAAGAAAATAAAAGTAGAAGAAAGAACGAAAGGAAGAAAGAAAAGAAAAGAACAACACACAGAACCCCAAAACCTACTGGAAAACTTTATTTATTTCTTTTCTAAATATTTATTTATTTATTAAGTATAAGGGCATCAGATCACATTACAGGCGGTTGTGAGCCACCATGTGGTTGCTGGGAACCGAACTCAGGACCTTTGGAAGAACAGCCAGTGCTCTTAACCGCTGAGCCATCTCTCCAGCCCTGCTAAGAAAACGTGAAACAAATGGCTACATGTGTAATGAGAGATCTCAAAGCAGTGTGTAGTATGTACAAGAACAGAGAGAAAACAGGCACATTTGAGGAAGCTATAGCTAATACATTTCCAAACTTTATGAAAACTTAAAACCCCTTGGCCAAAGAAACTCAGTATATCTGAAACACAAGAACATACAAAATTCTACTAATGAATTACACAATTAAATATAAAACCTGTAAGAGTGCTCGCTGCTCTTCTAGGGGATTGGAGGTAGTTTCCCAGCACCTTCCTAGGGTGCCACCTGTAACTACAGCTCCAAGGGGATCTAACTCACTCTTCTGACTTCCTTGGGCACCTGTGTGCTCCCATATAAACACACAAGCAGACGCACAGAAGTACATATACAAAACTATAAAAGTCTATTTTACAAAAGAGTACGGCAAGTTGGGTGTGGTGGTGCACATCTGTCCTTTAATTCTAAAACTCAGGTGGCTGACACAGAGAGATTTTTAGGAGTTCAAGGCCAGCCTGCTCTATATAGAGAATTACAGGGCTCCAGAACAACCAGGGCTACATAAAGAGACCATTTCAAAACAATAATACTAAAAAATAACAGCAGCAGCAGCAGCAACAACAACAACATAAAAAAGGGAAAGAAAATAAAAGAGCAGATTTTTAAAAAAGATATATTCAGAGGCAAAAAAAAAAAAAAAAAAAAAAAAAAAAAGATAGCAGAACTCCCCTCCAAAGTAAAACAAATCAAGATGGCACTGCACGGGTACATTTAAAGCACTGAAAAAAGTCTATCAAGATAGATCCTACACTCAAAAAAAAATAAAAAAATAAAAAATAAGGTAATGATGAAGAAAAGTTTTGTTTTTTTTTTTTTAGCATACAGAGCAAGAGAGAACCAGTCGCTACCAGACCTAAAACACATGAAATATTAAAGCTCTATTTCAGGTTCAAAGAAAACTGTAGCAGATGACTATATGCATCTTACAAAGAAAGGAAGAAAATTAGAAATTGTTAATATGTTTATAAGAGACTTAGCCATACTCATTTTAACACTCTCTTTAAAAGTCATTGCTTTAACCTTCCTTTGAGAGGCCTCACTCAGCAGCTGACGGAATTAGATGCTGAGGCTCACAGATCCTCTAAGACTGGCATTACAGATGGTCAGGACCTGCCATGTGGGTGCGCATAGAGGGTCAAACCTGTGTCCCCTACAAGAGTATCCAGTGATCTTAATCTCTGGACCATTTCTCCAGTCCATGTAATAAAAAAAATTTTTTTAAAAGAATTTGTGCTTCTACAAAACTTATTTTAAAAAGGAAATATAAAGATGGGAAAACATACCATATTAATATTCATTAAAACAAACTTCAAATTATTATATTAATATCTGAAGAAAATAGACTGCAGAGCAAACAATAGTACCAATTACAAAGCCATTTAATTGTGACAAAGGAATGATTTTTAAAAGGACATTATACTTGTATATAACTAATATATGCTTACTAGACAAGCTTAGAGATGAATAATATAACAACTTATAGAGCTGCAAGGAAAAATAGACAAATTTACAACTGTAATTAGATATCCCACCATCATTTTTTGAGTAATTAGTGGAACAAGTAGATTTAGCAACATATCAGCCACCTTGACCTAAGTTGCACTGAGTACTCTTCCTTGTAACAATAGAGTACACAATATTTTTTTAAAACCCATACAAGGAACATTTATGGAGACAGATTTAATTTTTAGATATGAAGCATTCCTCAAAATTAAAAAAAATTACTAATCTATATATTCTCTGACTATGGTGGAATTAGTATGAGTTCAATAAAAATCAGTAAAGGAAATCTTCAGCTATTTGAAATTTAAATAATACAATTTAAATAATGCCTGGGCAGGAGGTCAGAGAGATAGCCTAGTGGTTAGGACCAGAGTTTGGCTGCCGGCACCAATGTAGGACGGCTCACCTGTAACTCCAGGAGATCTGACACACTCTTCTGACCTTCATGGGCATGCATACCATGTGGCATACACACATACATGCTTGTGTAAGGGAAGAAACTGAAGGGAAACTGTGAGGTCATTGAATTGAATGAAAAGAAAGAGTCACCATAGTGACACACATGGAACGTAATTAAGTAGCATTTAAGGGGGGAATTATAGTAACCAAAGGCCTCTCATTAGAAAACTGAGATATTTAAGTTACTGACTTAAACTTACACTGTCCACAACACAAATAAAAAAAAAAAAAAAAAAGGGAGGAATATCAAAGTAAAAACAAAATGAGAAGGAAGGAAATAATAACGACCAAACAGAATAGAGAATGAAGCAGAGCAGAGAAAATTCAGAGATGTCGATCATCCCTCCGTACAGTTACAGTTAGAGACTGGCCATGAGGAGCATTGGTGGGGACGTGGAGAAGTTGTTGTGTGCACACCCATTGGCTAGCAAAGCAAAGTTGTATGTGCATCGTGTAATGACTCAAGCCAGAGCGGCTGTGTGGGACCAGGTAATGCAGGAGTGGATTATCAAGGAAGTGGGGCATTTGGAGGTAGTGAAGATGTTCAATTTCTGGCACTAAACTCATATATATATATTTGTTAAAATTGATCGCAGTTTATATTTAAATTGCATGGTTTAATGTATCATAATTATAGCTTAATAAAGTTGTTTAAAAGATATGTACTTAGAAGTTGATATGTAATAAAAATGGTACTTCTTATTGTATCATCAACAAAAAATTTTAAAATATTAATTTTTTAACCAATTAATTTGAGAGAGAGAGAGAGAGAGAGAGAGAGAGAGAGAGAGAGAGAGAGAGAGAGAGAACTTGTATGTGGAAGCTTAAAGAGAGTGTGTGATGGCTTCCTCTATGACTCTGTACTACTCATGAGAGGAAGTGTCTCTCTCTGAACAATCCCCAGTAGTTCCCTTGACTCCACTCTTTCAGAAGTAGGATTAAAACACTTGGGGGAATACCTTGCTTGTTATGGGATCTGACTCCAGTACTCATGATGGTAGAGCAAGCACTCTTAGCCACTGAGATGTCTCTTTAGTCCCTGTTGGTAAATTCTTCAGCAATACCAGCTATTTTTATTTTCATTTTTCATCCTCTCATGTTTTTTTACTGTGTTCAGTGTAATAAAAACGAAGCACCTCTTCTTATTTTTATTTATATATATTTAAATATTTGTGTATTTCTTATATTATTTTTATTTCTTTTTTGAGAAAAGGTTTTGTTATGTACAGCGTCTTCAAAGTTTAAAATGTAAAGCTTACTATTTCTATTGTCCGTAGGAGGAGTCTGAAAATAGGAAAGTTTTCAATAAGAAAAAAATAGCAAATATCAAAGATTTCTAGGAGCTTCTAGAATAAAGGCAGGGATGGAAGAATGAGTGAAGAAAGGCGAACGAAGGATATTTGGTGTATAAGAATCAAGAATGGCTCTTAGCTTCCCCCACTCCTGTTCCAGAGACAGCCACATTTTCTTGTGCTGTGCCAGACTGGTCCTTGAAACACAACACTGAATGAATTGGGCCATGCTGGGTGCCTGGTCACCAGGACAGCCTTCAACTCTGGCAAAGTGGATACTGTTACCATCAACTACCCTTTCATTGACTCCAACTATATGGTCTCCATGTTTCAGGATGATTCCACCTACAGCAGAGACCCACAGCACAGTCAAGGCTGAGAATAGGAAATTTGTCATCAGTAGGAAGGCCATTTCCACTTTCCAGGAGTGAGGTCCTACAAATGTCAAATGGGGTGATGCTGGTGCCGAGCATGTTGTGGAATCTACTGGTGTCTTCACCAGTGGGGACCACTTGAAGGATGGAGACAAATGTGTCTTCATCTCTGCCTCTTCTGCTGATGCCCCCACGGTTGTGATGAGTGTGAACCATAAGAATTGTGAAAACTCAAGATTACCAGCATTGCCTCCTGCTCCAGCAACAGCTTAACCACCCCACCCCACATCCCACCTGCCCGCCACAGTAGTCCTTTACAACGTCAACATCATGGAGGGACTCATGACCACGCTCCATGCTATCACTGCCACCCAGAAGATTTTAGGTAACCACTCTGGGAAGGTGTGCCATGATGACTTTGAGGCTGCCCAGAAGATCCTCCCTGCATCTACTGATGCTGTCAAGCTGTTGGCAAGACCATCCCAGAACCTTTTTCCTAGTGTATCCATCGTGACTATACCATGCCATCTGGAGAAGGTGGTGAAACAGGCATTGGAGGTCCTGCTAAAGGGCATCCTGTGCTATACTGAGGACCAGGTTGTCTCTTGTGGCTTTAACAGTGGCACCTCCTCTTCCACCTTTGATGCTGGGGCTGGTATTGCTTTCAGTGACAGTGTTGTAAAGCTCATTTCCTGGTACAACAATAAACACAGCTACAGCAACAGGGGTTAGACCTCATGGTCCACATGACTTCCAAGGAGTAAGAAACCCCGGGCCATCCACTCCAGTAAGAACAAGAGGGAGTAAGAGGTCTTTGGTTGCTGAGGAACCCCTGTCCCAACTCAGCCCCTAACACTCTGAGCATCTCTCCTTACAGTTTCCAGGAGAAGGGGAGGGGGGCCCGGGGAAGGTAAGGATCTGTCGATTTGTGGGAAGGTGGGAGAAAAGTTTTTACATAAGTAGAAACTTGACTGTTCGACATCAATCACTGCATGAAATATTTGGCGCATATACAAGTTTAAACGTTTGCATCAACCGCACTTGAGCACATTTGGGTGCATAGAGATGGGCTACCTAGCTCTCACTTCAGGGAAGGGCTGCTCCAGCTATTGGAGTGCTGCTGGCTACAGCTGTTTGGGCAGCAGAGTCTCTTGCAGAAATCCGTCCTTCAAGATGAGCCGGTAAAGCCCTAGCCATTTTGGCCTACCACAGGACAGCCCTGACTGCTATTACAGCTCCACAGCCCCCTAATGATTCTAGGGTCCCACTTGGATAATGATGTCTCCCTCTGGCTTCTCCTGCTCCTCCCCCACGAGGGTTTGTCCCCAGGGCACTCTCTAAACCCAACCTACTTTCTAAACTGCTTCAGAGTCTGCTTCTCGTGGATGCCAAATGGCAAGAACACTTTACTGAAAAATATAACCCAAATCAGAGAACTCTAGGGAGAGGGAACCATCACCAAGCGACATGTTAACAGTTTAGCTTGAGCAATTCTACAGTTTCATTGAGTGGCTTTTACTTAGCATGCGATTGTGTTTCACCATTTTTTTCCCCATATAGCCTTGGTGTTTCTGCCTCCTCTCTTTCTCTCAAAGGAGTTATATTGTGAAATCATAAAAAAGCAATAAATAAGGTAAGCAAGATAGGTTCTTTGCTCCTTAACCATTCAGGAAACCCACTTATTTCAAGGTTGCCTTACCTGCAGAGAGGAAGTATACTAGGAACTGCTGGTGGTGGTTTGTTCTGAATACTGAACCAGAAGAAACCCCTAACGTGGTCTGATTATGAGAACCGTCCCTGGATGTCCCAAGGAAAATACCCAACGTTAGGCCTGGATACTTTAACTGCCACACAAACCTGAGACCTGAATAGGCTTATGGAAGTCTTGTAGACTAGCAAAACCATCTCCATTCTGTTTTCCGTTGCAGCTCCAAATGGAGCCAGGACAGTGTTCCTAGCTCTTTTTAATATCCCAAAGCCAAGCTTAGGAAGGTGTGTGTGTGTGTGTGTGTGTGTGTGTGTGTGTGTGTGTGTGTGTATCCTTTTGAAAGATTTCATTACCATTAACTTTGGACCTTAAGAGATTTTCTGTGTGTCTTTGTTCTGATTTTTCTAGGAATTCTGTGCAGCTGGAAGCCGACTTGGGACTGAAGGAAGTCTTATCTTGACTGTGGATGAAGAAACTTCCATCACACTTTAGGCCAGAAATGTACACACTTCACCCTCCATTTTTCTTTTCTGCAGTGCTGAGAATTGAAGCCAAGGCTCACAGTACCCTCCCACTAGAACGCCCTGCCAGCCTTGGTTCCTCCCCTTCTCCTTCCATGTTTTGTGGGACTGAACACATGTGCTTTACACTGTGACCCATATCCAGCCAGTTTGTTTGTCTGTTTTTGTTTTAAAGATAGGCTTGTCTGGATAATAATGATTTATGATGAAAAAAATCACCCCCTCCAGTGTCTGCAGAAAATTGTTTCTAGTATTACCATCTTAATATCATAATCCACAGGTGTGCAATCCCTTATACCATTTGTATAAATGTTATACCATTTACATATAAGATGAAATCCCCCCACAGACCTTAAATTATCCATAGTTTGATTATAAAAGTTAATGCCTTGCAAATAAATATTATATTCTTTAAGGAATATGGGAGAGGGCTGATCGCATAGAGATAAAAACTCCCATTATTTTTTGATTTGTGGTTAGTTGAATGTCTGGTGAAAGTAAGGGGCCACCTAAAATTTGACGTGGGCTTTTCCTTTTGGAGACAGGAATTAGAAATAACTACCTTCGGGGGGGGGGCACTGTTAATCTCATATATTTTAGTAATTATTTCAACCTTTCTTGTCAATTTGGGAATACGGTGGTCAATCTCTTAAAGGAGAGGTAACTTGAGAGAAAGAGACACAAGATGAAAATCGCAGCCTCTCAGGAAGTGGTTCTCAGTCTGTGGGTCAAAAGATACTTTCATAGGGCTTGCTTAAGACCATGCTGAAATCAGATATTACGATTCATAATGGCAGAAAAATTACAGTTACAAAGTAGCAATGAAAATAGTTTTATGGTTGGGGTCACCACAACATGAGGAACTGTATTAAAGGGTCGCAGCATTAGAAAGGTTGAGAACGACTGTTTTACAAGAAACACTTTCCCTGGGGGCTTCCAGTCCAGGGTTCTTCCAGTGAGAGGTCAGTTTCCACAAGTGTCAAATGGGGTTTGCAGATTAAATGGGAGCACCTAGAAGTTGGCACAGTGCCTGGTACAGAGCACACTGCACAAATATTGACTCTGTCCAGTCTCATCCATGAATAGGTGCAGAAAACCACTTACAGCACCAAGGGACTGTTAAACCCCTTTCCTGTCTATTACTCCCTTTTATGGCGCTGGAGAATCACTGAAAGTCTTTTCCATGCTCTTCCTTCCTTCCTTCCTTTCACTCTCTCCAAGACAAGGAAGTGGCCTTTTTGTTCCTTAGATTCCGAAGCTCGAATCTCTTGTCACCCAGGGCAGCCCAGTCCCCTGGCTTGCTGCCTTCAGGAGAAGGAGGGCTGCTGGCTTCTGCTTGCGCCGCTTTGCAGCGGGTGGCCACGGGAGGCAATGGGGAGGCGGGCACAGTCGACCCAGGGGTGGAGAAGGGGGCAGGCGACCGACGCGCGTTCCCGGGCTCGTGCCCGTCGGCGGCCTGGGCAATCCGCGCCCACACACTCTTGCAGAGATGGCAGGCGGAGAAGACCAGCGCGTCCTGGGCATCCTCCACCTGCTGCTGCTGCTGGCGACCATCCTGTCCCTGACAGCTGGGACTCGGAGTCCCGTCACCACTGCCTGGACGCAAGAGAAGGTGAGGGGCCGCTTGCTGCATGCTGTACCCTGATGGTTCTTGGAGGGTGTCAGGACCTGGGACTCGGGCCACCTTCTTCTGGAGATGGGTCAGGGATTCTGTCCCCCTGCCCAGGCTCAAAGTACTCACCCAGCACCTGGGGAGCCAGGGCTCTCCTAAGCCTGGGCGCCAGGGCTGGTTTCGGGGTTGCGCTGGAGACGCCTGGGGGCTGGGTGATGTCACCGCCTCCCTCTGGCTGAGCTCTGATGGGGGCGCTGATAGACACAGGAAATGTGTCTCGCTTGCTGTGCAAGAAGAGGGGCATAGGGGCTCCGTTGCCCACTCGCGAGGCCAGCGATCGCCACTCCTCGGTGTCTAGACTGCGAGTCTAGGGGTGTGTCCGCGGATCCCCAACTACTGCGTTCAAAGATGCTCCACCGGGATAGTTTCCTTGTGGACTCAGCGCCAACATCTTGTTAGGTATTTAAATTCAAACAGCACATGCTGTTGTCAGATAAATGAATTCAGTTGTGGAAATCTCATTTAAGAAATATAGAATAAAAATGATTTGCCAAGTCGCTCTGTGTGAGGAAAATAGATTCACAATTACTTCCTTTTCTTGTGCAACAGTTGTGAAATCATGAAATTGCTAAGGGCTGTGCAAATGTTGATGGTTTCCGAGTAAAATGGCAATGCCTTTAAAGAAACTAAGAAAAGCATCCGTCTGGGGATATAAACTTTAGACGACATCACTAAGTGGCTGTTTTAAACGCTTTTAGCATTTCTGTATGTCAGTGTGAGTGTGAGTGAGGAAGTCTCACAGCTTCAATCACTCCGTAGCCGTAGCCGTAACCGCAATGAGTAAGCTGCCTTCCCACAGATGCCCAGAAGTGCTGCCTGGGACCTGGAGCAAAATTCACTTCGGCACTCCTTTTGGCGTACCCGGGAGGTCAAGCACTGGGAAGGGGATGTTAAAACCAGAAGGTGGCACCAGGTCAAATGTGTCTTTAAAACATATTTAAATAGGTGGGATATATTGTCGGGAGCTGAGCTACACTCAGGGCCTGCCTGTGGGGATGTGTAGTGGACGGGGGTATTTCTAGGTGGGAGAACATTCTGTGATTCTTTTTTATAGATGTTTTTTCTTTTAAATTTATTCTTCCTTACTTCAGTTTCTCTTCTCTCCCCCAACCCACTTTCCCCGCCCCAATCAACCTCTTCTCCCTTCAGCTTTTCTCAGAAAAGAGCAGGCCTTCCAGGGACATCCACCAAATATGGAGGAACATGCTACAATAAGACCAGGGTTATTCTCACAGCAGGGCTGGACGAGCCAACCCAATAAAAGGAAAAGGGTCCCAAAAGCAGGCAAGAGAGTCAGAGACAGCCCCTGCTCCCACTGTTAGGAGTCCTACAGGAACACTGAGCTACACAACCGTAACATAGTCGCAGAGGACCTAGGTCGGACCCATGCGGGCTCCCTGATCTCTGTGAACCCACCTGAGTCGTGGTCAGTCGATTCTGTGGACAGTGTTCTTAAAAATGTCTTAACGTAATGTGTGAATTTGACCTTTGAGAAATGTCTTTTGAAATATGAGTTTCTGTTTTCTCCTTGAAGCTTCTAATGACTGTTTCACGAGGAAAGCAAACACTCTCAAATGGCACAAGAGAGTGACAGTTCAGCCATGACAGTCCTCAGATAATAGCTCCTCTTGAACTTCTGGTTCTAAAGGTCTCCATAAGTCTTCCGGGCAACCAGCTCCGCTTTGCTGCCTGGGAGATGAATCAGTCCACGCTAAAATACACGCCTTCCTGCCTTTTTTTTTTTTTTTTAAATGACGTTTGACTGTTTTAATCAGATGAGGTGTGTTCTTGGTGCTAAGGAAAGCTCGCTGGTTTTGAAATCCACTGCCTCGGTGGGGAAACAGAGGTGTGTCTTGTTTAGTGGTATCTAACCCGCAAAAGCAGCTCAACCCCTGGTTTATGGCTGTGTGCAGGACTAGGATGTGATGATTTGAAGCCTAGAAACATTAGAGAGGATTACACTCCCTGCTGGGCCTGCGTACGCATGTATGCTAAAGGGTATGGACCTGAAGGTACCAGTTGGCAGATATACAAAAGCACCCAACTTGAATGTCACAGCTCCCCCCGCCCCGTCTGCCCCTAAACCCCCCCCCCCCCCAGAGAATGTGATTATCTCCATTTACAGACTGGAAAGTAGGATTTTTAAGGAAGTGAGCCAAGGCTCTAGAATTTGGCTTGACACCCTGATCTTCCTTGATTTGTTGTTGTTGTTTTAAATTCTCTCTTTTAAGGTCAATAACTATTGGCTGACTAAGGACTTAGGAACAGTGTCTAGATAGCTCATGTGTGTGTGGTGTGTGTGTGTGTGTGTGTGTGTGTGTGTGTGTGTGTGTGTGTGTGTGTGTGTTGTTTGGAGGACAGAGGAAGAGCTTTTTAAATCCTAGCTCTAATCCCTAACCATCTCCCTGGGCCAAGATTGACCCTAAGTGGCATCATGAATCGCAGAGCTTGTCTGGGACATCTTTTCTTCCCTCACCCCTAGACTCCTTGACCACTCCCCCTCCAGTTTTCAAGTTATCATTATGCTGAAAGTTGATCTATACTTAGAATGTGAAGGAGAGATAAACATGTTTTTTTGTTTGTTTGTTTAGATCACAAGTTGGGGATGAGAAAAAGACTTGTAAGAGAGCAGGTGATGTTTATCCCCTTAGAAGTCAAACTACTGTGTGTGGGGGATTGGTTGTTAACCAGATGAAAAACATCCTTGAACAAATTCTGAGAGGAGATATAAATGTGAGCCAAAAATAGGAGGCGGGGCCTTTGGAGACTTGGGATAGTTTTGGCTGTTCATCGCTCCATTTCGAGATGCTCCTAGAGAGAACTGCTCAAGTGAAGGCATCTGGGCTCCGGGCTTCTGCTGAGGTTCCAGGTTCTGGTTGCTCCAGGTTCCAGCAGAAGAAATCCTGCTGACTACACCAGGAGAATTGTTCCTCAGAACCGATATCTTTATGGTTTTATTATTGTATTCTTTAATCTTCTTTTCCTATTGTTTAGGTTAGTCGGTTATAAGTGAGGTACTCTCGGTTAATAAGTTTGTAATAAAATATATTTGTTAAGAAAACTGAGCCTATAAGAATGACTGTTCCTGAATCCCACGCTTCCCACATCCTCAGCTTTGGTTCTTTGCTACAGACTCATTATTTTGGTTTAGTTACAAAAAAAATCTCGCTGGGTGCAGGTAGCGCACACACCATTAATCCCAGCACTCAGGAGGCAGATGCAGGTGGATCTTTGTGATTTCAAGGCCAGCCTGGTCTACAGAGTGAGTTCCAGGACAGCAAGAGCTACACAAAGAAATTCTATCTCAAAACAAAAACAAACAAACAAACAAAACCAAAACAACACCAACAAAACCCTAAATAAATAACAATCTCGTTAAATCGATTTTCCTTCACATGAGAAGTGCTTGCTATTGAAAAGCTTCCTATGTTTTAAAAGGAATGTTAGCTTCAATGAGCTAAATGGTGCAGCTTTGCCATGCCTAGTGTGAATGTAACATGTACTTATTCTAGAAAACTTCAAAAGCACAAAATAATATGTCCTAAACAAACAAACAAACAAACAAACATCGCCCATAATCTCATTCTTCAGATAATTTCTCTTAATCTTCTGGATGTTTTTATTGCCACCCTCATGTACACACACACACACACACACACACACACACACACACACATATTGTCCACGGCTCCTACACACAACATTTCAGTGTTAGCTGAATGGAAGCTGCAGGTAGCAAAAGTTTAGTCTGAGGACTGTATAGAGTGTTCATAAAAGATAGACCCTTGAACTGGCTGTATGCCCATAATAATCTCTTTTACGTTCAGTGTTTTGGAATTTCCACTGCCTCTGCCGGCTAGGCCACCTTTCCAAATTATGTAACAAAACCGCCTCTGGCCCGAGCCCATGTGATTAGACGGGAGATGCTTCAGGATATCTGGTTCACAAGTTAGTTTTAGCTGACAGATTCTTGTCACCTAGAGCAGACTTCATTGTCCTTTCTGCCTGGATGGAAAGACAAGGCCAGGGCTGTCACCGAGCTTGATCCTCTGAGAATGCTGGCAGCAACAGAAGCTGCTGAAGCACCTCCAATTGAAATCCACCTACACTAAGCTTGGAGTTTACATTTGCCATCGGGCTTTGTGCTGTTTTGTTTTGGGCCAGAGTGTTGCTATGCCGCCCCGTCACAGGGCTGGAACTCACTGTATAGATCAGGCTGGCTTCCAATTTGGAGGGATTCTTCTGTCTCTGTCTCTCGAGTGCTGGGGTCATGGGTGTGCACTTCCAAATCCAACTTCAGCATTGTGCTGGGCTCAGCGAGTGCCCTCTGAGCCTGTCCTTTCTTCCCACTTTTGTCTTTGTACTCGTTCTTGTTTCAAAACAAGTTTTTGTAGTTAGTGAGTTCAGAGAGTACAAGTCCTTTAGTTCAGCGGTTCCCAGCTTTCCCAATGCTGTGACCCCTTCATACGGTTCCACCACACCCCATAAAATTACTTTTGTTGCTACTTGAAAACTGTAATTTTGCTACTGCTATGAATCGTAATATAAATACCTGACATGGAGATGGTCTTAGGTGACCCCTGTGAAAAGGTTGTTTGTCACCACCACCTCAGTAGAGGAGTCATGACCCACAGGTTGAGAACCGCTGCTTTAGGTGCATGCGTGCTGTTTAGCATGTGCAAGCTGCATGCTTTTCCTCCTTACTGGCTTTTTGGGACTCAAGAGACTTGCAAAGTTGACCATAGTTGCTTTGCTTTCAGTGTTCTTCAGCAGCTAGGAAGTTTACTATTCCTGTGATTTTGCAGATTCATCTGGTCTCAGAAAGAATGGGGAAGGTGGTCTTTATTGAAGTGCACTTATAAAAATAACCATTTTTGTGGCTTAACTCAGAAGGTTGAAGGGCAGATGGGTCTGTATTTGGGAGCATCCATAGGTCTGTCTCCTGTACTTACTATCAGCTACTAAGGGTTTAAAAAGTGTTATCTGCCATCTAGTTTTCATACAGGGTTCCTTTTGCAGTTTGAGGGTGTGATGCTTAAATATGGACCATCATTTGACAGACTCTAGAACCACCTAGGAGACAAACCTTTGTGCATATCTGGGGGGAGGAATTTTAGATTGGGTTAAAGAGGTGGGAAGACTCCGCAGGCTGGAGTCTTAGACTGGACTAAAGGATTAAAACAAAAAAAGTAGCAACATTTGTCACCCCTGCTTCCTGACTGTGGTTGTAATGTGACCAGCTGTCTCATGTGCCATGTTCTCTTTGCATCAAGGGCGTGCCAACTGAGAAATCCAAACCCTTCCTTTCTTAACTTGTCTTTGTATCATATTATGCCGTAGCAGTGTGCAAAGGAAGCAATTTAGAGATGCTGAAAGGCTATTTATTTTATTCTTATTTTTATTAAGTCTTTTGAAAAATTTCAAGCCTCTATAAAACGTGCACTTAAATATGACTGATTTCTTTTCACTGTGGACATGAAGTGAAGAAATCTTTCCACAGTGGCTAGGTTGGCTCTGCATTGGAGCAATGGACAATAACTAGAGGAGGAGCCACTTATAAAGATAGCTGTGTCAATAAGAGTATTTATTCATTTATTTATGTAGTGTGTGTGGCACGGAGGGGTGCCAAAGGACCACTTGCTAGAGTCAGTTCTTTCCTACAATATAGAGTCTGGGGGTTGGACTCAGGACACCAGGCTTGGCAGCAAACATCTGCCACTGGTCCCTGAAACAGAATTTGACATGGAAGTTCTTATTTGTCATCGTTACTGCCCTGGGCCAATGAGCTGGGACTTGTCAGAGCATCAAGCAGAAGTTTGAACAAAGCTCACAAACATGGAACAAGGATATGTCTTGTTCTCTTTCAATTGGTAGCCACCTGGAACCAGGACATGGCTTATCCTCTTATACCCTGCAGCCACCGGGAACCAAGAAACATTTTATCTCCTTGCACCAGGCTGCCACATGTCTCTTCTGGCTTTTGTACCTTCTTACGCAGTAATCTGGTTTAGTATTTATGAAGACAGAGATGTGGCTTTTACTTTTCTGCTATGTAAACACATTTACAGGCAAGATAATTTTAGAAAAACACTTTATTTATCCGTTTATTACTTGAAATTACCCAATAGCTACCAGGTGCTTGCCTTTGTGACTCTGGAGAGAGTCAAGTACATAAATAGGAAGCGTTCTAGCCCTCCTGGATCTGGTAACTTATATGAAATACAGACATTAAACACAGCACCTGAGGATGGCCTTCAGGCTGAGGCATGAAAGAGACAGAAGTTTGGAAGGTGAAGAGGACGGGAAACGATTTGAAGGGCAGAATGCATTGCTAGAATGCCAAGACACTACGGAGTAGAACCTCAAAGTACGTGGATGCTAGGGTGACCAAAGAATGCTGGGTGGGAGCCAGCAGAGCATCACAGAGCCTGCAGGGCAGCAGGAGAGATAGATACACACCACGGGGCCTGCAGGGCAGCAGGAGAGACAGATACACACCACCAAGCCTGCAAGGCAGTGGGAGAGATAGATACACATACCACAGAGCCTGCAAGGCAGCAAGAGAGATACACATGGGTTTTTTTGTTTGTTTTTTGTTTTTTTTGTTTGTTTGTTTGTTTGTCAGGAAGGAGCAGTCCCCCATTTTCTTTGCCTTCGACTTCAAATTTTAGTTGCTTTGTCTTTTAGAGTCAGCTTTCTTCAAATGCTATTCAGCATCTAACATGAGGCCTTAGACACTGGAGGTTCTGAGGAATTTAGAGGCTTCAATGACAAATTCATTTAGGAAACACATTTGTCTGTTGTCTAGGGCTACATGAGGCCGTTTTCATGCAAGTGTGTAACATCCTTTAAGCATATTCTGCCTTCCATAGTCTGCAGCCTTGATCTCTATGCACATCCATTAGTCTCCTTAGACCCCTGGTTTTGTTTCTACTCTCATGCCTTCTTAGCAGTTTATGTGTCTACAAAGTCTCTAGCTGAATCTTTTTTTTCCCTGTGAATGACATATGAAAGAAACATACCTTTGAGAGAGAGAGAGAGAGAGAGAGAGAGAGAGAGAGAGAGAGAGAGAGAGAGAGAGAGAGAGTGTATGCGTGTGCCACTGTACCTGTGTAGATGTCAGAGGACAATATGTAAGAGACATGGAAGTTTTCTCCTTCTACCATGTGGGTTCGGGGGATTGAACTCAGGTTCCTGAGACTTGGCAGCAGGTGTCTTTACCCACTGAGTCTTCTCTCTGCCCTCTAGAAGTATACTTTAAGATGTGTTACTCCCCTCCCCAAAACAAAAACAAAAACAAAAACAAAAACCCCCCAGAGCTTTAATCTATTCAGACACAGTATGAACATTCAAGAGTAAAGTGGAAGTACAGTGATGAGGCACCGGGTTAGGAACCCACCTGCCAGGACTCCACAGCTGCTTTCTACAGACCTCAGTTTCCATTGGTGGCTATCAGCGGGTTGGACTAGGTTATTTCTAAGTGGCTTACCTGAGTCTAACATTCTACACTTCTTTCCTGTATGATAGAGAAAACTAGCACATCCAATATTTACTAGGCACTATGTATATATTAGCTTATTTAGTTCTAAGAACCTTTGGATGTAGGTATAATTACATCTGTTTTTTTTTTTTTTTCCCCAAAGAAACAGAGTCTTCATGAGGTTAAGCAATGCAGCCAGAGTTACAGCTAGTGGTGGGTGCTGAGTTGAAAGACTGATGATATCTGACCAAACAGCCTGAGTTCTTCGCATGATAAACACTAGAGAGTACCACTGGGCCATCTCAAAGTGTAGAGGGAGAGCAGCAGTGAGGCAGCCACAGTCTCCATTTCTACAGTGTCTCACTAGCTGTGTGGGTGGTTCATATGGAGTGAATTACCTGCAGGGTTGTTTAAACATATCCAATTAACACTAATCCTGGGAGAAACTGTAGAACGGGCAGTGCTCTCTCAATTTCTGTTTTGCGTTCCAAAGAACTCAATGTCTTTATGTCACTCTCATCATTCTCATTAGAGAAGAGGTCATTTGATTAACCATTTGCTTCCCTTTGAGGCGGAGTTGCACATTCCCTCTGAGTGTTTGATAAACTCGTAACGAATGACTGATTCATCATTTTAGATGTCATAAGAAAAAGCACAGCATGTATAAAGTCATACTCAGGGTATACATTTGAACATTAGGGCTACTTAGCCTTTTAAGTTTCATTTAATAAATAAGTGTACTAAAGAGTAGTATAAACCTTACTTGAATATAAGATAATTTAATTGATTATTTAAAAGGGTTCCTATTCAACCAGTTATATAGTTGTCAAATTCAGATTGAGAGTAATGTTACAGATCCTGAGTTCATAGATGGCAAGGAAGTCTTGCCTCTGGCTTCTCTGACTGGCAGTTCAGAATACCTCACTGCCTTTCATACTAACAGTGTGTGTCTTTGCTGTCTGCGGCTTTTTAAGTATTAAACTTTCTTCGGATAATAGTCTCATAATTGTTACTTTTTTGTTGTTGTTTATGTTGGTGTTTTGAAATAGTCTTTCTCTGTGTAGTCCAGTCTGGCCTTGGAGTTGTGATCGTCATGTTTCTGCCTCCTAACTGTTGGTTACAAATATATATATATATATATATATATATATATATATATGTGTGTGTGTGTGTGTGTGTGTGTGTGTGTGTGTGTGTATGTATGTATATATATATGTATGTATATGTGTGTGTGTGTGTGTGTGTGTGTGTGTGTGTGTACATGTATACCGTGGTGTATGTATGTATGGAGGTCAGAGTACGGACAACTTGCTGAAGTCAGCTTTCTCCCTCCGCCATGTGGGTCTCAGAGATAGACAGCTCACCAGGCTTGTTGGCAAGTGCTTATCTATCGAGCCATCTCACCAACCCATACTGTTAATTTTAAACCTTACTTTTACAACGCAATTACCGAGAAAAACCATTTTAAGTTACACAGGTTGAAAACTGTCAATTTTGTTTTTTTAAAAAAGCTGCCCAAGTCAGAGGAGTCAAGGGGCCCGTTTTACAGTTGGCTGCTTTACCTCATATGACATCAACCGTATTCCTTCATTTTGAGGTGTTAAAGGGACTAACCACAAATGTACCATGCTGAGTCGTAAGCACATGCAGTGAGAGCTAAGCACTTTTATTTACTCACAGAACCACCACCAACCGGCACATCTGAATTCCTCATCTCTTCGGCAAGTTGCAGAAGGCACCAGTATTTCCGAAATGTGGCAGAACGACCTGAGGCCACTGCTGATAGAACGATACCCAGGATCGGCCGGAAGCTACTCTGCTCGCCAGGTGAGAACACGGCACACACACCTATAAAGCTTTCAAAAGACGATGGCTAAGGTTCTGAGTCGTGTAATGCCCCGACACCTCATCTCATTACTCACTATCAGAGGTAACCCAAAATGCCGCAAGCCTGAGAGCGAATGTCTGTTCTGAACAAATCAGGTTGTGTGTGAAACCACTGTCTTGGCTGCAGCAGCAATAGTAGAGGGTTGGTCACTTCCGTAACACACTCGTCCTAGCTTACCAACTTTGTGGACCCTAGAATCCAAACTACCCAGACTTCAACAGCTCTATATAGTGTTTGCTTAGCTGGCTTCTGTCCGTAGCTGAGCTTCTCAAACATTTACTTTGACTCACACTAATGACATGCTGTGTATTTTACAGACAGGGAGGGTTAACAACGTATTTGGGTGCAACAAAAGTTTTTTTTTGGGAGGGACTACTCATTGTTATTACCTGTAATTTACTTGGATATTGTAAAATCTAATTTGTGAACTGAAGGAAAAGCTCATCATGACCCACAAGACTGATTTCTAGGCTCACTGATTTACCAGCTGCTGTTTGGATGGCACTGCTGTAGAGGGTAGAACCAGCTAGATGCTGGGATAGACCTTGAATCTCTCTTTGTAGTGTCAGTCTGCCTGAGCAGCATGAAATCCTACCTCTCTATGTCTGCCTTTTCAAACTAATCTCATTTGGGAACAGCTTGGGAAAGAATGGGACTGGCCTCTCAAAGCCTCTTACTAAACATTCTACTTGTTCAACTTCTTAGACAAAAAACCTTGGCAACTATTGCTGCCCATAGAGAGACCTGCATGCTTTATCTCCCCAGCTTGTAGCTCTTCCTTTTCTACTGGGTAGCTTCTGCCCTGCCAAGTGTAGCCTTGACAGATGTGTTGGTTGACTTTTTAGCCTCCTGCTCCCCATTTGAATAACTCCTCAGATAAGAGCCGAACAAACTTAAGTTCTTTTAGCCTTCAGGAACATTGGGGGATCATGATGATGATGATGATGATGATGATGATAAGGGCCAACTTCTGTTCTTCTTCTCCCTTCCTTTTAAAAAAACTTACACACACACACACACACACACACACACACACACACACACACACACACACACAGTCAGTTTGCAATTCAGGCTGGCCTAGAACCTACTGTGTAGCCCAAGCTGGCCTTAAACTTGAGATAATTCTTTTGTCTCACTCTCCTGGTATGTAGGACTGCAGGTGTGAACTACCATGCCTGGATTGATGATGGCCAACTTTCAAAGGGCACTTAATAGCTCATTCAGTTTTCACAACAATGCTACAGTCCTATCCCGATGTACTTGTTTAAAAACTAGGTATCTGAATCAACTTATCCTCAGTTACATGTGTATTACCAATTTGAACTCAGATCTTCTTGGTTTTCTATCACTGGAGGTCGGGGGTGGGGTGGGGAATTAGATCAGTGTAAACGAGCCCCAGTAACATCAGCTCTGGATCTTCCCATGGCACACGGGAGAGTGAGGTACTCAGCAGCTAGCTCACAGTCTTCTCGAGGCTTCCTGTCCTAAGAATTTCCTTAAAAGGTCCTAGGTTCCTCACCAGGAAACAATCAAAGTCTATGATACTCACCTGACTTAACTTTTCCTTTTTTCTCACATTATTGGCTTGGAGGGTCATTTATACTCAGATACATGTATATATACTTGAGGCTTAGGTTACTTCTTTATGGACTCTAGAAGCCCATAAACACAGTGAGCATTGGTGAAACTTTGTCTTCTATGGAATACACAGTATACATTGGTATTGTTATGATTTAAAACACATAATTCCAGGAACTGGAGAGAGCTCAGCAGTTAAGAGAACACACTCTTCTTGCAGAGGGCCAGAGTATGGTTCCTAGCACCCACATCGAGTGGCTCACAATTGCTTATAACTTCAGCTCTAGGGAGACCCAACACCTCTGGCCTCACATGCCCACACCCACATATAGACACATGCATGAACAAAATAAAAATTAAAGAGAACGTTCAAAAGTATCTAAGCATTTTACTGAGTCTACAACTATCTTGACATGGAAGAAACAAAGAGGAAATTTATTGACGGTATTTTAGAATGTGTTGGGCACTAGGCAGGACTGCCTGCATGTGGCTGGCTTGACTAATGTAGCAGTAGGTAACAAGATTTTCATGTTAAACCTTTTATTTAAGGTCGCCCTTCCCAGGAGAGCGATCCCTGCCCCTCCCCAGCTACTACAGGCTCTCCTCAGTTGATGGCATGGATACAAGTAGAGAAAAATTCATCCTTCCTTGGGGGGATGTCTACTAGGAATTTGACCATGCCCCAGTGAGTATATGAACAACATAAAATAGACTTGCTTTTTCCTTTTTTGGGGATGGAGGAAGACTGAGGAGCAGGAAGATGACACCATCAGGGTGCATGATGTGAAATTTCCAAATACTCAATTAAACAAATAATAAAAGTGAAATTTTACTTAAGATGTTAGGTTTTTATTATTTTTAATAAGAAAATCAGTGTCATCAGTTTTTAGTGACCTTCCCTAAGTTGTGGAAGACAAAAGGCTTCTTCATTTGAATGGAAAAGAGACAATTATTATGATGGGACTGTGCTAAGGATCTTAAATTGAGTCGGATCAGAGCCTTTCACTCAGAGCCAGATTCAAGCAAACATTGCTCCTCCTAGTCTCTTGGGAGCTAGGTCAGCTGTTCTGTAGTTCAGAGACCACAGGGTTATGACTGAAGAGGATTCTCAGACCTCAGAGTCCTGAGGCCTTGATACAAAGTCAGTTTGTGGGTTAGCTCTTGTAGTCACAGTAAAGATACACTTTGCTATGAGTTCTTTTGGGGATACAGTGTTTTGGAGAGTTGTATCTTAAAACTTGCATTTACGATCCTTGATCCGTGAACCTCAAACTGACTATTGAATTATTGCAATTTTTTAAAATTTAAAGATATAACTTGTTACAGAAAAGATATAACTTGTTTATAAAACAAATAAATTGAAATCACAAAGGTAATATAGTAAATTCTCACGAGGGTCAAGATCCTTTTTTCTTTCTTTCTTTCTCTCTCTGCAGTCACCTGGCTCAAGATCCTTTTCCTTCCTTTCTTCCTTCTTTCCTTCTTTCCTTTTTACTTTTTTATTTTTAATTTACTCACTTTACATCCTGATTGTAGCCCCTTCCCTGGTCACCTCCCGATTCCACCCTCCCTCCCTTGTAACCTCTCCCTTCCTCCCCTAGTCCTCAGAAAAGGGGAGACCTCCTCCCCTAACATCTGACCTCAGCCTATCAAGTCTCATCTGGACTGCCTGCATCTCAAGACCCTCTTCTAATAGACAAACTAGATGCCTAGTGAGTGTGGAAAGTCAAGGCTGAATTGTAATGAAATGCATGTATATTGGTTAATTTGTGGTGCATAACAATGGAGTATCTTCAGCTCAGATTCCTAGAGCCTTGTGCAGGGAAGAGCCTAGAAAACAGTTCTCTGGAAATCCACTGTGGCAAAGTCCGAACCTCAACAATAGGACGTTTGTAGACTTAGTGCAAATCCTGGCGAATCTAATTCCTCACAACAGTCCTGGTCTACCAATGGTGTCACAATTTCTCAGACACTCAAAATTAGAATATGAATCTAATTACAGTAGACCTAGGACCATTCATTAATGTTATCCTAGAATAACTTCCTTGCCTCACCCAGAATAAGAATGCTAAATAATAGTCTCCTCACCTCCCGGCCCCTCATCATTCCTGGGGGGCTCAGATTTTGATCCCTCTGATTCAAGCATGAAACGCTCTTTAGACTTTAGGAATAGTGTGGTAAAAGCAGTTGCTTGGGGGAACCTCCTTCAGAGACTTCTGGGAGAGACTTGGAGACTAAATAAATCTGAAAATCAAAACCACCACGGGTATTGGTGTTTTAATTTCATCCTAGTTACTAAGATTAAAAAAAAAAAAGTGTTTATTTTGCACACAAAAAGGTTACTTCAGAGACAGCTCTTTGGGGCTCTTGTTGATTTTTTTTCTTGGAGGTCAGTGTGCATATAGATGTAAGAAACCACGGCCAAGGGTGGGGACACTGAGTTGAGAAGTGAGGTTCCGGCTAGGCTTCTGAGCAATGTTACCAGATAACCTTTCACAGATTCTTTTAAATCCCAGTTCATTGCTCCGCCTACCATCAGTGTTAAGAAGATGTTCTCTGGAGCGGTTTGTCATCTGGACACCAGATGTTCTGGAGTTAAAGCCTAAGGATAACGCATTTTTATCTTCTTCACGAAACTCATCTTCGAGAGTTCTCTCTAGTGAAACAGATAACGATCTGTCTTGTGTGATTTTAAATGCTCTCATTACTGCCCCACACTCACTGTTATGCTTACGTCCTATTCCCAACTGTGAACAAAGCACAGTATAGGGATTGTGGGGAACAACAAAATAAAAGAGATCCGAAAGCCGGCTGTGAAAAGGCTTTAAGTGTTTCTTTTGATGAACTGAAAGAGACATCATGTCAAGTACTAGCCAAAAAGGAAGGTAAGGCATGCCATGTGCTGTTTAGGTTAAAGTCTGCCAAGTGTACAAACCAAAGGGATTGGCCTGTGTATTCAGCCTTTTTAAAGACCGATGGTGTGACACAGAGCCTCCACCCCCTCTTCTCTAAGTTCCCTTCTCCTTGGAAGCTTCCTGCTATAGTTTGTCCAAAGTCAGAATTTGCCTCTGTGTCATGTTACATCAATGTGCTGTAGGCCACACAAGACTTGGCCGGAATAGAAAATCCTCTGTTTCTTTGGGAGAAAACACCCCTCACATTTACTTCCAGCTATTGTGAGTTATTTGTTCCTTTTCTCAAGGTCCCTCCTTTCTAGATGTTAATTGTGGGACAAACTGTCGTTCTTATAATGGCTAATTTGTCGTCTGAGGGTTAAGAGTGTTTTTAATGAGGCATCTTACAAAGATGAAAATGATACCGGAGGGGAATAAAGAAATACAGTAAAAGAAACAAGTCCAAGGAAGAATGAGGATAGGGAAAAAGCAAAATGAAACAGCAATGAGCTCATTCGTAACTTCTCATGCCATAGTTTTTAGACTCTTAAGGAAGACACTTTCAGTTGCTGGCAAGGTGGTCCTTTCCTGCTTCCTGTTTCCGGCCCCTGTCACTGTGCTGCCCAGAAGGCCCACAGTGGCAACGAGGCGGTGCTGAGAGATTCCTCTGGGCTACAGGTCTGGACCTACGTTGGATACGGGAAAGCAAGCTTCGGTCCGAGTTGCTTATTGATTCTCACTGTAGGTATGGCCTGACCATACCCCCATCCATCTGTTGCTGTGGGAACCTTTTCTATAACCATCAGCAGGGGGCGCTAGTATCTCCCGCTAGTATTCACTACACAGGAGGCATTTGCAGAGCGTGGGGCACATCCTATGTGGTCAGCATATGCACACACCCATCCACAGCTGCCCAAAGTGGAAGCTTCTAGACAGGATACGCTTAATTTCTCAAACAGACCACCTCAGCATCTTACAAATGTCAAAAGTGGTCTTTAGGAGTACTGAGCTGGATATGTCCCCTGACTGGATGTGTCCATGACAGATTATTAAGTGGGCAGAACAAGGGGAAAATATTATATAAAGTAGGCCACCTTTCTATGAAAACCCCACACCCCTCCCTCAAATATGTGTGCTTTTATGCTGGTGAGGTTGGTGCAATCAAAGAGGAGTGTGCAGAAAGATCCATATCAGATTGCTAGTGCTGGTAAATATTGACAACTGAATGGGATGGATAAGTAGGCAAAAGGTTAGGAGTGAGGGAGATTAGCCTCTTCTTTCAATGATAAATTGCTGTTGATTAAAATAACAGCTAGTAGCGCTGTAACTATCAGTAAGCAGGCAAGCATGTATGCCATTAATCCCAGTGCTTGGAATGAAGATGATGATGAGGATTAACATAAATTCAATGCTAGCCTAGGGCCTGACCGGATCTTCATTTTCCAGTCCAGCCTGGGCTACAGAGTGAGACTTTGTTTCCCAACAACAACGAAAGAAAGCATCATATAGAGTTTTAGAGACACAGCTAACCAATGAAAACCATTTGTTTTGATCAGCACATCATGCAGCGAATTCAGAGACTTCAGGCTGAGTGGGTTGTGGAAGTCGACACCTTCTTGAGTAAGACACCGTATGGGTACCGGTCCTTCTCCAATCTCATCAGCACCCTTAACCCAGAAGCCAAACGACACTTGGTCCTCGCCTGCCACTATGACTCCAAGTATTTCCCTCAGTGGGACAGCAGAGTGTTTGTGGGAGCCACTGACTCAGCTGTGCCGTGCGCAATGATGCTGGAACTTGCTCGTGCCTTAGACAAGAAACTCCATACCTTGAAGGTATCTGCTTTCTTTTTGTTGACTCCTAGGATTAAAACAAAAACAAAAAAGACCAGTCAGTAGCAACTCCATGAAATCTAGAATCCTTAGAGCGGGAAGGTCATTTGGAAATCAAAATTTTGGTGTGCGTTTTAAAAAATGCGTTAAAAAAATGAAAAAATGAAAAAAAAATGAAATTGAAGTAGTATTATTTGGACGATAACATGATTTGAAGTGTCTACTATGGGCAATAGTTCACAGACAGTTGATAGTATGTTCATTCACCAACAGCTGGTATCTCAGATTTGAATATATGTTAAAATGAGCACAACACTTCTTTGCAAATGATGAAATAAGAGGAAAGCTGGTGCTGGCTTAAGTATGTCTATTTTGTTTTATAGTGAGAAGTGCTTATTTCTTCTTGTTTACACAGCCGTGAAACATCGCAACCTTCGGCTGGGAGAGAGGGAGGCTCTGGAATTGGGGGAGGGCTGTGGGTAATTCAGACATACCTCGATGAAAAGCACATGGTAGAAACGTGTTGTTGTTGTAGCTGTGAACCAGGGCTTCATTTTACACAGCATAGCAGCGCTTTTGTTCTGCCTGGGACTCAGAATGCTTGATTCTCAGATTTGATTTCAGCCTCTGTGTTCAGGGTGTATTTGGGGGGAGAGTTGCTCAACTAGATGCTCAAACTACTGCCCATAACCAAGTAAACATGACAAAGCAAACACAAAAACCTGCTTCACAGGCAGAGAGTGCTTGCCCCCTACCCTGGGCTTCAGCTTTTGATACAATGAGAGGAAAGAAATAAAAGGTTTATCTTGTAATGGAAGTAATAGAGATATTTGGTTCTGTTTTTGCTGGATATGCTGAACTTGAAGAAAGCAAGGATTGTTTATAGCCTCTTAATATCTTTTTCACATTTTTATTCTTGGGCCTTCTATAAGGCCTTTGTCCCAGGCCCTGCCCTGCTTTGAACTGGTAACCATTCCTGAGGGAATTTGTAAGCAGACAAGACATTTAGTGTTTAATACTTACATTTCTAACAGAAAGACATGGAATAGATGAGGTGAGACTTAAAGGCATATTTCTGCTTGGCGCACACATTTTTTTCTCTGTGACCCACTTGCCTTCTTTCTGCATGGCACACATCTGCTTTGGGTATAAGAAATGGAGAGAGCTAAAGTGGGTGAGGTGGTCTGATGATCCTGTAGTCCCAGCTCTGTAAGGCCGAGGCAAGAGGATAGCCATCATTTGGAGGCCACCCTGGACTACATAGCAAGTGCCAGGCAGGCTAGGCCCCACAAAAGAAATAATAATTGCCACAATAATGCCAGTAAGCGTAAAAAAAAAAAAAAAAAAAAAAAGAAAGAAATAGAACTGAATCATTGAATGGAAATTCTCTACGTTATTGATGTCAATGTATGCCTTTTCTAAATTACCTTTTTCTACTAGCGATAAGTGGTGATGCTAACAATTTTTAGAACGGGCTAATGTTGAATGCAAACTGTATCAGATTTATTTTCAGGTATATTTGAACTGAATTTGTGGGATATAAGTTCTTTAGCTATCATGAATTGTGAAGGAGGTGGCGGGAAGTGGTCTGGATGGTAGCCTGGATAAGTGTTCTGACTCTCTGCGGCCTTCCTCACCCGTCTCCAGTAACACATACCAATCGCATAGTGACATCTCATACCTGGTAGCTTTGCTGTATCCTCCCGCTGTAGTGGGTTATACTCCTATGTCCCCTGACTGTGGACTTCTTATTTATTTGTCTTGGAAAGTGAGATGGTAGGGATGTGACATGAGGCGGGCATATGCTTGCCATCCCTGTCTTTGTCATCAACATGAGAGGGGCCTGCTGGTCCCAGCAGGAGGATAAGAGACATGTGGACTAGAGCCAACCTCACCGACAACAGAGAAACACTGAGCTGCTCTGGCTAAACTCAACAAGGGTGTCTTCATCCTTGGACGATCCACTTGTGTCCTGTACCCAGGATCATGCATAGTTGTTTCAAGCCACTAATTTGGGGGTATTTATTATATTTTACTACTGAGGTGGTAGCTACATTGCAGAGCCTTAGATTAGGAAACACCATGGAAATTTGATGCTCTGTATTCTACAATAGCCGAACCTATGTAATATTACTACCCAAACCTTCAAAGCCAAGTTGGTGGGACACACCTGCAATCCCAGCTACTCAGAAGGTTAAAGGTGGATTGCAGGTTCAAGGTTTGATTAGACCACAGAAAGGTCAAGGCCCACTTGAGCAACTTGTTTAGTCACTGTCTTAAAATAAAAAAGTAGGGCTGAGGCTGTAGAACTTTACTTACATGCAGGAAGCCTTGGGCTCAACCTGATTACTGAAAAGAAAACCACTAAAATACCAGGCCACAAAGATCCTCCACATGTCTAGGTATCATCCTAAATTAGTAGAAACTGACGATCATGGTTATTTTTCTGCCAGCTCTAAAAAGAAACAAAAAAGAGCCTCTTGCCTTGTGGAGCTTAGGATCAGTATCCACGAGGCTCTAGTTCTGTCCAAGCAAACCTATGCTGAGAGAATGGGATGAATGAGGAACTACTGTTTGCTGTCAGCTGACTGCTGGCCTTCCAGTGAGACTCCTGAGCTCTTAAGCTTGAAGGAAGTGAGAACTGCCTCTAATTGCTTCTACCTTGGACGTGGACAGAAGATCTCTGTCCTGGGCATGGCCAGAAGGCATCTGCTTTGGGCATGAACAGAATGCTTTTGGTACCGTACAGCCTGATTCTGTCCTCTTGGTTCATGGTTATGTTGTTTTACTTGGGGGCAGTAACAGCTCTCTTTTGTTTACGGCTAGAAACTTAGGCTTGTATATTTTCTGATGAGAAAATATACTTAACTATGTAATGCTTATTAAACCTTCAAGAGCATTTATGCTTAATATTATTGGGAGTAATTAGAGATTCAAAGTCTAATGAGCTCTCTTTTTTGTGGTCTAATTAAAAAGCAATACTAAGACAATTTAAATGCTTAGCATACAAAGTTCTTTACTTTTCAAATGATACAATCTTTTTTTTTTTAACTGAGTGTGGGGGCTCACATTTTTTAATCTCAGTATTTGGGAGGTAGTCAAGGCTAGTTTACACTGGAGTTCCAGGATAGTCAGGGCCATAACATGAGATCCCGTCTCAAAAGCAAAACAAAACAATCCACAAAGAAACAAACTGTTCTGTTGGTTCGGTTTCTTAACAATTAACCTTTATTATACAGCCCAGCTAGCTTACACAAGAGGAAAAAAAGGTTAAAGGGAAAAAAGAGTGAACCTTCCGGTATGCATTCCACGGGATGGGTCCCTAGGTGTCTCTGGTCTGTGCGCTGATCCGGCCTGTTTGCTGATCCTTTTTCCCATCAAGCCCTGTCTCCACCTGCTGCTCCTCTCTCTCCTCTCGGCCTGTCTGTCATATGCAAGGGGCAGTCTCCCTCTCCCATTGAGGGTCCATTAGAAACACAATAGTCCAGGTGGAGTCCCCAGGTCCGATTCCTGAATTCCAGGCCCAGGATGGCTCCACCCAGTCTATCTCAAGGTTAATCTCAGGGAGTATCCATGGTGTGTCCAAGGGCAAAGCCCGCCAAGACTGCTTTCACCTGTGACAAAGCTTACAATCCTTCCCACATTGTTCAAAACCTTGCTTTCTCTTTCATCCAGTATCACTCTAAAGCAACCAGGGAAATGCTATCTTTGAAGAAACTAGGGGACATGTGCTAGTGGGAAACACCAACATGGAGACAAGAAATGGATGTCATAGCAGAGTGAAATGGAAAAGCTCCAGAATGGTCCACAGAGTCTCTTGACAAAATCCTAAAGGGTAGGTAGTTAGAGACATGGAGCGCTTAGGAGGGTAGAAGTGAGGTGGGGGTGGTGTGTGTGGCACAGTGAGTATAAGGAACAGACGCATGTATAGATTTCAAATCTGTGCCAGGCAGGGAAGCGAGTATCTCACTGCCTCTCAGAAACTTTCTAAAGAAATTAAACCAAGGATACTTTGGTCTTGGGAGGACAAGCTACAAAGGAAGGCAGTGATGAGGAGCCCTAGGGAGATCAAGGAGTTTCGGTGAATATCATGCTGAACAGTGAGGTCTTTAGGCTTTCTTCCATTTCTAGCACCAGAAAGTCAGCAGCAGACAGAGGACTGGAGGGTCTGTCTCCAGAGGATGCGGATGCCACAGAAGAAGATGCCAAGGGAGACATTTGGCAATCTTAAATGAGAACACTGAATAGACACCAGATTGCTCTGGAGTGACTGCAGTAGAGCCAACCAATTTGTGTCTCCAGTGAACATTTTAGTACCTTGTTCTTCAATACAAATGAACACCAGGTGTGGCCAGATACTGGAGAACAGTTTCAGCTGTGGAAGAAAGCAAGGAAAACTAATTATGCAAATTGAAATGAAATTGGAGGAAATAGAATAGTGCAAGGGGCAGAAGATAGCTTGACACTACTTAAAAAATCCTTAGAGACAAAAGAATTTATATTCATGAAACAAAACAGAGTGTTCAATAACAGAGTAATTGCATCATAGTGAAGAGCTCTTAAAAAACTGAAATTAAAAATACTATTTTTGAGAACGGTACTAAGAACATAGGATTCTGGAGTAGATAAAATATCTTTTCTAGAAATGAGAAAACAAAACAAAGTGAAATGATGATGAGTTCTTTTGTGGGATCATTCCAGGCCATTTAAAAAGTAGTAAGAGTGAATATGACACTGGAATTCCCAATAGAAATCTTGGGAGCTAGAAAATAATGGGGTTGTGCCTTAAATATTTTAAATAAAAAAAATCTGTTGCCACATGAAACCACAGAATGAAGACTTTTTTTACATGTGTAAAATATCAGCAATCTTCACTCTCACGCACTGTTTCATTTTAGAAGTCTTGTCTAAATTTGCTCCAGCAAAAGTAAGGGGGAAAATTCAGGAAACAACAGATGATAAAGTCCTGGGGATCTAGTTACTGGAGAAGAAGACAGAGGCCACAGGGTGGATGGAGGTGAAAGGTGACTAGAGATTAGGGCAAGTGAGCAGCCAGCACAGGCTGGAACAAGTAAAGGGCAAAGGCTCTAGAGGGCTCTGGGAAGAGTACATCCGTACAGAATAAAACCAACTGGCTCTCAGGATCAAAAGTACCCAAGATGTTTGACAACATAACTGTGGGGATGTATCAGGCAGAAAGAAAATTAAGCAAATGAAGAAGGCAGACATGTGATTAGGAAAGCTGGAGAAGCACCAGTTATGCTGGATGCCGTCAGTAAGTGAAGGACGCTGAAGACCGAGGGTTGGCTTTTGCCTTTAGCAATGTATAGGTCATAGGTGTTCTTGACAAGATCAGTTTCAGTAGATAGAGGAGATGAAGCTGAAAGGGGTAGTCTTAGGAACAGAACTCATAGAAAGCCTGGGGGGGGCATGTTTCACTTGGTAGAGTTCTTTGCCTTACATGCTTGGAGCCCTTGGTTCAACACCCAGAATTAAAAAAAAAAAAATATATGGAGTGCAAGAATAAGACTTAGGCACAGTGCAAATATAGGACTTTTCCAGTGAGATTTTCTGTGAATAGGAAAAAAGCTCAACAATCAGTGGAGATTGCAAGTCCATAGAAATATCCAGTAGAGACAGAAAACCTGATGTAGGAGAAAAAGTGTTTGGTAAAGCAATGCCCTTGAGCAGACAAGAGGAGATGGAATTTAGTGCATACGTGGAGAGATTGGCATCTAATGAGGCTGGCAAGACGAAATCAAGGCCATCACTCGGGAGCAAGGATGGGTGACTTTGAGGAACTGCAGATTAGGGAAAGGAAGAGTGTGAAATACTCAGTGTGAGTGTGGATGAACCGAGAAAATACAGTATGGCTTCCGGTTAACACAAATAAAAATTTTGTGGTCATGGATGTCAAGCTAGCAAACGGTGTGGTTGTTTATTTCTTCTAGTCAGGTTTGGCATCTTGAGAGTAGTCACAGAATAGATGGAGAATGCTACTCCATGCTATTGCTATTTGTCCGGTGAAAGTGTGACTAAGAAGAGAGGGGCAAAGGAGCAGACCAAGAATTTGACCAGACATGGAGCAAATAGGGTCATTATAGGAGGGTTAACTGTGAAGAGGTGAGGTTAGGTGGCCTTCGGGATTCTGGTGAAGATGAAGGACCTGGGGATTTGAATACCCAAAGGACTGATCTGTAGAAAAGAGTTATAGCCAGACCAGCTAAAAAATAAAACCTATACCTTTTTAGTTTCTCAAATACTGTCTCTCTCACAAAGCCTGGATTGATGCCTCTGGACTCCATTTCTCGTTTCCCCCAATCTTCAGTGCATGCGTGTTTTACACTTGAGCCTCTTGCATATTCCATATGATGCTCATCTATCGGTTTTATCTCTCCTAACTCTTAAATAATTCTGTCTGTGCCCCTACATCATTCCGAAGGAAGACTCTTTTTTTTTTTTTTAGTATTTAACATTCTTTTTTTTAATTTCAATTAAAATTTTTTTTTATTAATTTATTCTTGTTACATCTCAATGGTTATCCCATCCCTTGTATCCTCCCATTTTTCCCTCCCTCCCATTTCCGAAGGAAGACTCTTGAACCTAGAGTCTCAATAACAAATTGCAGACTTCAGTAAGGCAAAAAGGTACCCCGTTGTTTTAGGTTGGGTTCCCAGGAAACAAGATGGAACATCATCTGACAAGCATTCAGGTCAGCGAGTAGGGAGTGGCCTTGTATCAACAGTGGCAGCAGGGAGAGGGATGAAATGGGATTAGGAGGAAGGAACAATGGAGCTGCAGTTCAGGTTTTACAGCAGCCTTAGTCAACCTCTGGGGAGAGCAGTGGAGGTGGTGGCCCTGTGGAAAGGCCCAGTGCTTGAACAGGTAGTCAAGGGACACTCCCAAGAGGTGCAGCCCGGGAGAGGCAACACATCCCGTGGAGGGGGAACCCTGGTGTGACACAGTGTTCCCCACAGCATCCTAAGTCTAACAGCTTGGGGGGGGGTGGGGGTGGGGGGGGTGGGGTGGAAGGGTGGGGGGGTGGGAGGGGGGAAGCAAATGCAAGGCATTTCACTTGAGGAGGAGCGAGATTTGCATGGCGCGATGATGTTTGAAGTGTAACTACTGTGAAGTAACCTCTGGCATATCTTCCCTCTCTTGGACATCTTCTCTTCATGGAATATCTGCCTTTTTGCCCAGTTACTAGGAAAGAATGTGAAGGTTTAATTGACTGGAGCATCTTGCTCCTTTTTTTTTTTTTCCTACTGATGATCATCATGAACCCATCTTGAAGATATAATGTTCATAGATGTCTTTGAAAACAGTCTCAGGTCAATATGTCCTCACTAAGTGCTTTATAATATAGTCAGGGAGGGAGAGTTTCCATTGGGTTTGTTTTGTTTTTCAAATTGTTCTCTTTACCAGGATGCCTCTGGGCCCCAGCGAGATCTCTCACTCCGGCTCATTTTCTTTGATGGTGAAGAGGCTTTTCTCCACTGGTCTCCCCAAGACTCTCTGTATGGGTCTCGGCACTTAGCCCAGAAGATGGCATCGAGCCCTCACCCTCCTGGATCGAGAGGCACCAACCAACTGGACGGCATGGTTAGTAATGACCTTGGCTCTGTAGCTCAGCCTCTGTCTGCGGAGAAAAGGCTTCGAAGACCAAGTAAAGGCCTGAAAGTGCCGTGGAATCCTCAGAGCAGTGTTTATTGTAGAACATTCCCTGGCAAGCTCTGGATTTTTGAGGAATCCCAGAGCTAAGAAGAATGATTCTGTGTTACACGCTGTGTTTGGCTGAGCTTAATTAAAATGATGTGAAAATCAGATTAAGGAGCTATTAGATTCAGTGTAGCTCAGTGAGAGCACATCCCCCTAGTACTGTGTACTACGGAGAGAGAGAGAGAAAAAACCTTTTTCAGTCAAGAGGAGGCACGAAGAGTGAGGACTTCCCCATGTGTTTAAAGCAGTAGAGCGACCGCAGTGTGGATGCTTAATTTGATGTAGTAGGTTGACGTGGCGTTTATGACGTAAGGGTAGAGACATCTTGAGGATGCCTTAAAATCCTGCTATTATTAGGAAGTGGGTGCAGCATCCAACCTCCATCCATCCTCATCTAAGTGCCCCATCAGTGCACATCCTCCTGTGACTCTTCTCACACTTGATCTCCACTCTGTCACCAAGTCCTCACCAACCCCAGCTTAGAACCTTCTGCTACCCGTGGGACTTTGTCCCTCCCAGTGGTCTCCACTTATCTCTGACATTCCCTCTAAACCTTCCACCCTGCGTTCATGAATCCCCATCGTTTGTCATGTGACTGACTGGCCTGCACCCTATGAATCAAATGAGCTTTCCCTCACGCCTCTTATGTGAATATGACTTTCTCGGGTACACTGCTGGCTTGCACTGAGACAAAAGACATGTAGTCAGTATTTCACTCATTCACTTGTGCCCAAGTGGCTCAGAAGGGTTCAGGAAAATGAGGAGAGGCATAGAGAATTAGTAGTTATTTATCAGTCCAGATATATGATCCACAGTGATGGAAAGGAATATTTATTTCTCAGACAGAGACTCAGCCAATCTAATGAATATGTTCATATTTCAAACAAGCATTTTTCCAAATGAATAAATATATATTAATTACATATGTGCATAAGTATATATCACTCATGTATACTATGTCTTTGGAATCATGAAATCTGAGAATGTTTACCCAGTATGTCAGATTTCACACTAGGTAGTTACCCCCAAATTATTTCACTTACTTAAATTGGGAGGGCTTAATCTAGGTGGTGGCTGTCGGGGAGCCCACAAGCTTGCTGGTGTTTTTTGGCTCTAATAAGCTAAGGAACATTGGTTTAATATGGAATGGTGTAACCTGGAGACGTTAGAGAGTTGCTGGATCGAGCTCCTTGTTTGCTACACAAAGTAATGGCGATCCAGTAGCATGGTGCATATAGTTTCCTTTAAAGGAATTTTTTCATACATGCTATAGGAGTCATAGCTTCTGCCCTCATGTTCCCCTATCATTACAAACTAAAGTTAAAATGCCTAATTATAATGGCATAGACAATTAGACTGGTTCAAGCTCCCATGTGAACATAAAGCAAATGAATTCTTTTTCAAGCCATGAAATATGCATCGAATCTCCCTTTCTAATTTTTCTTGGCTATGTTCATTTGGTGTATAATACACTGCTGTTTATTCACATTGCAAGATTTTAAAATGTTCTCTAAAATCATTAGCAAATAATGTTACTAAACTCTTTGTTCCCTTATATAGCTCTCCGTGTGATTCTCGATTATTAAAATGTATTTACTTTTGACCATTCTTCTCTACCAATGGGTCTGAAGCAAGCTTGGGTGACTGACAAAGCAATCTTCTTCTCCCTTAGGATCTGCTTGTCTTACTAGATTTAATTGGAGCTGCAAATCCAACATTTCCCAATTTTTTCCCCAAGACTACCAGATGGTTTAATAGACTTCAAGCAATTGGTAAGCACCACAGCTATTAAAGAGCAAAATATTGTTTCTTCCTTCTGACAGGTGCTACACCTTAAAATTCAAAATTGATAGTTTAAATGTGCTATTTAAATAAATAACATACCTCTCTGGCATTGTCTTACCCTACCAGTTTATTATTTCTAATTCTTTAGCAGGCCTAGATTAGTTTCCTAGTCTATTTTGAAATGCAAACATCAAAACACCACATTTCCACCTCAATTTTGTCGCATTCTATATTCTTCCTTTGTCTTTTTTCCCCCCAAGGACTCCATGTGGTCCCCTTATTTCCTTTTCTAAAATGCACACATCATTAAATTGTACCTTATTGTGATTAAAATTCATTGTACTATGCTCCTTCATGGTACTTACATATTTAACTAATTGTATAGGAAAAATTTATTAATTGTATAGGAAAAATTTACCTTATGGCTAAGGAAATATAAATATTGATAAATAGGAATATTATATTTTTGTGCTAGTTGAAGCTTTCTCAGTGTTCTTAAAATTCCATTACACTTGCTTACTAATTGGTATAGTTTTTTTTTTAATGGTTTTTTGAGACAGGGTTTCTCTGTGTAGCCTTGACTGTCCTGGACTCACTTTGTAGACCAGGCTGGCCTCGAACTCACAGCGATCCGCCTGCCTCTGCCTCCCGAGTGCTGGGATTAAAGGCGTGCGCCACCACGCCTGGCTTAATTGGTATAGTTTTAACCCTTGAAATTTAACAGTCACAAAAACGAACAGCTATCCCAGGGAGTTTTATTTCCCTGTTTTATAATCTCATGATCTCTTATCATCTTGAACAAACCACACATGGGTTATGTATAACATGAGTTACATGTTACCAGATAACAAGAGCAAAGGGTTATATCAGTCAGTGGTTCTCTACATTTTGTACAGTACGGAATCCACTGAGTTCATATTAAGGCATGGATTACTGGGCTGTACCCCAGAATTTCTGATTCATTAGTACCAGCTAACTTGCATCTCTAAGTCATTCGCAGGTGATGCTGAAGCCACTGGAACTACATCTTGAGAATATAGATCATGGTAGGTCATAGTAGGTGTCTTTCCCCCACAGAGTGGCCAGTTGATGTACTTCATCTTGCTCTGCCTGTCTAGTCCACTTTTTAGCCCCACAGCCCTCTGCAGGGATTCCCCAAGCACCATCTGTGTCTATGAGCATCTGCACCTGAGTTTTCCCAACACCCTTGACTCTTATTTTCTCCTTCTCAATCTCCCTATCGTTCTGCTGAGCGTCTGCTCTTTTTTTTTTTTTTTTCTTTTTTGTTACATATACAGTATTCTCTGCACCAGAGGATACTGGTGGGCACCAGATCTCCTTATAGATGGGTGTGAGCCATCATGTGGTTGCTGGGAATTGAACTCAGGACCTCTGGAAGGGCAGACAGTGCTCTTAACCGCTGAGCCATCTCTCCAGCCCTTAGTGTCTACTCTTAAGGAGGTTTTCACCAGCAACGCCAGAGTCACGTGTGGCTTTGTTTCTATTCGCCATCACTCCAAAGTGTGCCTAGGTGCAGGACAGGCACTTGCCCTGTTTGTGCCTATGTTTGTTGATACGTATCTAGAGAAGAATTCCTTGTGTGGTAAGATTTCAAGCTCCCTGAATAAGGATGTATTCTGAGTCTCCATCAGATAATTTTTAGATGTGCATCTCCTGTCTGATTGCTGTCTGCAGAACAGGAACTCTATGAATTGGGTTTACTCAAGGACCATTCTTTGGAGAGGAAGTATTTCCAAAATTTCGGTTATGGAAACATTATCCAGGATGACCACATTCCATTCTTAAGAAAAGGTAAATCTCTGTGTGCGTGTGTGTGTGTGTGTGTGTGTTTGTATCATTGTGCACGTCTGTTATCTCTACTGTGCCTATCATATTTGTTATATTTTATGTGCACTTTGGAAATTTAAAACAAAACCATTTACACATTCTTTTATTGTTTAGTTTTATTATTATATGTTAATTGTACATAGTGCTCCATTATGGCATTTTATAGATGTATATAATGAAGCTTGAACATATTTATTCCTTTGCCATTTTTTTTGAACCTTCCCCTTCCTCAAATAATCTCCCTTCCCCTTTCATGCATTTTTAAAAAAATGGCTCAGGGGGTTTCATTAGGGTTGCTTACAGGAGCGCATACAGGAGGCTATCAGAGGAGCATAACAGTACTGGTAAGGACACCTTACCAACAGGTTCACCATTGAAGCATATGCCTCTCCCTCCGCCCACAGCCATTATAACTATGTATAAATCCTCAGAGAGGGGTGAGGCCTTATGGGACTTTTCGCCCTCCATGACATGATGCTGTGGGCCCAATCTCACGAAGATCTTGGAGAGGTCATGGCTGTTGTGAGTTCAAGAGTGTAGAGGCCATGTCCTGCTTGCATTTCACACTGTTCTCCCCACCCTTCCCCTGTGTCTTCCATCGTTTTCATCCCTCGTGTTTGATGCTCACTGGGCCTTAGATGATACAGATGTCCAAGTTATGGCTTAACATTCAACAGTCATTTATTCTCCTCATTTTAATCAGTTATGGGTCTTTACAGTTACTGTTGCCCAGTGTAAAAAGAACCTTCCTTTTTTTTTTTTTTTTTAAAACTCTGCTCCCTGGTGCCCTTACACAGCTTTCTTTAATGGTGAAAGTTTCCAGGTCTCCAACTGCTGCATGTGTTTGAGAAACAAATTAAACATAAGTAATATTGGTGTACTTCAAGTCACTAAGCCCATGCTTCCTTAGTTGACTCCCTTCCAAGCTTGACTGAATTACATTTATATATTAGTGTTTTGACACATATAAAGTCTTTTAAAAGATCTAAAAGTGGCTGGGCATGATGGCACACATCTGTAATCCCAGCAGTTGAGAGGCAGAGGCAGGCAGATCTCTGTGAGTTCGAGGCCAGCCTGGTCTACAGAGTGATTCTAGGACAGCCAGAGATATACAGAGAAACCTAGTCTGGAACCACTCCTTCAAAAGATCTAAAAAAAGACACTAAGTTAATTTGAATGAGAATTTATCTGTAAGAGGAAGTATAAATATTTTGCTATAAGTTTTGGGTAACATGTGTTTTCTGGATATTTATCTACAAGATAAATGTTAGATAACTAAACCAAATTAAATAAGAAGGAAGCCATCTAGACACACCCTCACCTGGTCTATGTTGGTGTAGCTTGTAATGCATTAGCATCCCCTACCAGGTAACTGGACATACTCCTAACTAAAAAGTCCCACTTCCACCCAAGAAGCTATTTGAAATTTATATCCACTGGGAGCGGGGAAAATAATTTTTTTCCCCAGTGGAAAGACACTGGGCAGTCCCCATTGGCCAACACAAATAGACTCCATTTTGAGTGTGTATGTGTGTGTGTGTGTGTGTGTGTGTGCTCATTTTTTGTTTGCTTGTTTGATATTTTTTTGCCTTTTTGTTTGTTTTGATTTTTTGAGAGAGAAAGAGAGAGTCAGAGGCAGACAGACAAACAGACACACACACACACACACACACACACACACACACACACAGAGAGAGAGAGAGAGAGAGAGAGAGAGAGAGAGAGAGAGAGAGGAGAGAGGGAAGAGAAGAGAATGAAATTGGGAGGGTAGGAAGTGGGAAAGATCTTGGAGCTGCTGGGGAAGTAAATGATCAAAATATATAGTATAAAAAATTAAGGATGATAAATACAAACAAAATGGAATGAAACAAACCCCCATCCCCTTAGCAGCCCTCTCTCTTTGAATACTTAAATGAAATGATAGAGCCCATTATTGTTCACTGGCATGGAAGAATTTATGGCATGGAACGTTCCTTTCCTAGTCTTGCCCTTTTCAGTAAATGATCTACATTTATCCAGTTGCTCAAGGCAGAATACTGCGAGCTGTCTTTAGTTCTACCCTTTCCCTGAGTTCCACCTCTATTTCATACACATATTTGTGTTTAAGTCTTCAAGATGACATCTATGCTGAATCTCATATACAGCACTGGACTTACACAATATTCCCATTTCCCCCATTAGCAACAATTTAGGAGTGATAAGAGTCATTAAGTATAAAAAAATCAATTAATTTGGTCATTGTGTCATTCATTCATAGCTTTTCTTTTCTCATGAAAGGCATTCTGAATTTTTTGTTTGTTTGTTTTTTGAGACAAGGTTTCTCTGTGTAGCCTTGGCTTTCCTGAACTCACTTTGTAGACCAGGCTGGCCTCGAACTCACAGAGATCCACCTGCCTCTGCCACCTCAGTGCTGGGATTAAAGGCATGCACCACCATGCCTGGTGGCATTCTGAATTCTTGATGGTATCTTTGTTTCTCTATACCCATAATATAGTTAAGAAATCTTAAAACCCACTGACATTCTGTCTTGCCTTGCATAAAGTTAAGTTATATTCTTGCTCTTCTTTTTTTTTTTTGCACATGAATAAACTCATCTTTTAAAAATGTAAATCAAATTATGCTAATACTGCTTTAAAGCTCTAGTGGTTTGCTGTCTTACAGAGTAAGATGGAAAGTGTTTACCATGGCCTAACATGACTTCTATTTTCTGATTCTGTTTCAATATCATCTCCTACTTCTCTTCTCACTTCTTCCTGTGCTCTCCACTCAATGGCCATCTTAGTGTCCTTTGCTTGGGGCAAGCCTCATGACCTTTGCTTGCACCTGGGGATATTGTTGCCCATGGTGAGCTGATTCCTAGATCTTTGCCTGGCTTGCTTTCTCTTGCATTTGTGCCTCTAGTTAAATGTTATCTTCTGGTTTTAAATAGCCCCTCATTCAGTTCCCCTGACCGCTTTCCATCCTTATCCTTATCCCTCATTTTGTTATTTTTTAAAAAAGCTTTAGACTGCCTATGATTATGTCTTGTATGGTCATGCTCATGTTCCCACTAGAATATAAACTCTACATAGGCAAGTCTTGCCTTTTCACTCCCAGAACAAGAGCTCTCAGGCAATAGGTGCCTTATCATCCCTTACTGGATTAACTGACGTTTGTTTACAAGTCTTGAAGTAATCATGCTTCAAATATGAAGTAAAAAATAAAGATGTCCACGTGGGACAATGAATTGTTAAGTGTCTTATAAGATACAGAACTTCTCTGCTTACAAAGGCCACTTCCCAGTTGGCCCATGGGAAATTCTTACTAACGTACCAGTCACTCATCTCCTGTTAGGTGTTCCAGTTCTTCACCTGATAGCTTCTCCCTTCCCTGAAGTCTGGCACACCATGGATGACAATGAAGAAAACCTGAGCGAGGCAACCATTGACAACCTAAACAAAATCATTCAAGTCTTTGTGCTGGAGTATCTTCACTTGTAATATTTGAATTTAGTTTGGGGTAGTTGTTTCTGTATCAACTTCAAAAGTCAATACGTTGCTTAAATAATCTGATTCCAGATAAATGTTGTGTGTAAAAGTCTGTCCTATAGGTTTACTTGCCTTCATTACTTTTCATCTAGAGACAAGAAAGGAACATATAAAGAAATAAAAAACACGTAGTTTTTGAAACTCCTTTGGATGAAAACTTTAAAACGATGCCAGGTCCATTATCAATATCATAGACTTTAAGCAGTGCTTAAATACCATGCTGTTGTACAATAAATAGTGGTAGTTTTATATGTTTTGTTGGATAATGTGTCATATAATATGTAATACAGCAGATATGTATTTTGAAAGCTCTTAAATTTCTTCAAGAAGCTTTGTGGAGTTTATTTCTTGGAAATTAAAATCTGAATTAAATGTTATATAGTGAGTCTTGTTCTCCATTTCTATAAATGAGAAGCATATGTTTTAATGCATGTTTCAATTTTCTAGACTTTTACACCTTTAATTTTTTTTTCTGTAAAAATGATATATTCAGTAGCAAGACCATTGGAGAAGGGTACCAACATATAACCCCAATATGTTAACAGAGTCACTATTGCCTCTTTAGTTCGGTATACAGGTATAGATACAACCAAACTATCTATCTAATTTTGGGGGTTTCCCTGCATAATGTATTTATAAGGTATGTATTTACTGTTTGCATCTTGGATTGAGATAAAAACAGAAAAAGATCACTAAATGTTCCCTCAAGAGCTAATGTTAAGGTATTATAACAGTAGCATATGGTGCTTGTTTTGCAATTAGGTATTTTGGTGTTTGGATTTGGTAGATAGTAGCATTTTCTTTTCTGGAGACACACAGGCATCCTGGATAATGTTTAGAGATAGGAAACAATTATCTATAAGGAACAATCTCGATCAAATGAATACTTAGGGAAATTGCTCATTTCATATAAATGAAGCTAGTCGGAGTCATTGTTCTGTGTGCTCCCTGTTCAGGGAAGACGTAGAGCACATGCTCAGTGTTCTGTGTGCTCCCTGTTCAGGGAAGACATGGAGCACATGCTCAGTGTTCTGAGGGCAGTACAGAGGGACTAGCTGGGTTAGGAAACATTGTTGGTTTTAAGTTTAATCACAGTGGAAGTAATGAAAAATAATTCACTTGCTAAAATATAAGTTCTAGGTAGGACAAGCAAAACATATAATTTTAATTATGTGATTGAATAATTATATACACTGACATAATTACTATGATGCATAAAATATTGTAATTTCATATTTTACACAATTAGATTTTTCTAGGCTTTCTTTTTATTTTACAATGCTGTTCCTAAGGCTATAAGGGATGTTGTGCCTTTGTAACTTTAAACTTATTTTATTTTATGTGTACGACTGTTTTTCCTGCCATGTACACCATGCATGGGCCTGATGCTCTGCAAGGTCAGAAGAAGACATCATATCCTCTGGGACTGTTACAAATGTCTTTGAGCCACCATGTCAGTGCTGGAAACCAAACCTGGGGCCTCTGCAAGAAAAAGTGGTCTTAACCACTGAGCAATCATCCAACCTCACTTAGCTTAAAAATTAAAAAAAAAAAAAAAAAAAAAAAAAGCATAGTCTCATTTATGCCAGGCTGGCCTTGAAGTCACTGTGTAGGTGAGAGGACTTTGGACTTCCTGTTATCTTCTTTGCATCCCCGAATACAGGCTGAGGTTACAGACACATGCCATTGCACGCAGTTTATGAGGTGCTGGGGTAGAACACCAGGGCTTTGGGCATGCGAGGCATGCACTCTGTTAGCTGACCTATCTCCCTATCTAGAGCCAATAGGTATCAAGTGATAATTTTAGGCGACGGACGATGCTGGTAGTGCTTCGTGTATTTTTGCCAATGCAATCCTCACAGCACCTCAAGAGGTACATGGTGTCGTTACCATTACTTTATGGTGCATAGAATAGTTAGTTAAGCGTATTCCTCAAAATCATGTAACAATGGTAGAATCTGGATCCAGGCTTTAGAATCCGACCTTAAAGCACACACATATTCTGTGGTCTAGAACTTTCCACAATACTGTTAATGTTAAACAAAGTGACGGTTGCATGTTGAACATTTCACAGGGTGCCCCCTCATTCTCGACCCTTTTTTTGCTAAGATTCGCTTTACAGTGTTAGCCATCAGAAGCACGTCATCTCTATGCAGATTTATTTCCACGCCATATCAAAGGCTATTTTTTTTTTTTTTGCACCAGCTCATGTACAAAAGAAATCAACACAAGTGGTTCCAGGGCAGAGGAATCTAAGCCACAAAGCAGGATTAAAGGGAGCTCAGTTTTCCAGATTAATTTTTGTTAATATGACAGAAAAATAGTTTGCGGAAGATACATTCCTTTTTTCACACCAGGAACTAAGCTGCTGCATTGATGAGGCATGCTTTAAGCCATAATAGGCAGCAGGAGAATACATTTAGTCTGGAATCTGAACTTTAGTTGACAGAGCTGCACACAGAATTAAAAGCCAAGATGATAAGCTCCTTTTTGAGGCAGAGTGAAATTAACAGGCGATCTACTATAATCTGTTGAGCTGGCATTCATAGGATTATTTTTAGCGGAGGTTGGAGGATATGTTGAAATGGGATACGGGGTGGGGGAGGTGGGAAAGCAAAAACATAAGCAGCTTAATGCAGTGAAGGCTTCCCTGCTTTGCAACAGCGCCCTGCTTTACTTCACCAAGAGTCTGCGTGACTCTGAGGGAAGCAATCATGATGTCATCAATAGAGATGCTTTGGGGCGTGAATTTTGATGGTAATCTCTGAAATAGGTTTTGGGCAATTCATGCCAGTCAGAAACATTACCTTTTGAGAGTTACAGCCCTTAAGAGAACAACTTGCCTACGAGTGTCGACCCTGCAGTACGTATGGCTATTTTTTTTCCTGCTTCAAGAGAAACAAGTTCAAAGGCAAATATTCATAAAAAATAACTTTGGTATCTAAGAAAAACATCATGAGCCTGTTATTGTAGCTTGAGGGCTGTGGCTGGAGGAGAAAAGGCAGATCCTTACGATGAAGAAATGCTTGAGACAGAAGAACAAAGACCATGTTTGCAGTCTGGGCTCCAGCTCCTCAAACACTGCACTTCGTGAAGCTTCTGTCATTCATCAAAGAAACACGTTGATTACAGTGTCCCAGCAAAAAAATCATGTGAAAAAGCAGAACGTTTGCCCATCAAACCAGCCCAACTGGAGATTACTTAAAGGGGAGGTGGGTAGGATTCTCGGTTCTTCCATTCTGTGGTAGTTCCCTGGGAGCCTTGGCCATATTCTGCTCTGATGAAAATAGCACCTCAGTCTCTTTGGGAGACTTAAATGGGAGGAATGAAGACATAGCGACCATGGGAATAAAGAGAAGACGAGGAAGCCTATTTGGTAACTTAAAGGCAAGCTAATGTGGGCCACCACTTAATTTGTCTGTTCACGAAGGTGGGTGTTCTTTACAGCCACTCTTCCTGCCTGCCTTAGGCTTCAAAGATGAATGTAAGAAAACTGAGGTTTCTCTCAGTTTCAGGGCTACTGTTCCATACAGCCTGAAACTGTACAAGTAGTTTTGAAGTGGTTTACTTATTTCCTCCTTCAGTATTACCTCTCTGACACCCACAATTTTTCTTTTTCAGCCTTCAAAATGTCAAATGACTATTCCCCCGCATGGGGCAGAAGTCATAGTATAAATTCACCACCACAGAGAATTATTGGTTATCTTATTGGGTAGCAGGGTGGTATCGGGTACTCCTCAAATCCTCTTACCCATAAAAATAGGATCCAGACTCCTGGCAATAGATCCAACAGCCAAAAAATTAGGACAGTTCTGAAGCATGCTAGATGAAAGGACTGCCTTGTGCCATGGCAGGACCCCTCAGCCTCAACTTGGCTGGCATGCTCACGCAATGTGAAATCATTATGTCATGCTCACGTTTCAAAGGCAATGTATGAAACATAGCCCAGCCTCCCAACATATCCCAAATTGGAAGTGGAGAATTTGAGAGTCAATATTCATGATCACACACTTGCTAAGAAGAGAAAACACAGTAGCATAAAGAAAAACAAAAGCGAAAACAACCCCCCACCCTCAAAACACTTAGTGTTACAAACACTACGAAGGTAGCAAAAGTAAAAATTAAAACTGGTTAAGTATAAATAACATCACCCGGGGATGTTTCCATCTCTCACCTACTTAGCGCCATGGGTACAAAAGGTCCTTGGCCTGCATGGACTTAGTACTTGTGGGTTTGGCTAAGCAAGACTGGCATGTAGCAAATCAGGTTACTGGAGAGGTCAGTGTAGAGCTGTGAATGAGGGGTGCTGAACCCCAGCCATGATTTACTGCTGTTCTTATGATGCCTGCAGGAGCTCTTGGGCCTATTTTCCTGTTAAAATTAATTCCATACCAGTCCTCCAAACTATATTCTTGCTGGAGATGTAGCAGGAGAAGTAGAGAAAAATGATGGATACCCACATGAGGTATGTAACTGATTTTCATCTTCTATTGATAGAAGAATTAAAGGTTTTAAACACACTTTTAAGACTTCAGATATGCCAGGGGTGGTGGTGCACGCCTTTAATCCCAGCACTCAGGAGTCAAGCTGGCAGATCTCTGTAAGTTTGAGGCCAGCCTGGTGTATAAAGTGAGTCCATGATAGTCAAGGCTACACAGAGAAACCCTATCTCAAAAAACCAAAAAAGAAAAAAAAAAGACTTTAGGTTTTATTTCTCTCCTTTTCTTATTTATTATTTTTCTTTTTCTTATATATATATATATATTTGTAACATTACACATATATACAATTAACTACCTACAACAAGAAGAACCATGAAACAACCAGGAATTATACAAATGTCACATTTATAATGCTTTGGCTATTTTTATTTGGCAGCCTTGAAGAAAACATCTTTCCTACCTTGGTGAGTCTAAAATTCTGAGTGTTAATCAATATATATCATATCTCATCTTTATCAACTTATAATATCTATCTAGATCTAAAATTATCTTAACCCCTAAACAACTAAGCTTAATCGTAAAACTATACTATCTGGTCTTCAGCCCGATATTGGGCCAGAAGGCTGAAGATGATGCTCCAAAGTTATAGAGAGTTTTGGGTGACAGTTCAGGCAGCAAATTGTCTCTGCCATCTTCTTATTTTGGAAGCTGCACTTCCTGTCTCCTTAGATAATTAATTTTATTCCTTCTCAAGTCTCTGATGGTGTTATTTCTCTTTTTAATGGGGCAAATGATATAAAATAAAGGTAGTTAAGTATTTAACTAACTCTTTGGGGGGAATATGTTAATCATCCATTTTAGATTATGTTAAGAGTTATGTCATGTCAAGTACTGTATTGCTATACATTTTGATAGGCTTACCCATGATGTTGATATTTTTATCCTCATCTTCTTAAGATGGGGACAGACGGAACCACAGAGCAAGGCTTCTACCCGCCAGAGTGCTGGGTGGCCAGATGACTTTTTCTGACCTGATTCCAAGCCAAGCCTTTGGATCTGGCCTTCAGTTTCCAGTTGAGTTTGGGAGTCTTGTAGCAGAAATGTAGCTGAGCTACAGTGGCCACAAGGTTCAATAGGTCAAAAATTCCCTAGGTCTTCCTCTTGCCTTTCCTCACCTCTCTCTTTCAGAAGAATGGCAGTTAAGAAAATGCCAGGGAAAAGAGATGAAAAATGATCTGTGTGAAATAATGTGGGGTTGGGCATGGTAGTACATACCTGTAAGCCGTGAACTTGGGAAGTGGGGCTGGGAGAAACGGAGGTTCAAAGTCATTCTTAGCAAAGTCATACTGAGCTTGTCACTAGCCTGGGCTACATAAAACCCTGCCTTAAAACAATAACAAAATCAAACGACAAAGTGGGAAGAAGAATAAAATTTTGCTCAGCACCGGAGAAGTTTCTGGAAGACACACTTGCTGTAAGGAATGATGTCGGCTCAGGATTCCCCAAGACCAAGTTCTCTGCGCAAAGGAAATTTATTGTCCTAGAAGGAGAGAGGGCAGGCCATAAAAGATAAATACAGGAGACAGAGGATGGGGAGGGGGGGAAGGAAACAAGGCAGAGGGGGCACGGCTATTTGCTCCAGAGTGGGACAAAGGACTACCTTTGGATAGAGAGGAGACAGATGTGGCCCATAGGAAAATGATGGTTTATAAAGGTAAAAGGAGGAAATGCTGTGTTAGGATGAATGCTTAATTTTAATTGGGCATGTTAACTAGGTGAGCCAAAGGGGGCTTTTGATTGCTGGACTTCAATACTTTGATAGCTGGATCTTGGCTAGGAGGAAGAAGTTGCCAAGTAAGGGAATAGACCTTGGTGGCTAGCTTTAGGTGTGTAATCTAATGATTTTTTTTTAGCAATACAGAAGAAATGGGGAGAAGGGCAAGGCCTGCCAGAGCTATGCCCACCACAATCAAGCTGGCCAGAGTCCCTTCACTTGGGTGGGCTCAAAAGGTCAGAAGTTCACAGAGGAGGGAGGAAGTGGGAGAAGACTTTGAAGCACCTTCAGGCTTTGAGCAAAACTTCCCTCAGCTCCCTGTCATAGGCACACTTGCCCTCCTTTTGGCTTCTGTGTATCAGTCAGGGCTTTGGGTTTAGGCTGTTTCCTCTAGCAGCTGAGAACTCATTCTAAGAAAATCTGCGTGGGCATCTCTAAAACCTCAAGAGGAGGCTTTCTGACTCATCTTCATGCCTCCCTCCCACTGCTAGCTCTCTGTGAGGAAACTCCCAGGGTGGAGTCAACACTGTCTGACTTCTGGGTCTGGACCCCTTCTCTTCCTGCGTGTGGGTTGGAAGTGGAGGTAGGCTTTTTCTGTCTTTGTCACATGGCCCTTCAT